>NC_064928.1:110617907-110932907 GCF_023897955.1 Schistocerca gregaria | reverse complement strand
TCAATGCAAAGTATGAACTGCAAAGACTGGAGTGTGCAGTGATTCATGGACACGACAAAAGGAAACTTGCTGTATATATATCAATGACAATAGGCCAACCAATGTTCAAGTAGGGTCCAGCAAAGTCCAAATGAATGTGCTGTCAAGGCGCTTCCAATTTTGGCCAATCAAAGAAATTTAGGTGAAGAGCTGCCTGGTGTTTCACACAAGCTTGGTACTGTGCATTCATCTGTTCTTTTTGAGTGTCCGTGCCGAACAAAGTGCAATTTCTATGAGCTAATTGTTTTGTATGGACCAGCTCCAGTGACCGTGGTGGAGCATGCTGAGTAAATGTCTCTGGAGAACTTTTGAAATCACCACATGTGATGGTTCTGATTCGCTGCATAGCAAAATAGCACATTGAAGCACTGAAAAGTCATGCCGACGTGCAGGGTATCGGACAGATCACCAGGTTGATGATTTGTTTCACTGAGCGAGGCCAACCCGTGCAGATATAGTGCAACAAAATCTGCAAGTCCAGAGCTGCTGCTGTTGCTGCTGCTTCTGCTGCTGCCTGAGTGACCTTCCTGTGATAGGAAATTGGTCCAGTGTGTTCAACTCCTGTGAATTGATGAATCGATAATATATGATTCCGATGTGTAAAAGCCTGCATCCGGTTCCAAAGGAAGATGCAAGAGTGTGTTTGCTTGGCTTGCTTGGTTGTGGGCATGTAAATTATCTCATGCTGGTAATGCAATAGAATAAGCACCCAGCCTTGCAATTTGTATTCAGTGCAGTTCGGAATAAGCATGGCTCGTTTGAAAATTGACTGCACCAGTTCGTGTCGGTGACTAAGTAGCATTGCCTTCCACACAGGTATTGGTGGAATTTATGCAGTCCATAAATGATTGCAAGAGCCTCCTTTTCTATCCCTGAGTAATTGGTCTCAGCCTTGTTGAGAAGTTTGGACACAAAAGCCATTGGTCTGCCTGGAGAACTACTTCTGCACGAAAGTACTGCACCGATCCCATATGAGGATGCATCCATGGTCAAGGCAACTGGTTTACCAGGACTGAAATGGACCAGACAATGGTCACTGAGCCCAATCTCTTTAGGTTTCTGAAAGGCAATGTCACATTTCTAGAACCACACGAAAGGCACATTTTTATGTCGAAAACGATGTAGGGGTGCTTAGATTTGAGCAACATGATGAATGAAACGGATATAGTAGGGCGTCTTCCTTACTTCTGACGTTTCAGATTTTTTGGAGGCTGAAGTCATGTATAGCCTGCAGGTGACTGCTTCGGATGAACACATTGGGAATGGATCACATTTCCTAGGTACTCAAGTTTGTCTAGAAGAACACACACTTGTCTTTGTTTGAAGTGTTGTCTGGGGGTCTGTATTTTAAGATTTGTTCACATTTTACTATCTGCCACATTTTCAGTTATATTGAGTCATAAGTCACTACAGTATTTTCCACATTCACACTTAAATTTGCACTTTCATGTGAGACCCTGCAAATCTGTCGCACATTGCCTGTACATTTGACGTGGTTGTTTTTCGAGCCTAAAGAATTTAAATGGTGCAGCCACCACTTCAATCTTATTACAGTAATATTTGTAGAGTGCTCAAGTGAGTTTCTCATAGCTAACTAGTTGGGGTCCTGTAGTAGGGAATAATACACAAATGCGGTAAACGGTGACACTGACAATGGACAGAAGAAAGACTGTGTCAGAGTACATTGAATTTGGCAAGTAATAGTGTGTGCTTCTAATATTCTGACCAGTCTTACTTTTCTTCTTCAAACTGTTGAAATGGAGACAGCAGTGAAGGTTGTGCTGCTTGTGGCTGTGCAGTGCCAGAGTCCATATCTCAGCTGCTGCCCTCTGCATTCGGATGAACCCCTTCATGAGTTCTGTAATTTGATTCATTGACTGCATCTGTAACTGAAAAACTGATTTATATTTAGGGGTGGTGCCACAGCATTCGCATTTGTGGCACCACTAATTGTGAGGCAGGCAGATGAGGGGATTTGGAACAGAGAGTCTCACACGTTTTTTTTTAAAAAAAAATGCCTATACAAACACGCGAGAAATCCTAAAGCGTAATTTGTCAACTGTGGCAGCACAGCAAGTAAATAGCAAAAATGAAGAGCACGAACTCGTAACTGAAAATATCCACAAGCACTAAAAGTTCATGAACAAGCGAGCAAAGAACAGCAAAATGACAGAGGAAATGATGCAGATCAAAGAGTTCGGAATTCTCATAGCCAGATGATGATACAGGTTGTCCGGGTAGAATGGCTCGCACGTGTCATATTAAGTTTAGATGCAGAGAAGGGAACTGTGATAATGCAAACAAGTTAGTGACAAAAATACACGCTTTATTGCACAGCGATACTTAACTAAAGTTGCACAGCAACTTGTTGCTTGTTTGTGGACAGATACAACTAAGCAGTGGCCTGTCAAGGTTGTGTTGCTGTTGACAGTGTCAACAAGACTGTCCATCCTGGGCGCCACGTTGTCAATCGCTGTAGTGAACGCTTATCCCTATGTGAAGGCTGTAGGCAGCTCCACTTGTAGACTGCCTCACAGGCTAGTCTCCACTGTAAACAGCAACCGTGGAACTCTGTGCTCAAACAGTTGTACACAAACACTGAATATAAATCCCGTTACTGCCTATGGCTGCTGCCTATCACAATGTGGAAGCCAATCTCATTGGTGGCAGCACAGAGATTGCCGTTTTGGCTGCACTTGGGGGTGGTGAAGAACATTGAGGCACCACCCATGGTGCCATTCAGAAACTGTCTCTGGTTGTGTGTTCAAAAAATTCTTACATATCCTGTTTCCATTCATGCAAACCACATAGCCATAAAATGTCATTTTACATTTTCTCATTGCTAAATTTAGTTGTTAAGTTTTCTTCTTCTAATCTTAATTATGCCCTCTTGTATTCACTATTGTTTTACTGGCTTCAATATTTATCATAGGCTATTCCTATTTTTTTTCCATGTTTCCTGCTGCTTCTTCTGTCTGTCAAATCTAGGTATTTGGATGTGTATAAATATCCTGGTTTTATTATTGGAACATAGTGCTGCAATACTTGCACGAAAGGATATCTATATCTTAATACAATAAGGCAGCTTCAAATTTCTGTTGGTCACTTGTTAGGTTGGATTTGAATTTTCTATGATGTGCACTGGGTAAAACTTGACTCTTAAATCAACTGTGTTACACACAACTGACACAGAATAACATTGCAGCAGCTCAGACAGACATAACTGTTCTTCTTGCAGGCAAACACGTTTGCTTACTGGACAAACTAGAGTGAAACCTCAAGGTAGATTAAACTGTGACAACCTGGGACCTTTGCCTTTTGCAGTAAGTGCTGTATTGTCTGACCTTTCCAAGAAAGACCGTGACTGGCTCTCGCATGTTTATTTCTGTTAGTACCTCATCTCCAACCTTCAAAACACCACAGATGATGTTCTATATATCTTGCGGGACTAGCACACTCGTAGGAAAAGATAATGCAGAGACATAGGTTAGCCACAGCCTGGAGGATTGTTTCCAGAATAAAACTTGCGCACACTCTGGTGCCGAGTGAAAATTCTTATACTCGTCCACAATGCAGTATATCTGACATGTGGTTAGGCAAAGGTCTAGTTTGACAAGTTGGGACAGATGAAGACTGTTGTGTCTTTGTAGAAACCACCCCAGCATTTGTCTGAAATAATTAAAGATAGATATGGCCTTAAACTTCCCAGACAGATACAAGAACATGTTGATTGAAACAGCACTGCCGTATTTTGTTTGTCCCTAATGTGTAATACTGTTTCCCTTGCACATTTTTGGAAAATGAAAAGCTAGTGCTACACTGTTCATTTCTAGACACCAATCACTGCGCACACACTATTGGCTACCCTAAAGATTTTAGCAATGAAGTTTGGTTTCTATTTTGCATACAACTTTCCATTTGCATACCTGAAAAAATTTGTTGGCACTCCTTCATGACAAGTGAGATGTTGATCTTTGACAAGGAAGGGAATAGTAGTGTTATCCATTGCAGAGCTACAGTGTAAGGTTTTCCACATACAGGCAGCATTGTAATGCAAAGAAGTATGTTGGGAAATAACAGGTATTGATGATATTTGTTACCACCTTTACCAAATCCTAAGCAGTGTTACCTAAGCATTACTTCATTGTGTGGAATATATTGCTTAACAGGTACTGCATTTTTAAGCCATTTTTAATGCTGGCTAAGTTCCTTGGGTAATTTGTTCTAAAATTTTCTTTTAGAAAATTCTGTTCTGAGGTTTAGAGTTAGTCTTTCTTGGTAAATGAAGTTGTCTAGCTCTTCTTTCATGGTTATCAACAGAGCTGTTCAGCAGAAATTCTGTTTTGTTTTTGATGTGCATAGCTGGTTAGTAATTGTACTCACATTCGGTAGTTAAAATTCCCAATGTTTTGAACTTTTCTTTAGAATGAGACCATTTACCATTTTTGATTAATATCCTTATGGCCCTTGTGCAGTTTGAAAGCTGTGCACAGATGTTGTGTGTTTGTTACCCAGAAACTTCAGTATCTAAGAGTTAAGGTTATACATGAATAGTAAATAATCAGGACACTGATGGTGGTGTCCTTTTCCCTCTTCATAATGTTCAATGGAACTTCCTTGGGGGTATCATTTGCTTTCTAAGCAAAATGTTATGTTGCTTTCTTCAGTTGCTATAATACTGTTGTCATCCGAAAAGAGAAATTAGGGAACATTGAAGATATCACTGTTGTTGAGGAGAAACAGTACAGCAAGTTTGATGGTAGGATTATAAATACACAGCCACTGCCGTAACCACCCTGGCTGCTGCCTGAATGGTCTTGTACGCTTTAAAAAATCAAATGTTACTACAAACTTTTATCTGTCTGCTACACATTGATAGAGAAAATCTGTGTGAATATTAACAAAATAAAACAATGGATAATTAAAGATAGAATAACAATATGAAGTGTATGTTCATGCCTCATTACTAAATGTCTTGTTGGTACTTCACTTATTTCCAGAATTATTTGGTCTGCGTTACACTCCAGGTACAGAAAGTTGCTGCGACACGTTGCCATAGTTTTGACATAACAGTAACAAGTGTTTCATCACTCTTAAGTTCTTATTTACATTAATGTTTCTATGTTAATGCTACACAGCAACTCTAGACATGTGGTGGTAGTGGGGTTAAAGTAAGAAAGTTAGTTTACTCATCTACAAAGAACTGTGACAAAGATGTTGTAAGACATCAAACATGATGAGAGGTGTGTTACATGTGATAAGGATGACTCTAGCTACATGGTGCAAAAGCTGAAGGAATAATACGAATGATGAGAACTGGCAACATACAGAAAACTGAATAGAGGTGGGAGGCACAAATGTAAAAAAAAAAAAAAAAAACCTAGACATTGCTTCTGCTACTGGATGACTGCAATGCTCTAAAGTATCTGAAAGAATCACGTATTATGATTTGTCAATGAAAGTTAGCACAAATAACAAAATAGCCAAAAAGAGCAATAAGACAACTAGAAGATGTTTTCTAGCGTGGGAAAATAATGGGCAAAGCAAGGCTACTTGCGCTGGAAATGGAAAGGTGGTGATAAATGCAGTGGAAACTAGACAGTTATTGTACCTTGGCCTTCTAATAAGAATGGATGAAGAAGAAAGGGAAAGGTGGAAAACCGGAAATAAGAAACTGTCAGCTGTAAGTAACATTTGCAGTACGAAATTGAAGTTCCTTTTTCAGTTTAAATCCTTTGTCTACCCAGGTAAAGACCGTGTGAGCTTCTGACTTTTGCTGTTCATGATTCTGAAGATTTAAGCCAAGTAGAATACCTGCACTATGTATACATACAAAAGATCACTACCTGTGCAATTCCATTACAGCACGAATATCACAGCTGCACCTTAGGTGCAACCACAAGAGTGTGTGTGTGTGTGTGTGTGTGTGTGTGTGTGTGTGTGTGTGTGTGTTTGAGAGGCCAGACAAATCAAATGTGTGGTTCTCGAAGAGGGCAGCAGCCTTTCTGTAGTTGCAGGGGCAACAGTCTGGGTGATTGACTGATCTTACCTTGTAACATCAACAAAAACCGCCTTGCTGTGCTGGTACTGCAAATGGTTGAAAGCAAGGGGAAACTACAGCCATAATTTTTTCCTGAGAGCCTGCAACTTTACTGTTTGGTTAAACAATCGTGGTATCCTCTTGGGTAAAACATTCCACATGTAAAATAGTCCACCATTCAGTTCTCCAGGCGGGGACTGCTCAGGAGGACATTGTTATCAGGAGAAACAAAAATGGCATTCTTTTTATCAGAGCACGGAATGTCAGATGCCTTAATCAGGTGTATTGGTTAGAAAATTTAAAAAGGGAAATGGATAGGTTGAAGTTAGATATAATGGGAATTAGTGAAGTTCGGTGGCAGGAGGAACAGGGCTTCTGGTCAGGTGAATATAAAGCTATAAATACAACGTAAAATATTGGTAATGCAGTAGTAGGTTTAATAATGAATTAAAAATATGAACACGGATAAGCTACTATGAACGGCATAGTGAACACATTATTGTAGACAAGATACACAAACCCCCACACCTACCTCAGTAATCCAAGTTTATATGCCAGCTAGTTCTGCAGATGATGAAGAGATTGAAGAAATGTATGATGTGGTAAAAGAAATTATTGAGGTAGTTAAGGGACATGAAAGTTTAATAGTCATGGAGTACTGGAATTTGATAGTAGGAAAAGTAATAGGTGAATATGGACTGGGAGTAAGGAATGAAAGATTAAGCAGCTCAGTAGAATTACGCACAGAGCATAACTTAATCATACCTAACACTTGGTTTAGGAATCGTGAAAGGAGATTGTCTATGTGAAAGAGGCCTGGAGACACTGTAAGGTTTTTGATACATTATATAGTGATTAGACACAGATTTAGGAACCAGGTTTTAAATTGTAAAATATTTTCAGCGGCAGGAGTGGACTCTGACCACAATTTATAGGTTATGACTTGTAGATTAAAACTGAAGAAACTGCAAAACGGCAGGAATTTAAGAAGATGGGACCTAGATAAACTGAAAGAGCCAGAGGTTTGAGAGAATTTCGGAGAGAGCAATAGGGAATGATTGACAAGAACAGGGGAAATAAATACACTAGAAGAAGAATGGGTAGCTTCGAGAGACGAAATAGTGAAGGCAACAGAGGATCAAGTAGGTAAATAGAAGAGGGATAGTAGAAATCCTCGGATAAGAGAATAATTATTGAATTTAACTGATGAAAGGAGAAAATATAAAAATGCAGGCAAAAAGGAATACAAACATCTCAAGTGAGATTTACAGGATCACTAGGGAGTTAAGATAGATACTATCTATAGGAAAATTAGTGACCTTTGGAGGAAAGAGAACTACGTGTATGAATATCAAAAGAAAACCAGTCCTAAGCAAAGAAGGGAAAGCAGATGCCAAACTATCAGTTTAATAAGTCTTGATTGCAAAATACTAACTTGATTTCTTTACAAACAAATGGAAAAACTGGTAGAAGCCGGTCTTGGGAAGATCAGTTTGGATTCTGTAGAAACATGGGAAAACGCAAGGCAATACTGACCCTATGACTTACCTTAGAAGATAAAGGAAAGGTAAACCTTTGTTTCTTGCATTTCTAGATGTAGAGAAAGCTTTTGACAATGTTGACTAGAATACATTCTTTCAAACTTTCGAGGTAGTAGGGGTAAAATACAGGGAACAAAAAGCTATTTACAATTTGTAATGAAACCAGATGGCAGTTAGAAGAGTCAAGGGACATGGAAGGAAAGCAGTGGTTGAGAAGGGAGTGAGGCAGGGTTGTAGCCTATCTCCGATGTTATTCAATTTGTATATTGAGCAAACAGTAAAGGAGACAAAAGAAAAATTTGGAGTAGGAATTAAAATCCATGGAGGAAGAAATAAAAACTTGGTTTGCTGATGACATTGTAATTCTGTCAGAGACAGCAGAGGGGCTGGAAGAGCAGTTGAACAAAATGGACTGTCTTGAAAGGAGAATTTAAGATATACATCAACAAAATGAGAATAATGGAATGTAGTCAAATTAAATCGGATGATGCTGAGGGGAATTTTTATGAAATGAGACACTTAAAGTAGTAGATTAGTTTTTCTGTACAGGAAGCAAAATAACTGATGACGGTCGAATTAGAGGGGATATAAAATGTAGACTGGCTACGCCAAGGAAAATGTTTCTGAAGAACAAAAATTTATCAAGTATAGATTTAAGTGTCAGGAAGTCTTTTCTGAATGTATTTGTATGGAGTGTCACAGTGTATCGAAGTAAAACACGGATGATAAATAACTTAGACGAGGATAGAAGTGGTGCTACAGAAGTATGGTGAAAATTAGATGGGTATATTGCACAACTGACGAGGTACTGAATAGAATTGGGGAGAAGAGGAATTTGTGGCACAACTCTACTAGGAGGAGGAATCGGTCGGTAGGATGCATTCCGAGGGATTGACAATTTAGTATCGGAGAGAAGTGTGGAGGGTAAAAATTGTAGGGGGAGACAAGATATACACAGAGCAGATTCAGAAAGATCTAGGTTGCAGTAGATGGCAGTGAAGCAGAATAAAAATAAAACACCAAAATGCTCTGCAGGCTGAAATTTTTCTGTTGTATGTTATTTGTTGTAGGTGGCAGAACACCCAACAGCATTTTGGGTATTCGGGAGGCCACAGCAATGGCTACTCTCACGGGAACAGGTTCCAACAGCCACCTCCTTCTCACCCGCGGAAGAGTGGGGTTTTCTCACCTACGGGTCCCATCCAAATTCAGCAGAGGGTGCAGGCACCGACCAAGAGAGCAGAACACACGACACCACCAGTGCTTTCGGTGAGTTCATTTTCGTATTCAAACTGAAAATACAGTTACTAATTACTGTGTGATGACTGGTTTGAGGCTGCTTTCAACATTAGTGTGTCCTGTACAGGTCTGTGTAGCTGCTGCAGCCTACAGCCATTTGAACTGTTCATAGTGTTTGAGACTTTGTCTCTCAGCAGATTTTATCCACCTACACTTCCTTTCGTTACGAAATTGACAGTTCCTTCATGCTTCTTTTTGTTAAGTGCACCACAAAATTGTTTCCCTAATTTGATTAAGGACCTGTGTGCCAATTATCTGTCTTGACCACCTTACCTTCAGCATTCCTCTGCAGCACTACATTTAAAAAAGCTACTGTCCAGACAAATGTCTACAGAAGAGTCTTACTAACACATTAAATTTGTATTAAATGTTGGCAAATTTCTCATTTTCAGAAACATTTTTCACGGGTTTTCTGTTCTCCATTTTATATCTTAGTTTGTCTACTGTTATTGTGCTGCCCAATAGCCAAGGCTCTTTCACCGCTTTAATGTCTCATTTCCAATGTAATTCTGTCGACACCTCCCGATTTAGATTCCTGTCTGTTCCCTGTTTGTTTTTGTTGATTGTAAACTTCGTAATTCTTAGTTTTCGAAACGTTTGATCTTGCACACACATGAAAATTATAGAGGGAGACGGAGGCGTGACTACTACAGTATGCCGGTTCAAATGGACGTGATTGCAGCAATTGTGCAGATGAAAAAAAAAAACAACTTGTACAAGATGGACTAGTGTGGAGAGCTGCATCAAACCAGTCTGTGGACTGAAGATAACAATTTGTAGCAATGATCAAAAAGTTTTGTGATGGGGGGGGGCCTTATGATGTGGGAAGATACAAAACAGTGCGCAGTTTGTAAAAGGTTGCAGAAAAAGGGGACTACTATAAATTTTTATTCCATTGTAAATATACATTACTGATAAAATTTCCTGGCAGAGTAAAACTGTGACTCACTCGCGACCTTCGCCTGTTGACTGAGCTACCCGTTACCGTTCGGCCTTCCGAGGCCTGTTTGGATGGTTTTTAGTTTTAAGGGCATTATTGACAATTGCCTGCTGTGCAAGACTCCCCGACATCTTTGTCGATTGCTCTGCTTTTCCATTTTATGTTGATGTTAATCCTTAACTGTCTCTTCATCTTCCTCTGGTTCCATCTATTGTTCTGCAGGACGCAATTCTTGGTAGTGTCGTTTCAGATGTATATTGCCTGCCAAGTCAATTCTTCTCTTCTCATCACTTTGATGTGATGGTGTTTGTATATTTCTCTTAATCCATTTTGTCCCATGCACAAAATGGAGGATGTATTCATCATATATAGGTTAAAAAATTTTCATTAGTATTTACCTTTCGAACAGTTTTCAACCTCTTGCCTTATAAATATGAATGCTTAACATCTGTATAATGTTATCGGTACAAAAGTCAATTGACGAAAGTGAATTTTGAATTTGGTACTAGTCAGGAGAGGTCCCCAGTGGTGGATCAACTTTTTCAAAATTATCTATACCGGAATGTAGGTCAAGATGTCAAGGTTCACACTCTGAAGCCATTTATCCTGGTGGGTCCTTGTTTGGGACTAATCAAAGAAAAAACTGCCGGGGACTCTCCTTGGAAGTGATCTTCAGAGCAGTCAGTAGTCTTGAAAGGAAATCTGTCTGCAACTCAAGGTACATCACTTCTGATGATTTTGTCACTCAGGACAACTTTGTTACCACCACATATTTCTTATGCATAAGCTTACAGATATAATACCCACAATGAATTTTGATAAGATATTTCTTTGTTCAGGTTTCTGCAGAGTCATCCAGCCTGCCAGTGCCCGTCCATGTTCCAAGCGTCAGGTGTGTTCTGCCGCCTCCACAGCAGCAGAGGCAGATGCCGGCCGCCCCGCCACGACCGTCTCCCGTCCCGTCGGGCCCACCTCCATCGTTCACAGGCTTGTTTACGCAGCCTCCAGTGGAGCTGCAGGCACGCCAGGAAGAGTGTGTTAGAAACGTCCGTACAGACGTGGATGCGAATGACACAGAACTGGATTCCCGCCTGGAGTCGCTATGCCTCCGCATGACAGAGCACGCCCTGGGGGGCAATGGTGAGAACTAAGGTTACCTGTTGAGACCACATAAGTATCTTCCCATTTCTATTTTGAATTCCTTCTGTTCCGTGCAGCGTGTCATACTGTCTCGGTGGGACAATGCAAGTTGTAATTTCTCTGCAATTTCTAATCTCAGTGGCAGAAAGTGACTTCACAGAGATTTAGGCTGGATCCACTCCGGGACTGCATCATATATACAGTGGTCGATGGTTTTTCTGTAATTGCTTCACTCGCAGATCCTGACTGGTGTCTGTAATATTGCACATATGGTCCAGTAGAGTTTGTCCTGTATTTAAGCCAGTTAACAGATAATAAATTGTTCGCTGGAGAACAGTTTTACAAATTGGGCAGAAGTAAAGCCATTATTATGCTGACAACCAACGACATTGTAAACAAATGCCAGTAATCCTACACTAGCATTTGGTAATGATAGAACAGATTGTCGAACTGGCTTAATCTATGACGGTCTCCAGTTACTCTTGTCAATAGTGGATTACAATTTACATTTGCTTCCATTGGCACTAGATGTTCTGCTAACAATGTTGTTTTGTACTAGCATTACATATGTTGCTGACAAAAGTGCTGCAGATAGTGACCCACATGAAGCAGTGTTTTTACTTTTCATTACAAAAGTTATAAAATGTAGCTTTGTGTGCATGGATTTTGGACAGCCACAAATCACTTGTGCTTTCAGAGGATTATTGTTAAAACAAAGGTGATGTTTGCATGTGTGTTCCCAAAGTATTTGCATGTACTGTATAATTTTGTATGGATGTGTGGCTTAGAACATGGCAAAAAGGCCAATATTCTCTTGTTTTTATTATATGAGGCTTTAAAAAGTGTGACAACTAGCTCTGGTCATGTTAAATGTTACTTATAATCTGGTTGAAACTTAACCAGCAGAGCTGGTTTTGTAGACCATGCTACCTGTGGTAGCTACTATAATTTCCACAGATTATTAGAAACTAGGAATTAATTTTATTTAGTGTGTGTGTGTGTGTGTGTGTGTGTGTGTGTGTGTGTGTGTGTGTGTTTCAATTTTTTTCTTCAGGTGTAATAGAAATAAGAGTAACTTTTTTTCACCATGTGCAATAGCCAATAATAAATAGTAAAGTTAGTTTGCTATACAAAAGCCAAATTATTAGCTATGGAAGTTTTAGCTGTTGTGTGTGGATGTCTTTTAAGTTAATTAACAGACAAACCTTCTAGCTGAGGGCAGATTTGATTTAATTTTGTTAAAGAGTTAAAACTTCCATTGCATTTCAGTGTTGCTTTCTGATTACAGGCTAAGGTGGTTAAATCTTAAATGTGTTTTGTGCTATCAAACTAAAGAAGAACTGAATAAGCTCCTTTACCATATTGGCTCTAATGTATAGGGGATTTGCATAACATTTTTGAAGGCATAAAGCCGTATTTGAGGGGTGTGACTGGTACCTGTGCTGTTTGATATTTCCTGATCGCAACAGTACTGTTTTCATAAGACTGACTCACATCTTTTTGCAACTTAATGTTCAATTTAAATATTAAGAGACCTATATACATGTATATTATACACCTAATACAGTATACAAAGATAATTTTCCTTGGAGAAAATGAGGTCTGTAAATCAGGTTTGCAAAAAACTAACACTATAGTACAATTATAAGTAAAGTAATGGCACATAAAGGTTTTTGTTTTCTGCTTCACTGATAACATTAAGGGAAGCTTTGGAGCATTATATCTGCGCATAAATGTGGTAGAGGCGTGTTAAATGTGGGAAAAAGATTGTAAATATTAACCTGTAATAGTCAACTGTGTGTCCGATAAGTATAGGTGCACATGCTCTTAACAATATGGTCATTATCATTGCTACATATCTGCTGTTTTTACAGTATTTACATATGTTTTTCAGTAAATGTTGTGGTTTATATTTGACAGAAGGGGTGAAAGAGGCAGATATTTCTTCCATTATTAGTCCTATATAAAACTCGTTACTTCCTTCATATATGACAAGTGAGGTTTAAATGCAATGTGTTAACTTTTTATTTGGTGCTTTATTTCTTATTAGGCATACTTAAATAGGTGAATGTTTCAGTTGTATATCCTTAATTTTGAAATATAGATGGAGTGTCGTTATGAATTAAAGTCCATTGTCTATACTACATCCAAACGCAGGCGTCTTGGAACGACTGAAGGGGAATTATTTTTTTTTTTTTGTGAACGGGTGGGGCGGGCTGGAGGGGGAGGGAGGCAAATTATTGTTGGCTGTGGTACATAGTACTGCCACTATTGTAATATTTGGAGATGTTTGAACAGTGATTCTGAGCCCTGTAATGCTATTAGTGTTGGGACAGACAAGTTTTCGTGTAATGGTACTATTGTGATGTGCCATAGTTGTAGTGACTGTTATTTTTTAGTGTGTACTTAATTCACGATTCATTAGCAGTGTGAAAATGTAAATTGCTTATAATTCAAAATCTGTACAATTGTTCTGGCTTGCATAATTGGTGACCTAGCAGTTTTTCTGCTACATGCACCTGGCTGATTACATAGCTGCAGTTTCCTGTGTAATTTACATATTTTTTTCAATTTATTAACTATAGGTTTTATTTTTGGCTGTTTCTACATTAAACACAGAAAAGTATGAAAAAATCATTTCCTTATATTGCATGGATGCTTGACCTATGGGCTACAGACTTGAAGCTGTGCAAAAGTCTTTGTTGAGTATTTGCATTAAATTTTCTATTTGAATGTAAAAATGACATCATGAGAGGTAAAAAGCTGTAATGTGCTGTCATTCTTACAAGAGAAATATTAACTCAAATTTCCACACTGGTGATACTGGAGTAGGTAAAAATGAAACACTTGAAAGTGCTTTTATTTAAATATCCAATAGAAGTTTGAAATGCACAGTGGCTCTGGAAAACAGGCTGTAGATTTAAACACATTTGGACATTTTATGGATTGGGAGCAAAGCATTACTTTGGATGTTAACCTATCGCTGTTTTTAGTTTGAGGCTGTGGTGGAGAGGGGGGGGGGGGGCTGTAGCTGAGCATAGAAATCCAGTTGATAGTTGTAGACCTTACAATTTAATAAATTATCTACATGGAGTACTTCAGTTGTACATCGACCTCATTATGTTGTGCTAGTGAATCTCGTTTGTGTACTCTGCAGTGAAGTATATTAAACTCTGAGCAGAAATTTAGAGAACAGATGCTGAGGAAACCCATGTGGTACTAAAGTTTCTTGTGGTGCCCACAGAAAAATGTAACTGGTGCAGAAATTTTGAAAAGTAAGTCTCTCTGATTCATTGGAGCCGAAACATAATTGTAGGTAATCTATACAAAGTCTCTTTAATTATCCTGCTGCAATTAGGCAAAGAAGATACTGTTACTATTATACTTATATATGGATATCAGTCCATGGCATGCTTTATTGCACAAACTGTAGCTCTGTGCCACATTTGATGCCAATCTGTGCAGAGAAACAGAGAAAAATAATTAATACAAGGGTCACTCAATAAATGCCATCTCGCATTTCTCTTTCAAACAGTTTATTTGTTCATACAATGTAGGCTTTCACGGTTGGTGTTGTCTTCAGTTGAAACTTCCAGGCTGAGAGGCCGTGATCTACCTATAAAATTTCCACCTCACGTTTTGTCTCCATCTGCGGGAGACATCTTCTGAGGTCGTCCGGCTACTGCTCTCAGATGTCTCCCGCAGATGGAGACGAAATGTCAGGTGGAAATTTTATAGGTAGACCACGGCCTCTCAGCCCAGAAGTTTCAACTGAAGAGTATATTTGTTCTTAAATGATTGATATTGTCACCAGATTATATCAATATTTTTCTTGCATGTACTGTTTTTCTACGTTCTACTGCCCTGTTGTGTAAGAGCGTGTATTTCCTTTCAGTAAGAGCTCTTGTCATGTGCTCGTAGCCATGTTCTCACTGCATGATTTATGCTGTCCTCGTCTCTTTAGTTTGTCCAGTCTTCAAATATACCTCAGAATTAATGGTTCACCTTTTTTGCTAGACATCCACGAAAATGTCATCACCACTATCCCAATAGTCTGTCACCACGATTTTTCGCCAGCACAGGGAGCTGCTTTGATATTCTTTTGTTGTGGGTTGTGTTGCTCTAGTGACAGCCTTTTTCTTTCTGTTTCCAGATCCAATGCACCCATGTTTCCTTGCCTGTAACAATTCTTGACAGAAAGGCCTTTTAGTTGGTCTTGTAATGTTCCTACTGTTGAGATAAAGTGTTTTTCCTTTTAATTTTGTGGTCTTTTGTGAGCATTCTGAGAACTCATCTGGCAGTGGCTGTGATAGGTCATCCCGAATGGGGCTGATCTTGGAAATCAGTTTCTACATTTAATGACTCTTAGACTCTTTACCTGTCACCGACAGTACTTGTACCATCTATATCATTACTATACACAAGTCTATGGATGTTCACCAGGATTTGTTTTTCTGCAACCAATAATTCATTTACAGGAAGTCACTTGTAATAAGTGTCTGGCACTGGCACCATTTTTAGAGTTCACTATGCCCCAACCATCTGTCCAAAATGTTAGAAACGTGGCACATGGGCAGCACAAACTTCAGACTTGAAGCACGTAAAGAGACCGTAGACAATTTCCTATGCTGTCTCTCAGCTGCTTTATACTGAGCAATTGGTGTACAGACAATATGTTTGATCTCAATGGCTCTTACACAAGTCACTCAAGTTTAAACTATTTCTAAATGTTATGAAGACATTTCATTATGGGCTGTCGTACTAATGTGCCATCTTCAGTCACAATATTTGTTCTTGTTTAAGTAACTCATTTCAGAGCTTCCACTCTGTTTTAAAAAACTACTGGACATTTTTGGGTTTCAGTTTACTGCATTCAGGTGGTCATAAATTGTTCACATTCTTGATTGGTGCAAAAATTTACAGGTTTGAGATTAAACTTCAAATTTAGTGCATTTATGCCATAGTAAATTCTAAATCATTAGTAAAAAATATTCCAAACATTTATAAAAGATAAGAATTTTTGTGTGGTAGTGTTTACTAATGCAGAGAATTGAAAATTGTGTGTGTGTGTGTGTGTGTGTGCATGAATTGGCTATCAGTTTCTGCCATTCTGCTAAGATTTTAAATTTTCTTCTGAATACTGTGGTTAATACTATGACTAGGGGTACATAGTAACCAATGGTATGTTCTCTCCTGTTGGCCTTTACTCCTGGGGTAGCAGTTTCTCATGCACGTATTTGTTGTGGATGCTGATGCTTTCCCAATAGTTAGTTGTTTCTAGGCACACTCTGAATACAAAGTAATTCCTTTCCAAACTTCTAATGGATCAACTTGCTTCCAGAACCTCTTCTACCAGAGAGAACTTTTGAAAGCTATTGTCAGTAAGATTGCTTTCTTTCATTTTGTTTGTTGTTCCTACCCTCAGTAGAACTGTAAGGTTAATCTCGTAGGATCCATCCTTAATGTAAAGAAAATGAGAGGTCTTCCGAATCTTGTTAATTAATTTTCATTGTACCTATAGAAATTTTAGTTAGATATTTTGGACCAATCAGAGAAATGGTGGTAATATACTACTACCTCAGTAGTTTACTCTCATGAATGTCCGAATTTCTCAATGGTTATAAAATCAGAGGCATAGATGGCTTATTACGTGCTGTACTGAATTTCTTTAGGGCAAGATTCTTGGAGCTAAATTAATGTTTACCAGCAACACTTGTTATGTGTTGTATATGAAATTGTAGCATAAATCCATTTCAATTATTTGCGCGGTAAGTTTCTTTTGCACTGTAGTCCTGGAAAAAGAATGACATTTGTACAGCTTCAGTTCCCTCATTTTTAGCCATGTTAATAGTTTGCAGCTGTGTAATCATATCCATAATAAAATGAATAAACATCGTTGGACACTTTTCCATTGTTCTTATAGGATGCATGGAAGGAAGAAAAGATTTATGTAGGTGTTAAGGTTGTGGATGCCTAGAACATTGTAAACTGCTGTGCGTTATAAGTGTGTGTGTGTGTGTGTGTGTGTGTGTGTGTGTGTGTGTGTGTGTGTGTGTGTGTGTGCAGGCTGGCTGCACACACTTAGTGTGCATTTGAAATGTACATTTGACTGATGTAATTTGTAAAGTACCTTTTTCTTATAATGCAAATGTGCAACAAGTAATTGTAATTCGTAACTGTTACCCAGGGGTGGACGTATTGTGGGAAGATGACTAAATTCATTTGATTGAGCTTGTGACTGTCTGACTGAACCAAATAAGCTCAAATTTTAATTTTTTTATTTCAACTGACAGCTGCTGTCCGCAGGAAAAGAATTTTTAACTGCAAAGCTTTTTGGAGATCAATTTAGTGTTAAAAAAAGTTTCTCAAATGTGTGTGACTCTTTAAATGTGTAATCTAGATGTTTCATATTGCAGTTTGTTTTAAACTGTGTGTTTCACCTATTCAGGTGTTGTCAATTATATTATCAGAATGTGTATGTATATAATGGAAGGTACCATTAATCATCTGTGTTGGCTGTTAATGTTTGCAATAGTAATAATGTTAATAATAGTGGTAGTGTTGTTAGTGGTAATAGCAAAATTAATGGCTTGCAGTTTGTCATGTGTTCAATGTCCTTCACTGATATTCACTTCAAATTTCTGAAGTAACTTCATGCTTAGCTCACTCTAGAGAGAAGTGACTATTAGGCCATAGACTGCAAAATGTCTGTGGCCTGACTAGAAGACTGATTCAGAAGTGATCTGGGACAATGCTAGTAGGTTTTTTTACTATGACATGGGAACATTGTTCGTGGACTGATGCCGGATGGGGAATGTTAGGTGCATCTGCAGAAGGGTGTATACTCAGTCTCATGAGCTCTGTGTCAGAGGAAGAAAAAATTAAGCCAATGGATGCAGGATTATTGCAGTGGATAGGTACATGTCCAGCAGGGTTGATTAAATGTATGTGCACAATATTTTGACAACTCTGTCCCCATCAGCTACAGTGAATGTTTGTGTTGCAGTGGATTCCAACCAGACCGATATCTCTTTGGCCCTGTGGTGCTATTTATACCAGTTTTCTTTCCATTGCTATACCCTTCACTGCATGTTTTTTCTGGTGCATGTGCTGTTATCAAGTGGAAGTTTCAGTTCCTTGACATTTCTGTCTTTTATGTATTAGATGACAACCTTTTGACAAAGAAGATAAGGTAAATTATATAACTGTTTGAAAAAGAAAAAAAAATTGTCAATAGACTAACGTTTTGTCTATTGACTGCCATTTTTATTTGAAAAATATAAGTTTCAGGCAGTGTCACCCATCATTGTATCTGTTTTTATTAAACAAATACTCTGAGGTTCTAATTCTGTGTTTACAATATTACAAAGCTAAAAAAGTGTCAGATTACAAAACAAAAGTTGAACAACACAATATCTTGTAGTTGTTGATATATTTAGTATATCTTACATATTTTGTATATCTTACATATTTTAACTAAAATAATTTTTGAAAATATAATGTTATTCGGTAGACAAAAACTATATTCACAAAGTGGCAGCAGGCGAACACTCATGTAAACCCGTTTAAATTTGCAAGCTTTCAGAACTAGTGAGTCCTTCATCTGGCAAAAGAGTTGACGGGTAACGAAGAGGGTTGAAGGAAAAGACTGGTGATGTTTCGGAAATAGGGAGAGTTTGGAAATATTGCCCAGAACTGTAGATCAGGGGAGACTTACCTTCATCTCTCTTCCTTTCCCTTAAATTCATCTGCCAGCAGAAGGAGCCACTGGTTCCGAAAGCTTGAAAATTCAAATAACATCTAAGTGTGTTCTCCTGCTGCCACATGGTGGCAGCAGGAGAATTGCAAAAAGATATAAATTTTTTAGCTATGTAACATTGTAAACCCAAGATTAGAATGTAATTGTACTTTATTTTTATTGTTTAACATATCATATATCTGAAGGTGGACAACATTGCCTGAAATCTGTCATTTTTTAATAAAAACAGCAACAAATATTCTGTATCAATAATTGCGGGTGACTCCCAGTAGCAAATTTGTCCAATTTTGATAAAACTGGGGATGTCAACCTGACTATATATGCAGAGATAAATCGAGTAGCATTTTAAATAAATTTGCAGAAATGATTGGCAAACAAGAGATGACATAATTTAACTTAAATGTAAATCTTGTTAATTTTATTGTTTGAAGTGACAAATAAAATAAGGCTAGGATGGTCAGAACCTGGTGTGATTTTTTGCTACCAAAGTCTTAATTAAAAAAAGAAAGTTAAACCTCGCGCATGCCACCCCACCCCCTCTGACTTCCATTTTTCATGGAACATCAAATACTTACATCCACATTACATCTGATATTCCTTGATACTATATACACTGATTCAGGAGCATTTTCTTAATTTTTTTATTTTATTAAGGATTGTTAGTGTGATTCGAGGCTACTTGTCTGTGGACCCCATAATGCACTAATAATTTAGCCAATGACAAAATTCTCTTAAAATATTTTCTGTGTGTAAATTATGTTGGTGTGGAGTAGGTGTATGATTATCCAGGGTAGTGGGTCTTAACAGTTTTGTAACAGTGTCACGGTAATGGATGACAAAAATTTAGAGGTCAGCACACAATGAAGCACTTTCACAAAATTACTTGTCTGACTCTGACTTTATTTAACCACATAGGTAATGCACTTTGGCTGACTGCATTTAACAGATAAAAACAAAAGGGAAGAATCAGTGGTGCATCACATCAACAATATTACTTACGTGTACCATACTTAAGCCTAGGGTCTCATTCAGATGAGCAAAAATAGCAAAAGTTTGGAATTTTTTTTGAAACAATGAAAAGACCTGCAAAGGGTCTGTTTAGGGATTATGATTGATCATAGTATGAACTTTATTTTAGATTTTCAGTGCAAAAACAAAATGACACCTGTAATTAAGATTTAATTTGATCAAGGATCTGAGAGTTTGATGTAACAGACTGCATGCAGTGTACCCCCTCAGGAGTTGTCTGAAATCAAAAGTGGATAACATCAGTCAATACTGCATTAAATTTAGGGGAGCTTATACCTAACCACAATGAAATAACCTTAAATTTAATGATATGGTATTACCTCAAACATGGAGCTTATTTTTGCGGTTTTGTTTCATTCTTTAAGGCTTAACAAAAATAGTTAACATTAAACAAATTTCATGTTTGTAGGTGTAAGCTCCCAAGAAAGTGTTTATTCTTTGGGGTCAAAGATAGAAGTTAATAGGTTGAACCGTTCTTATTTTATGCTGCACACAGTTTTGAAACACCATTTCTCAGAAAAACCATGTTTAAAGTTTAGGGAAAACTTTTATATGTATTATTAGTTCAATTTGCTAAACTGCATGTTGTTAAAGATTTTTGATCTCGCTGAACACTCATCTGAAGGTAATTTTCAGGTTTTTAAATGGCTAATCCAGTATGGCAAACCACAAACTGTTTCGACCAAAATTTAACCATTTACTCCTACTTACCTACCAACCTACCTACTTACTTACTTTCTTAGGTTTTGTTTGCAATTCCAGGACTCTATACCAACCATTCCTCTAACTCAAATTGTTCTTGGAGAGCAATTGCCTCCTTCTTCGTGACAAGAAAAGTGGATCTGGGCTAGCTGGATATATTGTGTTTGGCAGCCTGCACACATTTGTCAGCTTTTGTGGCTGTTATGTTAGCATGCCTACTCAAATATAAATAATTTGGTGAATGTTCGTCATATCACAACTTGTTTTCTACCTGTCTCGGGCATCTCTAGCTGCGAGCGTTCCACAGCAGTCGTGACGCTGCTTCAAACAATTGGCTGTTGAAACTTTTGTATCACACAGATTTTAAAAAAAAATTGTCCCAACATTCTAGACATTCACCTTTCAAAAACTGAAAATACAAAAAATCGAGTTTTTGCCCATTTTGAATGAGAACCTGGCCTTAGGTGTGGTCGCAAACTGTCATTACATGAACAAATCAGCTTTTTCTTGTCAACATTTTTCCTGTTCAATTTAATGTGATAGTGGAAATCTCAGGCAGCTTTCATTCGTATGTTTAGTTAGCAGAGAATGCGAAGATAACCTTTTAAATGTTGTATGTATGCCAATAATAGGTCCCCTCTCCATTGTTTGCCTGTTTGAGAGTTCTCAGTAAGTGTTAAGAATCCTGTTTCTCAATGTCGGCATAAGCTAGTTTTCTCTTCCTGTTTAGTGTTAATTTATTGTGGACAGGTGCTTAAAAGCATGTCAAAGAATGCATGTTCTAGACTGAAATTAGTAATCCGTGTAATCACTGTACTAGAGGTTTTTGCTTTAGAAACCTCCTAAAATCATTTAATAGTGTAGTCTTTATGGTGACTGTATACAGTATGTCTTTTCCTAAAGATTTAAAAAATAACCTCGATGTGGGCTGTGTATAACCCTTTCTGCAGAGATGCAGTAAATGAATACATGTGGTGGCTATCTATAGTTATCATGTCCCTTCATTTTGTGACAATCCCTTCTCTTTCCGAATTTCAGTGCACTGATGGTCTGTTCATATAATAAGCCTGTAAGTTTTCATAATGTGGTTTTATTATCGAAAGACAGAACAACTTCCTGTCCTGTTTATAAAGTTGCTATGGCATTCTTTGCATTACTTATCTTGGTTATAATCCATTACCACTACCAAACAAGTGTTAATTTTTTTTGAGTAAATAAAAATAATTCATTACAGTTTTAGTTTCTACATGTGGTTCTGGAACAAGTGAAGCTTCTCACTCAAGTGTTAACATGCTTGGGTGTTGCTCAAATACACCAACAGAAACTGTATGAATGTGTCGTTGTGTATATGTGACAAATTATGGAATAAAATTATTTTCCTGTTTACATGAAGTGAAAAGTTTAAAGGAAAAAAGTATCTGGTCATGTTAAAGAGAAGACCCACCAATAGTTTGTCACTTAACGTTCCTCAAACATTGTGACAGTAGGTGGTTCATTTCAACTCTAATCATCGCAATATAAGACTGAAAGGTATCACATAATGGTACAGCTTTATGTTGCAACAAATGCTGTAGATGATGGCAGATTTGGTTTCACTTGTTCCATAATTGCCTCACATTAAGCTAAAGTCCATTGTGACTGTAATCTCCTCTAACTAGACTTTTTTAATACATGCAACAAAGGCAGGTCCTTGAAGCAATTTTTGTTCAGTACTTTTAAAATATATAAAATATATATATATATTATACACACATCTAAAACTACATTTTATTAAAGTGAAATGTGACAGATTTTAAGGTTTGTCTATGATACTGTCTCCTATATGAATATTTGTATGTAGTCAGTTTTTGTATTGTTACATGTGAAAAATTAAAAATAAACTATTGTCAATCATGAGTGTGTACTGAAATTTTCTCCAATTTGTCTTTTTGCTGGTTTTCCTTAGTTTCTTTCCTTTTTTATTAAATAAAACAAGGCAAATGAGAGAGAAATATAAAAGTAGTTTCACTGCTTTGCATCTAAGTATAATGTAATTCAAGTGAAATTTTTCAATCTGGTGATGTACATTTTTCCAAAGATATAGTTTCAAACATTGTTAACATGATATAGGGGCTGGGCAAAATACGGAAACATCGCAAGCGAAACACAATGCAACACAGCTCTCTACCATGTCTAATATAATGCAGCAAACCCGGCGGCATTCAAAATGGCTTCCAGTCAATGCGGAATAGATAAAGGTTCTGTATGGTTTTCAAGGAAATCTTCTCTCATTCTTCCTTCAGCGTAGCGGCAAGTTCATATAAGAGTGACTGATGTGGATGGCGATCACACCCTCCTCTCCAAAGTAGAAGACAAAGGCTCAGTGATATTGAGACCTGTTGACAGTGGTAGCCAGGAGAGGTAAGACAATCCATCCTCACTCTCACTACACCCGCCTCGGTAAATGCAGGTTGCGTGAAAATGGGCCTGTCATCTTGGAACCCCTCCCCCACCCACCCTGAGGGTCCAGGGGTAAGAATAGGCCAGAGTTATTCCTGCCTGTCATTATTAATTAAAAAGAGTCTCTCACATTTTGGCCTTTATGTGATAGTCCCTCGTAGGGTTCGACCTCCATTTTCAAAATTTTCCTGAAGAGGTAGCCAGTTGGGGAAGGGAACCTTACATGGTGCATTGTGCATTGAGCATTGAGATCTTTAGCCCACTTTCTTGTCGTCGCATTGCAATCTCACCCATTCTCCATCTCTTGGGCGAGGACACCTTCCTGGGTGTGTTTTCCACCATGCACGATGCACTGTCACTTTCTGTACGGACGATGACTGTGGACTCCTTTGTACCTCATATTCAGCACTGCAGCCAGTCTGTTGTGGTAGGGCTGGCATGTATCCTGTTGGTTGTAGCCCCTTGACAACACAGGGATTGCTCTGCTGATGGCTGCTCTGTTAACTCCCCACAATGCCAAGGAATAGATGGAGTAGATGCCTGTCTCCTTGGGGCATCGGGACTCCCGGCAATGTCCATCCTGCCAGGTGGCACCCCTGGGGAGGGTCCCTGGTTGGAGTGTGTGGCATCAGGGCAGATGACACCCCATGAAGCGTAGTACATCATCTCTTGCTGGTGGTCTGCCACCAGCAGTCTCTAAGCGGGCAAACTCTAATGCTAAGAAATATGACCCCACGTTGTTCACCTCCCTGGCCACACCATGGTAGGAACACCAGGCTAAGGATGGCAGTGAAGATAATTCGCCCCAGTGCCTTGTATGTACGAGAGTTGATGGGAATCTTTCATGTCCATGAAGTCTGTTTTTTGTGGAGCATTTGGTGGACAAGTTTGAGGAGGTTGGAGGGCTTGTCCAAAATGTACTCTTGGTCAGTTTTGATAAAAACAGCATACTCTGGCCAGTCGCGGACATGACTCGCTTTTGGCAATTTGGGGGATGTTTCTGTTCCCATCATGCCTCATAAGAGCTTAAATATGGTCCAGGGTATTATCTTCCACAGGGACCATCTTTTGCATTGTGACGATGAGCTGCACGCCAATCTAGACTAGCTAGAGGTTACGTGGTTTTATGCTTAATTACAGACTTACTATTTCATCAATTGATTTGTTTTCACCATGACACGCCCACTGTTTACATCCTTCTATGTTGCTGAGCGAAGTATCACTTTTCGTTTTGGCGTCATAACTCTTCCTTTCTTATATCTTTACTACTTTTTGTCGATATAAATGATGAACTATTGGTTTTTGCCATTTAACAACTTTTTAATAACTATGGAAGTATTACAGGCATCGGGTCCCACCTAATGTCACCCGCCTATGTGTTTTACATGAACCTTTCAAGACTCGATCTGTTTACAAAGAGAAAGCAGAATATCTCTTCCTTTGACGTCGTCCAACAACGACCTAGGAAGCTCGACGCCCTCGTGGCCCAGTCTCTTCCATGGCTTGCAGTAGTTTGCAGCAGTTTGCAGCATTCGTTTTATTCCTTGCCCACTTGCCACCACGTCGAACTTTCGTGGTGATCATTGGGCAACGTCTTCCATGTTATCTGCAACATAAACTTTCTTCCCACAGTATTTCTGAAAACCCAAAAACAACTTAAAGAACGTAATAGTAATAGTACACGATCACAATGCCACAAATATAGAATACATCACATACATTCAGCAACAGAAAGATTAACATTAAGCAGAAAGGAAGGAGGAAGGGGATTTATCGACATGAAAAACCTACATTATGTACATATATGTTAAAAACAAAGATTCCAAGACTTACCAAGCGGGAAAGCGCCGGTTGACAGGCATAATAAAATAACACACACGCCACGCACGCCCGCCCGCCCGCCCGCCTGCCCGCCCGCCGAGCTTTCGCAATCGGTGGCTGCTTCGTCAGGAAAGAGGGAAGGAAAAGGAAAGATGAAAGGATGTGGGTTTTAAGGGAGAGGGTAAGGAGTCATTCCAATCCCGGGAGCGGAGATACTTACCATGGGAGGGGGGGGGGGGGGGGGGGAGGGCGCTTTCCCGCTTGGTAAGTCTTGGAATCTTTGTTTTTAACATTTTTCCCATGTGGAAGTTTCCTTCTATTTTATTTACTACATTATGGACAGGTAGACAATTTAAGAAAATTCTTTATAGAACGAGCAGAAACTAGCAAAATACACAAAGCAATCACACATATAAATACATAGACTACACCATTGCAATTTCATTACCACTTCTACAACCCTTTAGATCACATAACATCAACAGATACAGAGAAAGTAAATTGGAAAAAGAAAACACTACATGGCAAGCACCCATATCATCTAACACAGCCACATATCGATCAAGACACATCCAACACATAGCTAAGAAAAGGCAATATATACAGTGAGACAGAAGGATTCATGATTGCAATACTGGATCAAACAATAAACACCAGATATTACAGCAAGTACATTATTAAAGATCCCAATACAACAACAGATAAATGCAGACTTTGCGAACAACAAATAGAAACAGTAGATCACATCACAAGCAGGTGTACAATACTAGCAAATACAGAATACCCCAGAAGACATGACAATGTAGCAAAAATAATACATCAAAAACTTGCCTGACAACATAAAGTAATAAAACACGTTCCCACATACAACTATGCACCACAAAATGTACTGGAGAATGATGAATACAAATTATACTGGAACAGAACTATTATAACATATGAAACAACACCACATAACAAACTTGACATCATACTCATAATAAAAAGAAGAAATTAACACAACTAATTGAAATATCCATACCCAATACAACAAATATACAGAAGAAAACGGGAGGAAAAAAAACTGAAAAATACATCCAACTGGCTGAGGAAGTCAAGGGCACGTGGCATCAGGATAAAGTTGACATTATACCAATTGTACTATAAACTACAGGAGTCATACCACGCAATACAGCTATATCCAAACGTATATATACAACTACAGAAATCTGTAATTATTGATACATGTTCAATTACCCGAAAGTTCCTAAATGCAATGTAACATATAGCGTACAGTTAAAAGGAAGTCACGCTTGATCAAGGTCTGTGTCACTTTCCATTTTTAACCAGACATAACGTCTGTGACAGGAAAGAGAAAGAATAATAACTGTTCTTACAATTATTCGTGTAAGTCTTGGTCGATTTAATGAGGGGTGGGAAAGGCCTAAGCCTTGTGACACCACAGGGTCCATTGGGGTCCGAGAGATAACCAGGTTGCCACTGGTGCCTTCATCTTGGCCTTTGAGGATGACACATTGCCCAAGAAGGTCAAAGTTATGGTGGAGTGCTGTGATGTCAAATCATATATCCCTACCCCAATGTGGTGCTTTAAGTGCTGGAAGTTTGGCCATATGTCTTCCCACTGTACTTCCAGACTCACCTGTCGAGATTGAGCATGTCCATGCCTCCCATCTGTGTCAACTGAAGAGAGCATCATTCACCTTGCTCGCCAGACTGCCGATTCTACAGCAAGAGAGGAAAATCATGGAATAAAAGACCCTGGACCAACTGACCTATGCTGAGGCTAAGAGGAAATTGGAGTGCTCACATCTTGTGGCTATGAACTCCTCATGCACCATTGCTACGAGAACAGTTCTGCCCCCCCCCCCCTCCCCCTATCAGTTCCTCAAAGTCCTGTCACCTCTCAGAACTGGGAGACTACATGTGCCCCCTTAATAATGGGGTACACTTCCCTCCCTGTTGCTCCTGCACCACCTACTTCAGGAGCAACACCCCTCCCCCCTCCCCTCCCCACCACCACCACCACCACCACCACCACCACCACCACCACCACCACCACCACCACCACCACCACCACCACCACCACCACCATAACGGATTTCAGTCCCCACTTTTGATCCAGAGAAGCGTAACGTGTCTTCGACTCCTCTCAGTAGGAAGGGGTCCCTTGGGTCACTCCCTTCCCTGGTTTCTGCTAGTGCCTGAATAGCCAAAAAGCAGCTGGTCATAGGTCTTCACGCTCATCCTCAGTTCTGGAGAGAGATACAATAAAGTCTGCCCACCGAGGAAAACTCAAGGAACAGCATGAGAAATCGAAAAAGACCATGCCCAAGAACAAGGAACGTGCAATGGCACCCATCCTCCAGTGGAATTGCGGCGGTTTTTTTCCACCACCTGGCTGAGCTACGGCAACTGTTTAGTTTTATACCTGCTTTCTGCACTGCCCTCCAGGAAGCCTGGTTCGCAGAAATGTGGACCCCTGCCCTTCGTGCCTATTAGGGATATTAGAGGAACTGTAGCGACTATAATCGAGTGTCGGGTGGAGTATGCGTTTGTCCTAAACTCAGTCTGTAGTGAAACTGTGCCCCTTCAAACCCCTCTTGAAGCTGTGGCTGTTAGAAAAGGACGACAGTAAATAACTGTCTGCAATGTATGTCTTCCTCCAAGTGGTGCAGTACCCCTGAATGTATTAGCTGTACTGACTGATGAACTCCATAAACCTTCCCTACTTTTGGGAGATTTTAATACCCATAACCCCTTGTGGGGTGCCACCGTGCTTCCTGGCCGAGGTAGAAATGTCGAAACTTTACTGTCTCAGTTCGACCTCTGCCTCGTAAATACTGTCACCGCCACACATTTCAATGTGGCATGAGGTAGTTACTCAGCCATTGATTTATCAATTTGCAGCCCAGGACTTCTCCCATCTATTCACTGGAGAAGACATGACGACCTGTGTAGTAGTGACCACTTCCCCCATCTTCCAGTCACTGCCCCTGCGTCAGGCCCATGGACGCCTAGCCAGATGGGCTTTAAACAAGGCGGACTGGGAAACATACGTCTGATGTCACCATTGACTCTACCGCACATGGTAACATCGATATGATGATGGTTGAGCAAGTGACTATCACAATCGCTGCAGCAGAAAATGCGATCCCCTTCTCTTTAGGGTGCCCCTGGCGAAAGACAGTTTCTTGGTGGTCACCAGAAGTCGCTGAGGCAATTAGAGCGTCAGCGAGATCTACAGCGACACCCTTCCTTACAGCATCTGATAGCCTTTAAGTGGCTCCATGCCAGTGTACACGAGCTTATAAAACGACAGAAGGAGTGTTAGGAGAGATGTCGACCATTGGGTGCCATACGTCACCTTCCCAAGTGTGGACGAAGATCAGAGCTATTTGGGTACCAGACCCCAACAGGTGTCCCTGGTGTTACCATTAATGGCGTGCTACGTACCGGTGCAAACGAACGCGATTGCCGAGCACTTTGCTGAGCACTATGCTCGGGCCTCTGTGCCAGAGAACTACCCCCCAGCCTTTTGCACCCACAAACGGCGGATGGAAGGGAAAATCTCGTTCACTACACGCCACAGTGAACCCTATAACGCCCCATGTACAGAGTGGGGGCTCCTCAGCACCCTTGCATATTGCCCTGACACAGCTCCTGGGCCGGATCAGATCCACAGTCAGGTGATTACACATTTATCATCTGAGTACAAGCGCCATCTCCTTGTCATCAACTGGATGTGGTGCGGTGGCGTCTTTCCATTGCAATCTCAGGAGAGCACCATCGTTCCAGTCCTCAAACCCGACAAAAACCCACTTCAGCCTCACCGACGTTATTTGTAAGCTGCTGCAACATATGGTGTGTCGGTAGTTGGGTTTGGTCCTAGAATCACGTGACCCACTGGCTGCATGTCAGAGCGGCTTCCACCAGGGTTGCCCTACCACTGATAGTCTTGTGTCCCTCGAGTCGGCCATCCGAACAGACTTTTCCAGACGCCAACACCTTGTTGCCGTCTTTTTTTATCTATGCAAAGCGTATGACACCACCTGTCTACATCATATCCTTGCCACATTATACAGGTGGGGTCTCAGAGTCCCACTTCAGATCTTTATCCAGAATTTCCTGACGCTCTGTACTTTCTGTGTACAAGTTGGTGCCTCCCATCGTTCCCCCTTATATCCAGGAGAATGGCGTCCTGCAGGGCTCTGTATTGAGTGTATCACTACTTTTAGTGGCCATTAACAGTCCAGCAGCACCTGTAGGGCCGTCTGTCTCACCCTCTCTGTATGCAGATGACTTCTGCATTTTGTACTGCTCTGCCAGCAGTGGTGCCCAGGGAGTCATCCACAAGGCGCAGTCATGGGTTCTCGCCCACAGTTTCCAGTTTCTGGCCCCTAAGTTATGTGTCATGCACTCCTGTCAGCATCTTACTGCTCATCCAGAACCAGAACTTTACCTTCATGAAGATCCACTCACTGTAGTGGAGACATATCGATTCTTAGGACCGGTTTTTGATGCCCAATTGACTTGGCTTCCTCACTTTTGTCATGTTAAGTGGAAGTGCTGGCAGCACCTCAATGTCCTCCACTTTCTCAGCAACACCAACTGGGGTGCAGATCGCTCTACTCTGCTGCAGCTCTACAAAGTCCTTGTTCAATCCCACCCTGACTATGGGAGTGTGGTTTATGGTTCGGCAGCGCCCTCAGCGTTGCATGTACTCGAACCAGTGCACCACTGTGGCGTTTGCCTAGCGACGGGAACTTTTAGAACGAGTCTGGTGACCAGTGTCCTGGTGAAGACTGGAGTCCCTCCATTGCAGGTCTGACGTGCACAACTGCTCGCCAGTTACATTGCACACATTCGTAGTTCTCTGAGCATCCGAATTACTGCCTCCTTTTTCCACCTGTGCCAGTTCATCTCCCACATCGGTGAACCAGGTCAGGGCTAACAATTACAGTTCGTGTGTGATCCCTTCTGTCTGAACTGGAGTCCTTCCCTTTACCGCCTCCCATCCAGGTCCGTCCGCATACATATTCATGGTGTACACCTAGGCAGCAGATTTGTCAGGGCCTTTCGCATGACCCTAAGGACTCGGTTACGCCTGCCGCTCTTCGCTGTCACTTCCTCTCGATTCTTGACGTGTTTCAGGGCTCTGAAGTGGTTCACACCAACGGCTCGATGGCTGATGGTCATACTTGCTTCACCTACGTCCACAGAGGCCATTTCGAAAAGCATACCTCGTCCGATGGCTGGAGTGTTACTACAGAGCTGGTGGCCATCTCTCGTGCACTATCCATTCATGCCCCGGGGAATCGTTTCTTCTGTGTACTGACTCCTTGAGCAGCCTACAAGCTATCGACCAGTGCTACACTCGCCATCCTTTGGAAGCGTCCATCCAGGATTCCATCTATGCCCTGGACTGGTCCCGTCATTCAGTGGTGTTTGTGTGGACCCCAGGACACGTCGGCATCCCAGGCAATGAACTTGCCGACAGGCTGGCCAAACAGGCTATGCGGAAACCACTTCTGGAGATGGAAGAAGAAAAATAAATAGCTACAAACTGTAGCAATAGATGGCGCCGTAAGCATAATTTAATGTAAATGCCGTGTGGCTAGGGCCGAGCCAGCTGCTGTGGCCAAGCCGTTCTAGGCGCTTCACTCTGGAAGCGCACTGCTGCTATGGTCGCAGGTTCGAATCCTGCCTCAGGCATGGATGGGTGTGATGTCTTCAGGTTAGCTAGGTTTAAGTAGTTCTAAGTCTATGGGACTGATGACCTCAGAAGTCCCATAGTGCTCAGAGTTATTTGAGCTAGGGCCTCCTGTCGGGTAAGCTGTTCGCCTGGTGCAAGTCTTTCGAGTTGACGCCACTTCGGCGACTTGCGTGTCGATGGGGATGAAATGATGATGATTAGGATAAAACGCCACCCAGTCCCTGAGCGCAGAAAATCTCCAACCCAGCTGGGAATCGAACCCGGGCCGTTAGGTATGACATTGTCATACTGACTGCTCAGCTACCAGGGACGGACCATAATTTAATAGTGGTGGACTACAAATAACAAATGAATCATACAACAATGTTTATGGTGTAAATTTGACGTTAAACGAACCGTGCTATTTAGTGTGCATGGGTGTCCCAGTGTAGTTACATAAACCTATCCACCACAGCAACGTCATTTCACGACGAATGGGAAAAATCTGTTTTTAATTGTCCTGAGTCCAAAAACCTCATAAACAGTATCAATCAAAATCAAATCGAATTATTAATTTCCGCGTGACTGGCGCAAAACATGCTCAACATGCTGTCCACATCTTTCTGCAGCAAGTTGAAATCGTGAAACAACATGTTCCACAACTGATCGAAGTGTTTCCAGGGTCACGTTCAGAATATCTTGCCTAATGCGTGCCTTCAGCACCTAAGTTTGCAATCGGAACACACTGAACATATCATCTTTCAGATATCCCCACAGCCAGACATCACGGGATTCATCCCGTACTGCTGACGACCAGGCTGTAGGAAAATGGCGGCTGATAATTCTAGCATTTCTGAAATGGCCCTTCAGCAGCTGCTTAACTGGATTTGCAATGTGCGGAGTTGCGCCATCTTGCTTAAAAATGGTCACATCCACGCTGTTGGAGAGCTGGAATGACGTGGTTGCGCAAAAGACACTCATTGCGCTTACCAGCTATGGTATAGGTAACGGGACCAGAAGCACCTCTCTCTTCAAAAAAATATGGCCCAATGACAAATGACGATAAAACCGCACCACACAGTGGCCTTATCAGGATAAAGTGGTACTGGTTGATCTGCATGTGGATTTTCCGTTGCCCATATTCGACAATTCTGTGTATTGACATATCCTGTCAGATGGAAGTGGGCTTCGTCTGTCCACAGAATCTTCCACGGCCAATCATTGTCCACTTTCATGCAAGCAAGAAATTCTGAAGCAAAGATCTCTCTTGCTGACGGGTCAACAGAAAGCACATGGTTAACTTTAAATGGATAGCAAAGGAGGAGGTTTAATAGGATTTTACACATCGTGCTGACGGATATTTCCAATGTTCGAGCAATTCTCAGTGCACTACACGTTTGCACAACCACTCGTCTCCTCCCGTACTGCTGTGGCCACTGCCCCACTGACGTATCAATTCATTTACTCCGTCTACAACGTTGCACACCAAAGGAACCCGTCGTCTCTAATTTCCGAATCATTTTCTCCCAACCCACGGCAGTCATCGGACCGACGCCTTTTTGCAAACCCTTTGGTTTCCGGAACTTCTGCAGAGCGACGTGTGCACAGTCATCATTCTTATAATATAGCTTTGCAAGCAGAGCGCGATCCTGCATTGAAACAGTCATGGCGAAAGTCATTATGAGTACTGGGCGTGAGTCGTGCTTCGGTAGCTCAGTTGGTAGAGCACTTGCCCGCGAAAGGCAAAGGTCCCGAGTTCGAGTCTCGGTCGGGCACACAGTTTTAATCTGCCAGGAAGTTTCATATCAGTGCACACTCCGCTGCAGAGTGAAAATCTCATTCTGGAAACATCCCCCAGGCTGTGGCTAAGCCATGACTCCGCAGTATCCTTTCTTTCAGGAGTGCTAGTTCTGCAAGTTTCGCAGGAGAGCTTCTGTAAAGTTTGGAAGGTAGGAGACGAGGTACTGGCAGAAGTAAAGCTGTGAGTACCGGGCGTGAGTCTTGCTCGGTAGCTCAGTTGGTAGAGCACTTGCCCGCGAAAGGCAAAGGTCCCGAGTTCGAGTCTCGGTCGGGCACACAGTTTTAATGTGCCAGGAAGTCTCAGTATTCTGACACATACAGAGCCATTTATCAATTTTCACATTATTTTTTTCTTCTGCCGTACGTGTTTCCCCTTCGCCGGTAATATTCCGTTGCAATTTTACGTCATTCTGACCAGTGGGGTTATTTCTACAGCGTTTCGAAAGTTTAATTATAATCACCCTGTACATTGAATGCTGTCACACGGGGAATTGGATTCTTATCTGAAGATAAGATTTTTTTATGGTTGACGCAAAAACCAACTGTTTAAATGACTGTTATGGACACGATTCATGGGGTGTTCCCGTTGGCAGAACGAAAGATCCCTGTCAGTCTAAACGTGCTAAGGTTTGCGCTTGGCAAGGACCATGTACCACTTAAGAAACTCTCACGTAAGTTTATTTGAATGTTACTTACAGTACTTAGAAACTGTGGATAGAAACAGTGGCTTCTCGAATTCCATAAGTTTTTAAGTAAGATGCTGTACTGAGCCACAGATACCATGTAGCACAACACCTGGAAGCCAAATAATTGTAACATTTTTTAGTCTGCAGTTTTGGCCTCCCAACAGCCTCGATTCAAATCCAATGGATTGTCAGGGATGGAGTGTAATAGAGTGTGTCCCCAACAAATATAGACATCCGGATGAGACATAATCAAGAATCGATATTTAGGCAGAATTTGCTGACTTGACGCGGAAACATTATGTTGTGCCTGTGTGCACTACAAAGGTAGGCCATTATTAAATCTAAAAGGGGATAAACTGAGTACTGTGCTTTAAAGAGGTCTTTCCCGTAACATGTGTTTTTTTTAATAGTTAAAATTTTGCTAATTTAATGCAGTCGCAGTTGTGATATGTTTGTACTTTTGGATAAACCCAAATCTATATTATTTATTGCTGCTGCATTTTTAACAGTTTGGAAGTATCCAAAAGCATAAAAATTCGTTTCACTCTTTAACATGTCCACTGCCATGCAGCTCCTGGTGGCCATAGCAGAACTGCATAATTGATGCCGTGTGCTTGGCCGGCTGGTTAGGCATACATCACTAAGGATGCAGCAGTCGACGTGTTAAAACAGTTTTGTTTGCAATGTCAGCTGTTGGGTTTAAGCCAAATATAAATTGTGCTGAGTTTCCATCAGTAGCTCCGCCGTGAAACTATCAAAGAAGTCCACTGCAACGAGACAATCAAACAAAATTTGTTTCAAAATGACTGTGGCAATCAACTATGCTTATGGCAAAATGTGCATAGATTACTATGGCAAGACAGCCACAATTAGAGGAATTTGCGATCACGATATCTGCAAGATGAACTGAATCATAATCTCTGAATGACCTGTGTTGTGCAAGTTCAAATAAGCAATAATGACCGGAAGTAGACAACAGTAATGGCCATTCACTAAATGAAACGCAATATATGAAATTCCTTAGAATCGAGCCGGATAACAAGTTAAAGTGGAAGCAGTACGTAGATAGACTAACGAAACTCGGTTCACACGTTGACTGCTGCACACTTGGTAACGGACGTTTCAATGCGAAGCGCCGATGCTGCAGCTGCGATTGAAGATAAGGTGTTGGGCTGTGGCCACCCAGCAGTCACTGTGTCGTGTGCGTTATGCCCTCAGAGCCATCTCCGTATGTTGGTCTAACGACATGATTATTCGTTTATTTTCCATATTTTCGCTCTCTGTTGCTTTGTGGAAATGCTAACTGGACCAGTGCAACTGAAGTAAATAAAATATTTAGTTAATTTAAATGGCTCTGACAAGGGAACATCCCCATCGCACTCTCTTCAGATTTAGTTATAAGTTGGCACAGTGGATAGGCCTTGAAAAACTGAACATAGATCAATCGAGAAAACAGGAAGAAGTTGTGTGGAACTATGAAAAAAATAACCAAAATATACAAACTGAGTATTCCATGTCTAACATATAACATCAAGGATAGTGTAAGCTCCGGAGCGCAGTGGTCCGTGGTTAGCGTGAGCAGCTGCGGAACGATAGGTGCTACGTTCATGTCTTCCCTCAAGTGAAAATTTTACTTTCTTTATTTTCACAAAGTTATGATCTGTACCCCCCCCCCCCCCCCCCCATGAACCATGGACCTTGCCGTTGGTGGGGAGGCTTGCGTGCCTCAGCGATACAGATGGCCGTACCGTAGGTGCAACCACAACGGAGGGGTATCTGTTGAGAGGCCAGACAAACATGTGGTTCCTGAAGAGGGGCAGCAGCCTTTTCAGTAGTTGCAGGGGCAACAGTCTGGATGATTGACTGATCTGGCCTTGCAACATTAACCAAAATGGCCTTGCTGTGCTGGTACTGCGAACGGCTGAAAGCAAGGGGAAACTACAGCCATAATTTTTCCCGAGGACATGCAGCTTTACTGTATGATTAAATGATGATGGCATCCTCTTGGGTTAAATATTCCGGAGGTAAAATAGTCCCCCATTCGGATCTCCGGGCGGGGACTACTCAGGAGGATGTCGTTATCAGGAGAAAGAAAACTGGCGTTCTACGGATCGGAGCGTGGAATGTCAGATCCCTTAATCGGGCAGGTAGGTTAGAAAATTTAAAAAGGGAAATGGATAGGTTAAAGTTAGATATAGTGGGGATTAGTGAAGTTCGGTGGCAGGAGGAACAAGACTTCTGGTCAGGTGACTACAGGGTTATAAACACAAAATCAAATAGGGGTAATGCAGGAGTAGGTGTAATAATGAATAGGAAATTAGGAATGCGGGTAAGCTACTACAAACAGCACAGTGAACGCATTATTGTGGTCAAGATAGATACGAAGCCCACACCTACTACAGTAGTACAAGTTTATATGCCAACTAGCTCTGCAGATGATGAAGAAATTGAAGAAATGTACGATGAAATAAAAGAAATTGTTCAGATAGTGAAGGGAGACGAAAATTTAATAGTAATGGGTGACTGGAATTCGGGTGTAGGAAAAGGGAGAGAAGGAAACATAGTAGGTGAATATGGATTGGGGCTAAGAAATGAAAGAGGAAGCCGCCTAGTAGAATTTTGCACAGAGCACAGCTTAATCATAGGTAACACTTGGTTCAAGAATCATAAAAGAAGGCTGTATACGTGGAAGAACCCTGGAGATACTAAAAGGTATCAAATAGATTATATAATGGTAAGACAGAGATTTAGGAACCAGGTTTTAAGTTGTAAGACATTTCCAGGGGCAGATGTGGACTCGGACCACAATCTATTGGTTATGACCTGTAGATTAAAGCTGAAGAAACTGCAAAAATGTGGGAAATTAAGGAGATGGGACCTGGATAAACTGAAAGAACCAGAGGTTGTACAGAGTTTCAGGGAAAGCATAAGGGGACAATTGACAGGAATAGGGGAAAGAAATACAGTAGAAGAAGAATGGGTAGCTCTGAGGGATGAAGTAGTGAAGGCAGCAGAGGATAAAGTAGGTAAAAAGACGAGGGCTGCTAGAAATCCTTGGGTAACAGAAGAAATATTGAATTTAATTGATGAAAGGAGAAAATATAAAAATGCAGTAAATGAAGCAGGCAAAAAGGAATACAGACGTCTCAAAAATGAGATCGACAGGAAGTGCAAAATGGCTAAACAGGGATGGCTAGAGGACAAATGTAAGGATGTAGAAGCTTATCTCACTAGGGGTAAGATAGATACTGCCTACAGGAAAATTAGAGAGACCTTTGGAGAGAAGAGAACCACGTGTATGAATATCAAGAGCTCAGATGGCAACCCAGTTCTAAGCAAAGAAGGGAAGGCAGAAAGGTGGAAGGAGTATATAGAAGGTTTATACAAGGGTGATGTACTTGAGGACAATATTATGGAAATGGAAGAGGATGTAGATGAAGACGAAATGGGAGATACGATACTGCGTGAAGAGTTTGACAGAGCACTGAAAGACCTGAGTCGAAACAAGGCCCCCGGAGTAGACAACATTCCATTAGAACTACTGACGGCCTTAGGAGATCCAGTCATGACAAAACTCTACCAGCTGGTGAGCAAGATGTATGAGACAGGCGAAATACCCTCAGACTTCAAGAAGAATATAATAATTCCAATCCCAAAGAAAGCAGGTGCTGACAGATGTGAAAATTACCGAACTATCAGTTTAATAAGTCACAGCTGCAAAATACTAACGCGAATTCTTTACAGACGAATGGAAAAACTGATAGATGCGGACCTCGGGGAGGATCAGTTTGGATTCCGTCGAAATGTTGGAACACGTGAGGCAATACTGACCTTACGACTTATCTTAGAAGAAAGATTAAGAAAAGGCAAACCTACGTTTCTAGCATTTGTAGACTTAGAGAAAGCTTTTGACAATGTTGACTGGAATACTCTTTTTCAAATTCTAAAGGTGGCAGGGGTAAAATACAGGGAGCGAAAGGCTATTTACAATTTGTACAGAAACCAGATGGCCGTCATAAAAGTCGAGGGGCATGAAAGGGAAGCAGTGGTTGGGAAAGGAGTGAGACAGGGTTGTAGCCTCTCCCCGATGTTATTCAATCTGTATATTGAGCAAGCAGTAAAGGAAACAAAAGAAAAATTTGGAGTAGGTATTAAAATTCATGGAGACGAAGTAAAAACTTTGAGGTTCGCCGATGACATTGTAATTCTGTCAGAGACGGCAAAGGTCTTGGAAGAGCAGTTGAACGGAATGGACAGTGTCTTGAAAGGAGGATATAAGATGAACATTAACAAAAGCAAAACGAGGGTAATGGAATGTAGTCAAATTAAATCGGGTGATGGTGAGGGAATTAGATTAGGAAATGAGACACTTAAAGTAGTAAAGGAGTTTTGCTATTTAGGAAGTAAAATAACTGATGATGGTCGAAGTAGAGAGGATATAAAATGTAGACTGGCAATGGCAAGGAAAGCGTTTCTGAAGAAGAGAAATTTGTTAACATCGAATATAGATTTATGTATCAGGAAGCCATTTCTGAAAGTATTTGTTTGGAGTGTAGCCATGTATGGAAGTGAAACATGGACGATAACTAGTTTGGACAAGAAGAGAATAGAAGCTTTCGAAATGTGGTGCTACAGAAGAATACTGAAGATAAGGTGGATAGATCACGTAACTAATGAGGAGGTATTGAATAGGATTGGGGAGAAGAGAAGTTTGTGGCACAACTTGACTAGAAGAAGGGATCGGTTAGTAGGACTTGTTTTGAGGCATCAAGGGATCACAAATTTAGCGTTGGAGGGCAGCGTGGAGCGTAAAAATCGTAGAGGGAGACCGAGAGATGAGTACACTAAGCAGATTCAGAAGGATGTAGGTTGCAGTAGGTACTGGGAGATGAAGCAGCATGCACAGGATAGAGTAGCATGTAGAGCTGCATCAAACCAGTCTCAGGACTGAAGACAACAACAACAACAACAACAATGATCTGTACGTTCGTTCATTGACGTCTCTGTTCACTGTAATAAGTTTAGTGTCTGTGTTTTGCGACCGCACCGGAAAACCATGCGATTAGCAGACGAAAGGTCGTGCCTCTCCAATGGGAACCGAAAACATTTGATCGCAAGGTCATAGGTCAATCGATTCCTCCACAGGAAAACACGTCGGATATATTCTATACGACACTGGTGTGCGTCACATGACAGGAATATGTTGTCGACCCACCTAACGTGTACTCTTGGCGAGTGGGTAAAAAAGATTCTTCTACCTTGCCCGCTTTAGGTTTTCTTGTGGATGTGATAATCACTCCCAAAAAAGTGATGAAAACATAAGAGTTTGTCACATAAACTGCAACAAATGAATGCAACAGTTTCACAGTCGCACAGTTTTCCTTGTGGTCTGTCAAAACATGTTTTTTAATGTTTTCAAAATTACCGTGTATAGATCGTGAAATCCTGCATATGTCCAAGCAAATCTGAACATGTCCTGGAATTTTGGAGAGCGAAGTTTATTGCATAAAAAATTAAACTTTTCACTTGAGGAAAGTCTTGAACCAATTCTCTCTCATTCCGCAGCCACTCACGCTAACCACGAGATCACAGCACTCCGGAGGTTATGCTATCCTTGATGTTGCATATGTTCGGCAGGGACTACTCAGTCTGTATATTTTGGTTATTTTTTTCATAGTTCCACACAACTTCTTCCTGTTTTCTCGATTGATCTGTGTTCTGTTTTTCAAGGCCTATCTTCCGTGCCAACTAAATCTGAGGGGGGGGGAGGGGGTGCGATGGGGAGGTTCCCTTGTAAGCACTATGGGACTGAAGTCATCAGTCTCCTAGAACTTATAACTACTTAAACCTAACTAACCTAAGGACATCACACACATCCATGGCCGAGGCAGGATTCGAACCTGCGACTATAGCAGTTGCGCGATTCCAGACTGAAGCGCCTAGAACCGCTCGGCCACACCGGCCGGCAGTTAGTAGTAGCGACCGGTGAGAATACTGTGTAAAACTGTTCATCCTGCATGTGCCTTTTTAATATAAAGGATTTTCGAACTGTTATGCTCACTTTCCAGTTCCGTGAGTAGCGGTTGTATCCAGACCTATTTGATGTCAAATATTGAAACTGTTGCACTAGCCGCTACAGTGGTGCCGATTATTCCACTTGGGTCGGCAGCCAAGTGCAAATCATCCAATTGACAACAGTTTAGCGACTAGCGTGTTGCTAAGCTACCCCAGTAGGAAAAACTGTGTTTGCAGGTGTACCAACAGTTTGACGAGGTTCCCTTCTTCCGTGTCGCTGCTGTAGTTGACAGTGGTTGCCCCCGCCCTCTCCTCTCAGCAGCAGCTCCTGTGGCTCGGAACGCTCCCCATGTAAGTACACTGAAGAGCCAAAAAACCTGATATACCTGCCTGATATTGTGTAGGGCCCCCACAAGCACGCAGAAGTGTGATGTTATGAGCCATACGCTAAATAAATAAATAATAACCACAACAGGACCTGGCATGGACTCGACCAACATCTGAAGTAGTGCTGGAGGAAATGGACACCATGAATCCTGCAGGGCTGTCCATAAACCCATAAGAGTACGACGGGATGGAGATCTCTTCTGAACAGAACATTGCAAGGTATCCCACATATATTTAATAGTGGTCATGTCTGTGGAGTTTACTGGCCAGTAGAAGTGTTTAAACTCATAAGAGTGTTCCTGGAGCCACTCTATAGCAACTACGGAGTGTCGGGGTGTCACTTTGTCCTGCTGGGATTGTCCAAGTCCATCGGAATGCATAATGGACATGAACTGTTGCTGGTGTTCAGACAGGATGCTTACGTATGTGTCACTTGTCAGAGTCGTATCTAGACGAATCAGGGATCGTTTTATGTATTCAAATACAGAGATACGTAAACAGGCTGCGGTCGGCAACATATATGTAAGACAAGTGTCTAGTGCAGTTGTTAGATCGGTTACTGCTGCTACAATGGCAGGTTATCAAGATTTAAGTTAGTTCGAACGTGGTGTTACAGTCGGTGCACGAGCGATGGGACACAGAGTCTCCGACGTGGCGATGAAATGGGGATTTTCCCACACGGCCATTTCATGAGTGTACCGTAAATATCAGGAATCCGCTAAGACATCGAATCTCCGACATCGCTGTGGCCAGAGAATGATCCTCCAAGAATAGGACCACCAGCGACTGAAGAGAATTTTTCAACGTGACAGAAGTGCAATCCTTCCGCAAATTGCTAAAAAATGGCTCTGAGCACTATGGGACTTAACATCTATGGCCATCAGTCCCCTAGAACTTAGAACTACTTAAACTTAACTAACCTAAGGACATCACACAACACCCACCCATCAAGAGGCAGAAAAAATCCCTGACCCCGCCGGGAATCGAACCCGGGAACCCGGCCTTGGGAAGCGAGAACACTACCGCACGACCACGAGATGCGGGCTCGCAAATTGCTGCAGATTTCAATCCAGGACCATCAACAAGTGTCAGTGTGCGAACCAATCAACGAAACATCATCGAAGTGCGCTTTCGGAGCCAAAGGCCCACTCGTGTACCCTTGATGACTGCACGACAAAGCTTGTAAGTAGGCTGTTTGGGTTTTCTTGTTGGTAACGCCACATAGCGCTCTGTATGAAAAATCACTGGCTGTGCTGTGCGCAGTCTGTGGCTAGTTTGCATTGTTGTCTGCCATTGTAGTGTTGGGCAGCGGCAGCTGGATGCTAACAGCGCGTAGCCGCCAGCAGTGGTGGACGTGGGGAGAGAGATGGCGGAGTTTTGAAATTTGTAAGAATTGGTGTCATGAACTGATATATATATATATATATATATATATATATATATATATATATATATATATATATATATATATATATATATATATATAAAACTATTGAGGTAAACACATTGTTTGTTCTGTATTAAAATCTTTCATTTGCTAACTATGCCTATCAGAAGTTAGTGCCTTCAGTAGTTTGAATCTTTTATTTAGCTGGCAGTAGTGGCGCTCGCTGTATTGCAGTAGCTTGAGTAACGAAGATTTTTGTGAGGTAAGTGATTTGTGAAACGTATAGGTTTATGTTAGTCACGGCCATTCTTTCGTAGGGATTTTTGGAGGTCAGATTGCGTTGCGCCAAAAATATTGTGTTTCAGTTTAAGCACAGTCTTGTAAAATTGTTCAAAGGGGACGTTTCATAAGCTTTATGCCTCGCCTGGGCCAATCAACACTGACATTGGACTGTTGATTACTGGAAACATAGTGCCTGGTCGGACAAGTCTCGTTTCAAATTGTATCGAGCGGATGGATCGGTTCGCGTATGAAGACAACCTCATGAATCCATGGACCCTGCATGTCAGCAGAGGACTGTTCAAGCTGGTGGGGACAGGGCAATGCGACAGAATGGCTCCAGGAACACTCTTCTGAGTTTCATCAAGAATCCATGAATTAATTCCAATACTGTAGTATCTCTCATTACGTAAATTTCATGCTGATTCATACTCTTAGGGTTAGCTGTTGGGCTGCCTCCCAGCAAGGTAATTCCAAAACCCGACCAACAGACTAACACATACTGTTTGCTTATGAAGCCACATTCGCTCATGAATGTATCGGTAACGCTCCCTACTCGCAACGATAGTTCGACGAAAACTCACATGGCTTTGTGGAGAAACACCTTCAAGGACACTACTCTGTAAATGTGTGGTGTGGTATGATATGATAGACCGGTTACCGCTTCGTTTTACAGGGCTTTGTTATCTAGACTTCCTTGAAAACAAACTTCCAGCGTTATAGGAAGAAGTTCCTTAGGCTGCAAGAACGGAGTCTTTGCACACTGTAGTCGTCACATGACACATCATCTAAACGCAACATTCCCCACAAGATGGATCCGCATAAACTGTCACGTTTCTTTGCTGATAAACAAATCTTAAACGTTCATATTGAGCGGTATTTAAGTCTGTAGTGGAAAACGGTATCAAAACCGTTAATTTTGTTAGTTTTTCGCTGTGCATTGAAATTTATGCTCATGTATGTCAAGTAGTATTTCGCATATTTCTCGCCATCCATGTATGGACAATGACAGGCGTCCTGTGACGACGAGAAACCCATTCCTCAATCTGCTTAGCAGATACACTGAAGCGCCAAAGAAAATGGTGTAGGCATGCGTATTCAAATGCAGAGATATGTAAACAGGCAGATTACGGTACTGCGGTCGGCGACGACTATATACAACAAAAAGTGTCTGGCGCAGTTGTTAGATCGGTTACTGCTGCTACAATAACAGGTTATCAAGATTTACGGGAATTTGAACGTGGTGCTATAGTCGGTGCACGATGGGACACAGCATCTCCAAGGTAGCCAATGAAGTGGGGATCTTCCCGTACAACCATTTCACGAGTGTACCGTGAATATTAGTAATCTGGTAAAACATCAAATCTCCGACATCGCTGTGGTTGGAAAAAGATCTTGCAATTACGTTCAGCGTGACAGAAGTGCAACCCTTCCGCGAATTGCTTTAGATTTCAATGCTGGGCCTTCAACAAGTGTCAGCGTGCAAACCATTCAACGAAACATCGTCGATATGGGCTTTTGGAGCCGAAGGAAACGTGTTGCCTAGTCGGACGAGTCTGGTTTCAAATTGTATCCAGCGGATGGATGAGTACGGGTATGGAGACAACCTCATAAATCCATGGATCCTGCATGTCCGCAGGGGATTGATTGTTCAAGTTGGTGAAGGCTCGATAGTGGCGTGGGACGTGTGCAGTTGGAATGTTATGGGAGCCCTGATACTTCTAGATACGACTCTGACAGGTGACACGTACGTAAGCATCCTGTGTGATCATCTGCAGCCATTCGTGTTCATTGTGAATTCTGACTCATTTGGGAAATTCCAGCAAGAAAATGCGACACCCCACATGTCCAGAATTGCTACAGAGTGGCTCCAGGAACACTCTTCTGAGTTTAAACACTGCCGCTGGCCACCAAACTCCTCAGACGTGAACATTATTGAGCATATCTGAGATGCATTGCAACGTGCTGTTCAGAAGAGATCTCGACCCCCTCGCACTCTTACGGGTTTGTGGACAGTCCTGCAGGATTCATGGTGTCAATTCCATCCGGCACTACTTCAGACATTAGTCGAGTCCATGTCACGTCGTGTTACGGACTCCTGCGTGCTCGCAGCGGCCCTTCACGGTATTAGGCAGGTGTACGAGGTTCTTTGGCTCTTCAGCGTAGGTATTGATAAATGTGTGGCTATGGGTGGGAAAGACTTAAGGTCGTATGGAATTATTGAAGACAAAATATTTTTTATTTTACTTATTTCTTTTCGATCTGACTCCTTCATCTACACTCGAGCGACTTAACGAGAAAATATACTTCAACTTCCAATCATGTCGCAGCAAAGACAGAAAATGGAAAAGCCCAAGAGATGTGCATCTAGATTTACATCTATATCTGCATGACTACAATGCAATTCACACTGAAGTGCCTGGCAGAGGGTTCTTCGGTACAGACTATTTTTTTACCATTTCGCTCTCTAAAAGCGCGTGTGGAAAATGTACACTTAACTCTTTCTGTTACAGCTCTGATTTCTGATATTTTGTTATGATGATCATTTCTTTTTATGTAGGTTGGCAACGATAAAGTATTTTCACATTCAGAGGAGAAAGCTGGTGATCGAAATTTATTTAAACATCTCCTCGCAACGAAAAACGCCTTTGTTTTAATGATTGCTATCCGACTCGCTTATGATATCTGTGTCAATCTCTCCTCTATCTCGCGGTAATATAAAACGAAGTGCCCTTCTTTGAACTTTTTCGGTGTCCTGTGTCAATCCTATGTGGTTAGGATCCCATGCAGCACAGCAATACTTCAGCAGAGGACGAACAAGTGTAGCGCAGGAGGTCTATTTAGTAGATCTGTTGCATCTTTTACGTCTTCTGCCAATAAGACGTAGTCTTTGGTTTGCCTTCCCCACAACATTGTCTATGTGACCGTTCCAACTTAATTTGTTCCTGATTGTTATTCCTAGGTTTTTAATCGAAACGATGACTTTTGGATTTGATTTACCTTTTAATCGAAATTTAAGTGATTTCTTTTTGTACCCATGTGCATGATCTCACACTTTTCCTTATTGAGAGACAACTGCCACTTTTCGCACCATTCAGATATCGTGACCAAGTCGTTTTGCGATTGCTTTTGATCTTCTGATGACTACTAGACGGTAAATGACAGCATCATCTGCAAACAATCTAAGAGGGCTGCTCAGATTATTTCCTAAATCGTTTATGTAGATTAGGAACAGCAGAGGACCTGTAACACTTCCACAGGAAATGCCGTATATAACTTCTGTTTTACTCGATGATTTTTCATCGATTACTACGTACTGTAACATTTCTTGAGAGTAAACCACGGATCCAGTCGTACAACTGTAACAATACGCCAGAGGCACGCAATTTGATTAAAAATATTTTGTGAGGGACGGTGTCAAAAGCCTTCCGGAAATCAATAAATATGGAATCCTTCTGGGATCCTCTGTCGACAGCACTCATTACTTCGTGCAAATAATGAGCTAGTTGTGTTCCAAAAGAACGATATTTTCTACATCCGTGCTGAATGTGCGTCAATAAATCGCTACGTTAAGAGGTAATTCATAATGTCCGAACACAGCATATGTTGCAAGATCCTAATGCAAAACGACGTTAGTGACATGGGTTTGTAATTCAGGGGATTACTCCTATTTCCTTTTCTGAGTATTGCTGTACCCTGTGCTACTTTCTTGTCTTCTAGTACATATCTTTCGTCGAGCAAACAGCTGTATATGATTGCTAAGTATGATGCTATTGCATCTGCATACTCTGAAAGGAACCTTAAATGGTATGCTATCTGGACTGGAAGACTTGCCTTTATTAAATGGTTTAAACTGCTTCGATACACCCAGGATATCTACTTCTAAGTTACTCATGTTAGCAGGTGTTTCGATTCGAATTCTAGAATACTTACTTCGTTTTCTCTGGCGAAGAAATTTCTGAAATCTGTGTTCAGGTACTGATTGTGTCGTCCCGTTGATATAGTTTATATACGACCAAAATCTCTCTAAGGTACTAGAACATGGGCACTTACACGTTAGCTTACCAACATTAGTATTAATAACAAAGGGACTGGCAAGGGCATCAGACCATGACTCTATTGAATTATGATAAATATCTGGTACTCCCGAGCAGTATTCCCAGCATGATTAAGTCACTAACTTAAAGCGTCGGTGAAAAGTGTTGGAAGTTGAGAATTGTGGAATATAAAGTCTGCAGCTCGCCGGGCCGCCTTGGGCGGCAGGTAGCGGTCACTGGAAAGGCGGGACAATACGGCGCTTGTGGGGGTAGCCCGGCATCCGGAGCCACCTGTCCTGGGCAACACGTGGCGAAGACGGGAATTTAGTTTGCCTAGGGGCGTTATGACCTACACGGTAATTGGCAAGATCTCAGAAATGCCGTTGGAGGGATATCGGCGATGATAGAGCGTTCGACATTGGCCGAAACTGAGTATTCTTCCGTCGCGTTTTCGTACGCGTGTGAGACGGGAGAATTGTGGGGAGAGAGGACTTCGCCTTCAGCCATCGAGCGGTACTGACTTGGAGACGGCGTCTTGGCCATCGTCTTCGAAGGGTGATACACGGTCTGTATCGCAGCACTGCACCAACGCGTGCAGAGTTCTACGGTTAGAGCTCTTTGTGTGCTCAGAAGCGAGATTTTCACCAACGCTTAACCACTTCCAACAACTTACCTAATATTCTTGATCTGGTAGTTATCCGTGGGAGGTGCCTAGTATTAATCAGCTCAGCTGCCGGTAATAGGGGTGCGTAATTGCAAATTGTTAATGTGCCATTCTCAGGACTGTGTGGGTGGACAAAGAAATTCACATTTTTTTGTACATTTTGTCAGATGTGATGGATATCAAATTAAAATGCCAGTATTACAATCGTATTATCGACTTCTTTTACCCTGTCCCAGTAAGCTTTACATGTACTCTAGTCACTGCACGACAGGAAGGAAAGAAGGTTTGCGGTCTTCTATGTCAGCGACGGACAAATAAGCTTACATCTCTTCAAGTTATCCATCAGAGTTCGAGACAAAGTTTCATTGGGGAAGCTATTAAAAACCTCTCGCATTGAAGTCCACACTTACTTTCGAGCTTCAGTAAAACTTCCCCAGTCTTGGAGATTTTGTGTTCCTTTAAGTTTGTCATGACTTTTCTTTGCTCCTACCACGGGTTTCTCACTTGTTTTGTGTACCATGGTGAATCAGTACCATCTTTTATTAATTTATTTGGTACAAATCTCCCTATTGCCTTGAATAGTATTTCTTTAAGCCGTATCTCGTCTACAGTTATATAGTTAGTTGGTGGGGTGGAAAGGAGGCTGTCTCTTAGGAAGGAATAAAGCGAGTTTTTATCTGCTTTTTTAAAACAGATATGTTTTGCGCTTACGTTTGGTGGATTTCACTGTTGCAGTGTTTGCACTCGCCACAACGATTTGTAGTCATTAATCCCTTTATATGTCGTGGTGCTTCCTCTTCGCTCAAGATTATTTGTTGCTAAGAGGTCACGTATATTTTGGCAACCATTTACACGTTGAGTGGGACCCTCAACTAATTGCTCAAAATAATTTTCAGAGAAAGCATTTAGTACAATTTCTGACGACATTTTATGCTTATCACCGGCTTTGAATACGTATTTTCGCCAACAATCAAGGACAGATTGAAGTCACCAAAAACTGTAAGTTTATGTGTGGGCTACCAATTTGAGATGGGACTCAAGTTTTCGTAGAACAGTTAAGCAGTTGTATCATCTGAGCACGGGAGAGGGGGGGGGGGGGGGGGGGAAGGGGGGGGTGTCAGTAAAAGCATTCAATAATTAATTTGTTCTACCCGTACTAACTCACAGGATCTATCTACTTCAATTTCGCTACAAGATAAACTGCTTCTAACAGCAACAAAGAATCTGCCCTTAGTGAAAACTTCAGCTGAACTTCTCTCCAGCTTTCAGTACACCTATAACGATTTGAGCTTCTGTGCTTTCTATTGCCACTTGGAGATTTGGTTCTTTCCCAGTCCAATACAGCTACAACAGTTTACAACTACAACATTGTTGCTATGTCTACCCTCTTCCTGAGACCCTCTAACCCAAATACCACCCATTCCCCCACACACAGCCTATACTACCCGTGCAGCTGCCTCCCGCGTGTCGTGGACACCTGATGTATTAAGCAGAACCCAAAACCCCGCCCAACATACACGATTGCAGAACCGTCTGAGCATCTGATTCAAAACCTCCACTTGCTCTGTACAAGTCGGTTCTATCGACTATGATATAGGTGGTAAGTTCTGCCTTCATCCCGCAACAAAGACTGGAAGTCTTTGTCGTTTAACATAGAGACATGCTAGACGTATCTCACATTCCTATGTTCAGCCCCCTCAGAGCAATGTCCATTGGCAACAGCGTCAACTAGCGTGACTGAAGCCAACACCACCTGGAGCTGCTAACGAAGTGTCACCAACTCAGTTCATGCCTGAACAGAGCAATGCAGAAAATCAGAAAAAATCCCCATGCTCTTAATAGGTTTTCATAGAGCTCTTATTCACTTCCTGGGAAACCCTGATCTAGGGTGACTCTTAAGTATTCTGCTGTGTTCTGGGCAGTTTGTTCTTCCCCTACATGTCCCCCATTTCTAGGTTTTGTGGTTAATACTGTAACAGATATAGGTGTAGGCAACTAATTGAGACTTTGATGGATTTGGGCATCTGCGTAGGTTGGGTGTTGCAGTTTGACTTTGTAGCCAGGGCTTCATTTGTATGGACTAGGCAGCAGAACGAATTTTTGTCGACATGCAGGGCTAGCTCTTCATTGGAAGCCTGTTGGCATTGGAATTTCAACTATATGTAAGCTGTAATACGCCTCTTTTTGGCTTCAATTAATAAGAATAAGGGTACTTATATACCAGTCTTCTGCAATATTTCGCTTCTTATTCTATTTAAGGTTGATTGATTATATCAATACTTTTTGAATGCAACCCAAATGTTATATTTAACTACAACCCTTTATTCTGCTCATTGTAAGGGTGACAGAATGACTCATTGTGGTACTTCTGTCTGCCGCAGAGGTGAACAATCACTTCGTAAACCACACGTTTGTGGACAAGTTTCAGCAATCGCTTTCTGATTGCAAGGGAATGCCAGGCAATCTGGTGGATCGCATGCGATTCATGCTTCCAATATGGCTGCCCACATGACTACCTGCGATGTGTGGCAATATGGCTGTGACTCGTTTCTCTAATTATTAAGCATGCTTGTGCACATTTGTTTCGTTTCACCTTGCCTACGTTCAGTGAGAACTTCACGTTAGAATTTATAGTTAACCAGGAACCACGAACTTCTCCAAGAAGTGGAGGTCAGAGTTGCCATTTATATTAAGAAGTATGCAAAATGCACCCTACGATCTTCTAGTGATTATCATTTTGCAGTTTGTGATACATAAATGGAACTGATGGGAAGTTTTTAGTAATTGTAGCGATGCTAGAGCTCCATCTCTTATTTATGAAACAGTTACTCGCATTATTAAAATTTTTATCTTCTAAAAACAATGATATACATAATGTAATTTTAAGCGCACAGGAGAAATCTTTTACATAGCTGCTGGCGATCCGGCCCAACTTGGCGCAGATAGCATAAAGTATCTACGGCCAGAGGCCATGGATGGTATATTGTATTTTGTTTGCTGGCCACTCGGTAGACTAACGAATAAATTTCAGAAATCAACGTTAAGTAGCTGAGTGTCATCACTTTGATATGGTTTACACTGATGAAAGCAATGCACCCCATGAAAGTTGACACGAGGCATGGGTGTTGTGTGTCCCATGGTGAATTAATAAAGTTGTAAACTTATGTAAATATTGTATGTGAATTATACGTCATTTTTCCTATAGCCCTCCACTACAGAGGGTCTGGTAGGCTTCTCTGTGCCATATTGCACCATCTGTGACTGTGGGAGTACCCGGAAAACACTATCCCATTTGATGGGTGCCCTGATATGATCATTGGCGTGGTTGTCCGTTGACCAGAATGCCATCTTCCGTGCAGAATACGATCGCGTGGATATTTGTTGTCATTTTGTTCAAAAATGGCTCTGAGCACTATGGGACTTAAGAGCTGAGGTCATAAGTCCCCTAGAACTTAGAACTACTTCAACATTACTAACCTAAGGAGATCACACACATCGATGCCCGAAGTAGGATTCGAACCTGCGACCGTAGCGGTCGCGCTGTTCCAGACTGAAGCTCCTAGAACCGCTCAGCCACACCGGCCGGCTGTCATTTTCTATCATTACATCGTGTATGAGACTCAGGGCTGGGAACAACAGTTTGTTGCTTTAATTTTGGTTCAAATGGTTCAAATGGCTCTGAGCACTATGGGACTTAACATCTGTGGTCATCAGTCCCCTAGAACTTAGAACTACTTAGACCTAACTAACCTAAGGACATCACACACATCCATGCCCGAGGCAGGATTCGAACCTGCGACCGTAGCAGTCACGCGGTTCCGGACTGAGAGCCTTTACCGCGAGACCACCACGGCCGGCTTTAATTTTGGACACCAGTGTGTATGGTGATGAATCAAATTCTTCTGGATATTGTATCACTGTATAAAATACTTTAAATTAAAAACTTGAAACTAACATTTCGAGCGTATTGCAACGGCCTTCCCCAGGGCAAGGCTGGTTTCGGTGGAGGAAAGGTGGCTCTATTTATTGCAAACTATCTATATGAATACGTTTGAAACTAATTTGTTTGTTGAAACTGCTGAGTGGGTGAAACTCCTTAGCGTTTACTTAAACTGCTGAGTGGAACTGAACCTACTGTGCTCGTTGAAACTTCCTGGCAGATTAAAACTGTGTGCCCGACCGAGACTCGAACTCGGACCTCTGCCTTTCGCGGGCAAGTGTTCTACCAACTGAGCTACCCAAGCACGACTCACGCTCCGTCCTCACAGCTTTAGTTCTGCCAGTACCTCGTCTCATACCTTCCAAACTTTACAGAAGCTCTCTTGCGAAACCAGCGCAGGAGAGCTTCTGTAAATGAGATAATGAAGATTTTTAATCATTCTTTCGTGTGATAAATTTTTTTTCCTATGTAGAGATAACGATTTTAATAATCGTCAATTCAATATGTCCAAGAGTTAAATATTTTGTTATTGAGTGTTGAAAGTAATTGAACATGACTGTTGTGTATTACTTGACCCCTGAAAGCACAGTTGATAAATTACGAGGGTAATCGCTGGGACCACAGTTAATGCTGACAGGTACTGTGAGACTCTGAACAAACTCAAACGGGCAATTCAGAACCGGAGAAGAGGAATGTTGAGCAAAGGCGTACATTCTCCATGACAACGCTCGCCCACACATCGCTCAGGAAACCGTTGCTCTCCTGCAACAGTTTCGGTGGAACACAATCACCCACCCACCCTATAGTCCTGACTGGGCGTCCAGTGACTATCATTTGTTCCCGAGGTTAAAAGAACATTTGGCCGGAAAGCGATTCAGCTCCGACAGCGAGGTGAAAGAAGAGGTTCATAACTTTCTGAACAGCATGGCGGCGAGCGGGTATGACATGGGCATACAAAAACTGCCACAGAGTCTACAAAAATGCATCGACAGAAATGATGATTATGTCGAAAAATAGCTAAATGTTCAAGCTGTAAACTGATGTAAACCAATAAACAGGTTTATGCACTTTTTAAAAAAATAGGAGACCTTACTTTAGGGATTAGGCTACTCTCGTATATGTAGAATAAAAAAGGAACCGCTGTTTTATCTTTCTAGAATAGATCCCAAACTTTTACTTTTATTAATTCATGGATTCTAGTTACGTGATAGAAGGCATTTCTAATGAATTTTGTTACGACCCGCACCTGATATTAGCTGCCTTATAGGGCCATATTTATGTAGAATGTCTATATAATACCCTGGGCTTGAGAAGACAGTTCAGATGTTTTGTCCATTTGCGCGCTACGTGGCAAGCTAAGTTTGCACACATTAGTCCATTCGCTGTGCAGATACAAAGGGCGAACAATCTCACAAAGAGCAGAATGTTTTGTATAGTCTCGAAATAGGAGAGATAGTTTCACTGACATGATATCGGGTGGTCATAATTAAAACAAAAACTTTTTTCTTTGCGGTGGAATCTTCTCACGAAATTTCTATCAACAACTTTCTCCTCCAAATGCGAAAATATTTTTTTGACTCCGACCTACATAGAGAGAAACATCATCATAGTAAAATAAGGAAATTAGAGGTCGGGTGGAAAGGTGTAGGTGTTCGTTTTCTCCGTGCGCTGTTTGAGATTGGAATAAAAGAGAATTATTGTGAAGTTGATTCGATGACCCCTCTACCAGGCACTTAAGTGTGAGTTTCGGAGTATCCATATAGATGTAAATGTAGATGATGTTGTTAGTGTCACTTATTTAGTAGGCACAGGCAGTCAGAGTGTGCAGAACAGAATACAGGGGGTCCGAAAAGACTTTCCCTGATTACGTAAATTGATAACTCAGGCTAGAAGTAAGATACAAATATGAAACTTGTTTCGAATTGTTTACAACTATCAAAGTTTTTTTTTCTCTTTTAGGTCCACAGTACGTAAGTAGTGGATGAGGTGCAGTGCCCAAGAAGCCACGTTAACCAATCAGGAGAAGGCACAGTGTATCCTGTGGTACCATGAGACACGATCACCAACCACAGTACAGAGACACTTCCAGACAACATTTGGAAGGAATCCACCTGATGTCAAGAGCATTAAAGCCTGGTATGAGAAGTTCAAGAACACAGGATCGGTTGCTGACCTTCCGAAGTCTGGTCGATCGAGAACCTCAGCAGACAGAGTGGAAGCTGTAAGGCAGTCTTTTCTACGAAGTCCGAAGAAATTGGTGCGCATGGCCTCACGTGAATTACAGATGCCAAAAAGCTCTCCCCATGACATTTTACACAAACGTTTATTGTTCGGTGCATACAAAGTGCAAATCGTTCAGGCCTTGTTGCCCAATGACAGTACACGTCGATATGACTTTGCGGTCGAAATGCTATCACGTATTGAGGACGATAATGGTTATCTCAGACGAATTGCCTTTTCCGACGAAGCGACCTTTTTTGTCAGTGGAGTAGTGAATCGCCATAGTGTGCGCATTTGGGGTTCACAACCCCCTGGCGAGGTCATGGAGTGCACCAGAGGCAGTCCAAAGCTGATTGTTTGGTGCGCGCTATTGCACGATCGAATTATCGGGCCACTCTTCTTCGCTGACGCTACCATCAATCTGCAGTCTATCTGGACATGTTGTAACTGTATGCTGTTCCTCAGCTGCTTCAGTATCACCCCAATGTCTTGTTTCAGCAAGACGGTACACCGCCTCATTGGGGTTTGGACGTCCGTGCCTATCTCGATATGACCTTTCCTGGGTGATGGATTGGTGGTGATGGGCCAACGGTTTGGCCTCCACGCCCTCCTGACATAACCTCATTAGACTTCTTTTTATGGGGTTATGTCAAGAACGAGGTCTACCGAACACGTGAACCAGATCTTGAAACCCTGCGGCAACGGATAACCACAGTCGTTGAATCGATCCCTCCAGTGCTGTTGGCTAATGAGTGGACGGAAATTGAACATCGCCTAGGTGTGCTACGTGCCACCAAGGGTGCTCATGTGGAAGTTTACTGATGTGTGAAAAAAACTTTGATAGTTTGTTAACAATTAGACACCAGTTTCATGTTTGTATCTTACTTCTAGCCTGAGTTATCAATTTATCTAATCAGGGAAAGACTTTTCGGACACCCTGTACTTCTCAGCTGGGTGGTGATGGCTCTCCGCGTGCAGGTACCGAGTTGTGTGGATTGGCTTCCGGCACAATGTGTGTCCCAGTGTACCTCCGTGCCTCCGTTGTTCTCGGTTTCGTGGGCGAACTGTATATTATTATGCAGGCTATTTAAATGCTGCAGGCAGCTTTCCAACTCCGCTACCCTGTGTGGCCGGGTAGCTAACGTGTCGTCTACATACCGTAGCTGGCAACGGGGGCTCAACGAAGCTGAAGCTTGGGCCTTTTGCTGTGTTAAAATACGTGGCGTCGTATTTTTTTATGCTTCAAGGAAACCTTGTTTTAGCTTTTCTTCGAAAAACTGCTTCATCCACTTTGCTTTGTGTAAATGCAGTAAGAACTTTCAGTAATGCAGGAAGTCTCAAGTTGGCCGGCCGCGTTGGCCGAGCGGTTCTAGGCGCTACAGTCTGGAACCGCGCGACCGCTAAGGTCGCAGGTTCAAATCCTGCCCCGGGCATGGATGTGTGTGATGTCCTTAGGTTAGTTAGGTTTAAGTAGTTCTAAGTTCTAGGGGACTGATGAAGTCAGTAGTTAAGTCCCATAGTGCTCAGAGTCATTTGAACCATTTGAAGTCTCAAGTTCCTCGAATGAAATATAGATGTCGACACAATTCTTTGCGTGGCTCGAAGTAGAATTCTGCTATAAAGAGTCCCCGAAAAAGAATTGCTGCAATGAGTCTCGACAATGCATCACAAGAAGTTTATTGTAACATGACACTATCATGTACATCATGCGAGTATTTTTTATTTTATTTGTGCGACCTCAGCCAGCCTCTGATATATATTGAATCACTCATACAAACATATACCAATGATTCACATACACCGGTTGTAACATATTACTTCCATCACGATGTGCTCCCATCAATGCCATGAGATGTCACTCAAACGATAATTTGTATGAAACATATAACATTAATGTCTCCAGAGAACTGACCTGCCGTGCGCCGCTTACATCACGTAAGTTATATGTAAGTGATGTTCTCTGAATAATTTCATTCGTGGCCTATAAACAAAATACGCTGTGCCAGTCAGATCGTGGGGTCGTAGATATAGAGTGAGAGTTATTGAACTATATGAAATGAAATCGTCATAAATTCTGAACGGTTTGTATTAGGACGTTCAAACTGCTTGGTTGGCCGCGGGGCATTATTCGCATTATTTCGCGCATTCATTGTTTGGTTTAGCGACGAAGCCCACTTTCGTTTGGATGGGTTCATTAATAAGCGTAACTGACGCATTTGGGGGACTGAGAATCGGTATTTCGCGATCCAGAAGTCTCTTCACCCTCAATTGGAGGCTGCATGGTGTGCAATGTCCAGTCATGGAATAATTGGTGCAGTGACCAGTTACGGAATAATCGGTGCGATATTCCTTGATGGCAAGGCGACTGCAAATGGTATGTGAAGGTTTTGGAAGATGGTTTCATCTCCATTGCACAACGTGGCCCTGATTTCGACAAGATGTGGTTCATGCAAGACGGAGCTCCACCCAATCGAAGCAGGAGAATGTTTGATGTCTTGGAGGAGCTCTTTGGGGACCGCTTACTGGATCTGGATTATCCAGAGGCCACTGGCATGGGCCTCCATCGGCCGCCATATTCTCCGGATCTGAACACATGCGGCTCCTGTTTGTGGGACTATATTAAAGACAAGGCTTGCGCCAATAACCCCAAAACCACTGCTGAGCTGAAAACAGCCATTCAGGAGGTCATCAATAGCATCGAGGGTCTGGTACTTCGGCGGGTCAAGCAGAATTTCGGTATTCGTCTGCGCCACGTCATCGCCAATGATGGCAGGCATATAGAACATATCACGACCTAAATCCGAATATCTGTAGTGACGTTTACATGTTTAATAAAGTGTGTGCACGCCATAGTTTGTAAATACTTTACGTTTTTTTTCATATAACTCAACAACAGTACCCTGTACTTAATGATGCTACACCTGCAAAGCCAGCCTGGGTCACTAGTTAATAATAAAAACACCACATAATTTGGATTCGCTTTTTTTTTTCGCTACACAAGTGTTCTCAAACGATTGCAGGGAAACTATTGGTTAAAATACTGGATTCTTTCAAATTGCAAGTCTCAAATTGCAGCCTGTCGATGAGCTGGTGACTGGTCAGGTTTATTACAATACTTCATAGCTGAGTAACACATTGTCCGTTGTTCGAAGACTTTGAAAAGAATTAAGAGTGCAAATTGCGACTACTAATTTGAGGGAAGCAGAAATTGGCAGTCTGAAATTGTCAGATTTCGAAATGCGTATCTTGATATCACGGAGAGGTGAATGCTAGGTTGAAAGGACCATTCAAAAAGTAACCCAGCCAGGAATGGGTCCCACAACCTTTCAGTTCCCAGCCACACGCTTTATCGACTTCTTTTTTTGTTCTAAATTGTTCTCATCATTTGGTCTAGTCTTACATCCATTGCACCCCTACAAGTTCATCGTTAAGTCCTCGGACCGAACACAATGAGTTACCGGTCCGGCACCCTAGACCAGCAAATTATGTTTCGATGGCTGCGTTCTCGAGAAACTGCAGTTCTTAATTCGTTACAGTGACTGTTCAGTACGTGGCAATAGCTTCCTTTTCACAACTTAAATTTAATTCATCAAATTCAGACGATTAATACGAAATATTTTTAAATTATGTACAATACATATCCTCGTGAATCAGTGTATCTATTGGTCCAAGAAGGATCAGTATCACAACAGCAGTTTCTGCGATCAACCTGCACGTACAGACGCAAGCAAGGGACTTCAATTCATACCTGTGCAGAAGAGAATAGATACTAAAGTCCCTTGTCGTTTGATGTACTCGGTTTCTCTATTATTATTACTGTTATTTATTAATCCCTTTAACTCCTTATGTGGAGCATAGGGCTGCAACAAAGGATCGCCATCTTGTCCTGTCTTCTGCTAGTATTTTCACTTCTTCCCATTCTGTTCCTTGCTGTTGACCTTCTGCTTCAGCTGATCGTCACTCTGGGCCTGCCTCGACTCGTTAGTGCCTGCGGGATCCAATAAGGTGCTTCCTACGCAATTCTCCCTCATGCGCTTAAAACAAGAGTTACAGTAGTCAATAGTGCTGTTAATGACAACAACCCTATAGACACATCAAGAGCGTAAAAAAAATTATAAATACTCGCAGTGAAACTACAATATAGAACTGTGAAACTAACAAAAAAAGTGTCCGTGTGTATTCGTTACTAAAAGCAACAGTAATCGTTACGAAGAATCGTTAGCTGTTACTTTCATTACTGACAATATCGTGAAACTAGTATGGAATCCAGTAGCAATCATATTATTACATCTTGGCACTTTGATGTGTTATTTTATGCTTCAATTCGTTTGAAGCGGATTTAATAATGAACTGAAAACAAAAAATAGTAAGTTTAAAATTATTTAATTAGGAAGTTGAAGACGAATTCTTATAATCTCGGACGTAACAGGGCTGCTTTCGAAAAGGCTTGATGTCTAGTACAGTTTTTAAATCGGTTATTAAATTCCGTAATTAACTTAGGCGGAAACTTCTCAAAACATTGAGAACATCCTAATAATGCAGACTTCATTTCACAGTTTACGATGTAGTAGTTTATTGTAACTCCATGATAGGTGGACATTGTCCCAGGCGTCTAAATATTCTTTTTTAGTTAAAAAAACATTGGCAGTGATGGAAACGTGTGACGCACTTCCAAGTTTATCTTTTAATTTATTTTGCACACTTAGTTATTGATCGTCCAGTAATGTGGTGCTCAGTATGTAACCTTTATGGTAATTTATAGTTGGGCTTCAATTACTCAATCACAGCTTTGAAGCCAGAGTCTTCAGTCACAGAAAACGGTTGTAAGTCTTTAATCATCATATTAACTACGTCAGTAATTTTTTTTCTCTTGCAACACTTCAGGAGTGTTTGTTGTTGAGGTTGAGATCTGGCATTACGAAAGAAAACTCTCTGACGTCTTGGGATCTGCTGGTCTCTAGGGGATGTTTTGAAACTGTAACTATGGTCTCGTATGGTGATAGATTTTTTTTATAAACTGTTGTTTTTTAATTTGGTGTAGAACCGTCTTTCACGGAAGTTAAGGAATGGCAAAGATCACAATTTTCCTTGTCGGTAACTTCGGCAAAAAAGCACCGCAGTTTACTTTTTCTCTTGTCCACTGGAATCTGCACTGTATAGAACAATTCAGAACTGTCATACAATCGTCCTGATTGACAAAGTCGGCGAAAGGGTTAAGAACATTCAGTGCTGTTCCCGCACTCTGGCTTGAGGGCTTGGCCCGAAGTTCGTTCGCGGTATGTCGGAATCAGTCGGCACATTTCGTGACGACTGTAGCCTGTTTCCAATTGCCGCCAGGATGACCGATTACAGTTGTAGCACTTTTATTTGCGAGCCGCGGAACTGTTGTGCTGTTGTTTGTGACATTAACAATTACAATAATATCGAACTCAGTGGAAAACTATCGCATTCGAAGACAACTTTTTTTACTAGAATAGGTCAATAAACGAATAATAACCATTAAAGTGAAAGATTTGCAGCTAAACAATAAAAAAACCGTGCGTTTGCATTAAAGGCGAACCTGCAGATTATCGTGAATTAATTTGCAAACTCACCTACGAAGAAATACCTTATGAGAAATAATAAGGGTAGAAATGATAGAGCCCTGCACTTTAAGTTCGTCAAGGATGCCTAAATAAATTACTCGCCACACAATAAATATTAACACAGGATATTCCAATTCCAAAAACAATATATTAAATTAAACTAAATTTACACGACAACAAAGCATGTACACTGCGCCAATTCGCGCACATCCATAAACCCTTCGAAAACCGCCGAATAGAACCGAGGGAACCGAGTCGAACACAAATTAAGGTAACGAATTTTATCCTGCATGCTGAATGGAGTGGCGACGCCACACATTTCGTATCCGTACGATCTGTACCGCATTCGCCGTTACCGCATTCCAATATACACATGCTCCGTACTGGTTTCCGTTACAGATATCGTATAGATAGGTGCGGGTAATAATCTATATTTATGAGTAAAGATTTGGTGCTTTGAGTCGGCCAAAGTATTGTAGCGTCGCAGAATAGTAAAGAGTTGGAAAGGTGGAATATTGTCAAAGTTTCGTTGCCTATGCCGAGAGCCAAAGGCTATAGGTTAGCCAAGAGGTAAGGGGATTGCGCATGTATTGGAATTTATCGTCACGCAGGGGCAGTGGCCGGGTTACACACAACAGGCGAGAGAGAATTGCTTAGCACGCGTGTTTGTGTTAGACGGAGACTTTCGTAGAGTGCAAGACAGAGGCATAGCGTCAGCTGTATTGCATTTCACAACTTCGCGTAAGTCTGCCGTAACAACACGTAACTCTGTCGTAAGAACACCTAAGGGGCGAATACGACAGATGGATCAGCAGTATAAGTGGAACGAATGCGGTCATTACAAACGAGCATGACGTCGGGACGTCGCTCGTGCTTCCTTTAAATACACCAGCTTTGATAGCAACAAGGCAGTCGCAGTTAGACTTGCAGTTAGATGTGTACTGGGTCGCTGCGTAGCGCTCAGCTCGGTGATCGACATGTTAAACTTTATTACGGATGTGTTGTAGTAGGGGCGGCCCATCCAGCAGCAGACGTGAGGGGACAGTACCAGCTCTGGTCTTCTCTGCTGCCGCTGTCAATCATCAACCCAGGATTAGGAGGTACCGCGGCAGACTCGCTCGCCGCCAATGCTGACCACATCAGTGAGCCGACGTCGAGATCGTGCTGGGCCTAGGCCCTGTGCATCCGCCGTCACAACCGGGTGAGCCGACGATGCTGGGGGACTGCAGCCTGTTCCGCCCGTCCACCTCGGACGAGCCACCAGGAGGAGCGGGGAAGAAGACGGGGTGGGATAGAGTACACTCTGCACTACGAGAACGCCTCTCGTGCCGACAGTGTCGGGACTCCAACCCAGAGCCTCCACGCGCAGCAGCTTGCTGTCCGCAGCAGAGCAGGCCGCCCAGCGGGCACGCTTGCCGAAGTAAGGGCATTCCTCCACTACGTCACAGCACGCGGCACTGCGCTAGCAAGACTGGTGTGGCCCGGAGCTGGTATCATCGCTCCGAGTCAGCGTGAGGACTCGGGGAAGGTCGTTGATATCACCAAGCTCCGCCAGCCTGTGTTACACGGGCCACATTGTACTCGACAGGAATAAAGATGTCATGAATTAATAATGAGTCTTTGGCGTTTCTGACGTGTCCACAGTCTTTCCTAGCATCCTGACAACTGGAGAGGTCACCGCTTGGCCATCCAGTCCACCGTAGGCGACCGGGACCACCGGGGCTCCTACAGATTTGTTGTCAGAAGTGGTCGCACCCACTGCCTACAGTATTCGTTACTCAGAACCGAATACAGCTGTGCTCGCAACCGTTCGTGGTAGGTCTGGAAGACGTACTGAAGAACAGATGAGACATAAGTGACATCCAGACACAGCGACCTAGACACACAGCCAAACCCAGACACAACCACCGTTCGTAGCACACCACAGCAGCAAACAACACAAGACGTGCCACTTCCACAACACCCAGGTACTCGCCATGAACATGACTGGAATGTATACACCCTAGGAAAACCCGCCATTTTTCCGTATTTCGGGAAATTTTCATTGTTTTAGTTTCCAGCTAAGTTCTTGTAATTTTGGCTGGTAATACTGATACACTAACTAATAATTTTTCTGCACCTTGGTACTGCAGAATAATACTGCAGCAATAAAACGGAAACGAGAGATTAACGCCAAAATAAAACTTGGCAAAGAAAATGTGCCATTTACAGTAACAAGACAAAGTGCACACACAAGAGTTTGCGACAGCAAAATGTGTCAAATGCCTTAAGACGGAGACTGCAACGCTTTCGATGGGCGTTACATCACAGCTGTTTACATTTCTAACTGGTCGCGCATATGGTGGTCTGAGAAGTGTTACTTTCAAAGCAAATGTCCTTTTATACAAGATCAATTCTTTCATGTGTGAGAATGCGCTATGAATTTGACTCTCACTGAAAACTTCACGCTTTGAGGACCAATCACTTAGAAAAATTTTGGGCCCAAATGACCAGCATCTTATGCCATGATTTAAAATTTTCCTAGCACATTTCTGTTTGATATATCTTAAAGTGCAACACCAAGCTGCAAGGTCAGTTTTTCATATTTATTTTAGTTCTTTTATAGATTAAAAATTATGCAATAACGATGGCAATAGTCCTTGAAACCAAGTGCGAGGTGCGTTCTTAAGAAATTTTACATTTAATTGGCCTTTCTACGGAAAAGTTATAGTGCTTGACGGAATATTTATTCAGACAGGTAACCAACGAAATGCTCGGTGCACAGCAGAGAAACTTAAAATCGTGCTTGTCAGTAATTTAAGCTATGCTCTTAGAACCTGTCTACCTGCATCCTCAGAAAAAAGCAAAAACTTTTTGTTGGCCGATGTTATACGCAAAACCTTGGCTTTCCTTCTGTATACTGTATGTATGTTAATTTAAACCATTAACTTTTCATATTTGTGTGTTCGTACTACTTCAACAGCGGTGTTGCTGTTGGCTGACTACATCACATGTGCAATGCACTGAATATCTGCTGTCATTGGCTACCGAGATCATGTGACATGATCTATGATTCGCTGACGAGGTCACGTGACATGCGCTATGATTGGCTGACAAAAGCGAATCTCGCAGCACAATCTCAATTTTAGTACTTCCGATGCTACCTCGCGGTACGCGGTGGAATTCGTATTTTTTCTTTCGTGGTACGAAAATATGCAGTTTACGTATCGCTACAGATCAAATATCTTTCCAACACAAGTTATAATTTACTGGGAAGTTCTATGGTACGGTAAAAAACCTTCAACATTCAAAGGATTGATAAGTTTTACAGTTTTAAGAGAAGTTTATTGATACCGGTACTTCACACGAGGAAAATGTACTTTAAGCTTTGGCATAGCGTATTTTCACTCGGAAAAAAGCATGTTTCACCCAGGAAAAGCGTTTTTTTAACCGAGAAATCCGGAAATAAATTCGATTACTTTTTTTCTTGTCTGTGTATAAACCCTGGTAGTGGTGATTCGACATTTTCAGTCACAGAAAATGGTTGCAAATCTTTAATCACCAGCCGGCCGGCCGGTGTCAGTTGTAGGTGCTTCAGTCTGGAACCGCGCGACCGCTACGGTCGCAGGTTCGAATCCTGCCTCGGGCATGGATGTGTGTTGGGTTAGTTAGGTTTAAGTAGTTCTAGGGGACTGATGACAGTTGTTAAGTCCCATAGTACTCCGAGCCATTTAATCACCATATTAAATACTAACTCAGTAATTTTTTTCTCTTCCAAATCTTAAGGATTTTTTAATAAATTTGGCAATGGTTATTGTTGTTGCTTAGGCTTCGATGAAGGGACTTCAGATCTTGATGTAGACGGAATTGGCAGTCCAGAAGAAAATACTCGGACTTCTTGGGATCTGGTGGGTCATAGCTGATTATGTGAAGTTGTAGCTACGGTCTCGTATGATGATCAATGTTTTTTTTATATAAGTATATCCGAGCCGAACAAAGAGTAAGGTAACGAGTTTTCTCCCGCATGCCGAATCGAGAAGCAACGCCGTACATTTAGCATCCGTAAGATTCGTACCGCATTCGCCGTTCCTGCATTCCAATAGAGACCTGCTAAACGTTGGTTTTCGTTACAGAGTAACGAAATAAAAGTAACGATTCGGTAGTTCGAGTCAGACAAAAAAAAAATTAAATGATCATATGGCCTTTTTTTAAAACGTGTACAGACTTCTGTTTACAAGACAACAAATGACGTTTTACAAAACACATTACATGTTAACGCTTTTCAGTCTGACAATGCTTTTTTGGAAGCCAGACAAATTACGTTTATACATTTAAATTTAAGGAAATCAGAAAACACCGAATGCAATAAGGAGCTAAATTATACGAAAGACAGGAGAAATAAAAATGACAGCAATGTCTTTCCACTTAATACTAGTTTGGTTATGGTGATATTTTGTGTTGTGTATTGTTTTCTATTTTGATGCCTGCATAAACTGATTTTTTTTCTCCTTTTAGGTTTGTTAGCTCATGGATGTGGGATGGATATAGTGGTTTTCACTATATTTTAAGAACAGTTACAGTATTTAAAATCATGTGGTATTTTAACTATTTACTTATTACGTCTAAGCATTGGGAAGCAAGTAAAACGTTGCATTGGGTCATGAAACAGATCGTGTTGGATTTAGACCGATCGAGTGAGAAATAACACACCGGGAAGAAATAGACAAAGCAAATATAAATCCGATTTGATAAAGGTGGGGAGCGAGAGAAAAAGAGACTGAAAGGAGTGGGAGGGAGACAGTCATAGTGGAGGAGAGGGCATGTTTAACCACATAAAGACTAATTGGCATTACTGCTAAGCTGTAATGATATTGTGGTACTCACTGTTTGGCTTACGTATTGATTGCACACGACTGAAGATAAAACACGCTCGACAATGATTCCGATGGTACTAAAGAAGAGAGAAAAAACTTTTTACTGTCACTCTTTGGACTTTGGGAGACAGGCATCATCCTTGGGTAGCATTCATTTCACGCAAGGTGAGCAGCCCCCTACGTCAACGTGACGTAGGCACGCGTCGTCGTGAGTTTCACGAGTTGTCCTATAGACTTGTGTGCATTCTGTGTACATCGACTGTTGTGTGCGTCTCGAATCTGCACTGTTCATTGTTCTTAGTTGATTTACAAGGTGAAGGCAAAATTAGATCGAACTAGATGGTTTAATATTTCCAGCAACATTCGGAATTACTTCGAACTTCAGTTTCTCAATTTAACGTTTCTGCCCACATGAATTATGTACAATTCATTGGCTTTTATAAAAATTCGGAACACTAATTTCTCCCTGTTTCAGATTTTTACCCACATGATTTATGCACGATTAATCGGACTAAAAATGCCTAGACACTTTCGTTATGGTTATGATTCCAAGTAGCCGTGTATGGAAGTGAAACATGGACGATAAACAGTTTGGACAAGAAGAGAATAGAGGCTTTCGAAATGTGGTGCTACAGAAGAATGGTGAAGATAAGGTGGATAGATCGCATAACTAATGAGGAGGTATTGAATAGAATTGGGGAGAAGAGGAGTTTGTGGCACAACTTGACAAGAAGAAGGGATCGGTTGGTAGGACATGTTCTGAGGCATCAAGGAATCACAAATTTAGCGTTGGAGGGCAGTGTGGAGGGTAAAAGTCATAGAGGGAGACCAAGAGATGACTACACTAAGCAGATTCAGAAGGATGTAGGTTGCGGTAAGTACTGGGAGATGAAGAAGCTTGCGCAGGATGGAGTGGCGTGGTGAGCTGCATCAAACCAGTCTCAGGACTGAAGACAACAACAACAACAACAACAATGATTCCTTCATTCAGATATTCGTTATGTTCATGAAACACGCAATAACTTCTCACAATCTTTGGATTGCAGCTTAATAATTAATTATTTCATGTTTCTATCCACAGGATATAGACACGATTCATCAGATTCTTAAAAAAATGGAGTAGCATTCATTTCAGGCTAAAAAAATAACGAGACACTTTCGTTATGGCTATGATACCTTCATTCAGATATTCGTTATGTACATGAAACACACAATAATATTCCACATTCTTTGGATTGCAGCTTAATAATTAATTATTTCACGTTTCTATCCACACGATTAATGCGCGATTCATCGGATTTTTTTTAATTGACTAAAAGCTTTTTTTTTTTTTTTTTTTTTCCTTTCCTTATGGTTCCTTTGTTCAGAGATTCATTATGTTCCTGAATCACAACATTCCATTAGAACTACTGATGGCCTTGGGAGAGCCAGCGCTAATAAAACTCTACCATCTGGTGAGCAAGATGTATGAGACAGGCGAAATACCCTGAGACTTCAACAAGAATATAATAATTCCAATCCCAAAGAAAGCAGGTGTTGACAGATGTGAAAATTACCAAACTATCAGTTTAATAAGCCACAGCTGCAAAATACTAACGCGAATTCTTTGCAGACGAATGGAAAAACTGGTAGCCGCCGACCTCGGGGAAAATCAGTTTGATTTCCGTAGAAACATTGGAACACGTGAGGCAATACTGACCTTACGACTTATCTTTGAAGAAAGATTAAGGAAAGGCAAACCTACGTTTCTAGCATCTGTAGACTTAGAGAAAGCTTTTGACAATGTTGACTGGAATACTCTCTTTCAAATTGTAAAGGATGCAGGGGTAAAATACAGGGAGCGAAAGGCTATTTACAATTTGTACAGAAAACAGATGGCAGTTGTAAGAGTCGAGAGACATGAAAGGGAAGCAGTGGTTGTGAATGGAGTAAGACAGGGTTGCAGCCTCTCCCCGATGTTATTCAATCTGTATATTGAGTAAGAAGTAAAGGAAACAAAACAAAAATTCGGAGTAGGTATTAAAATCCATGGAGAAGAAATAAAAACTTTGATGTTCGCCGATGACATTGTAATTTTGTCAGAGGCAGCAAAGGACCTTGAAGAACAGTTGAACGGAATGGACAGTGTCTTGAAAGGAGGATACACGATGAACATCAACAAAAGCAAAACGAGAATAATGGAATGTAGTCTAATTAAGTCGGGTGATGCTGAGGGAAATAGATTAGGAAATGAGACACTTAAAGTAGTAAAGGAGTTTTGCTATTTGGGGAGCAAAATAACTGACCATGGTCGAAGTAGAGAGGATATAAAATGTCGACTGGTAATGGCAAGGAAAGCGTTTCCGAAGAAGATAAATTTGTCAACATCGAGTATAGATTTAAGTGTCAGGGTGTCGTTTCTCAAAGTATTTGTATGGCGTGTAGCCATGTATGGAAGTGAAACATGAACGATAACTAGTTTGGACAAGAAGAGAATAGAAACTTTCGAAATGTGGTGCTACAGAAGAATGCTGAAGATTAGATGGGTAGATCACATAACTAACAACAACAACACAGCTTAATAATAAATTGAACTGGGGTGAGCGTAACAGATAACTCCTGTCACTTCGTTTGTACACATGTATTTACATTTAACTTTGACGTTATCGGTACAACCGCAAAGATCGGTTTCCGCACTCATGTAGTCGATTTAGGTTATTTACGTCACGATGACGTAGTGTTACGTCACTATGACGAAGGGTTCTCCTCACCTAGCGTGAGACGAATGCTACCCATCATCCTTGGTGCTTGTGGGGTGGGAGGGCATCAGCCGTGGCGACGAGGGCTTGGGGGCTGTGAGGGTGGGCGGCGTCAGCAGTGACGTCAAATGGCGGTTGGCAGGGGGTCCCTGAAGGCGGCGGCCAGCGGGATCTCTAGGAGGTTGTAGAAAATCTTGCTGTATTTGTGCAGTTCTGCCTTCTTGTGTTCTTCCCACAAGTCCGTGACAACTGCACACTGTCTGTATTTTGGCAATGACTGCATCTGCAGTTCACTGCTGTTCGTTTCGGTCTGGGAAAGAGTTTCGCATCAGGAACGGTGAGTGCCGTGATCTGCATGTTGCCTGGATCGCTCCTGTTTATGCAGGCTACCATGTTTTGTTTGTCGCCCGTATATTTGTCCCCTAGAACTTAGAACTACTTAAACCTCACTAACCTAATGACATAACACACATCCATGCCCGAAGCAGGATTCGAACCTGCGACCGTAGCGGTCTTGCGGTTCCAGACTGCAGCGCCTAGAACCGCACGGCCACTTCAGCCGGCGGCAGGATTCGAACCTGCGACCGTAGCAGTCTCGCGGTTCCGGACTGAAGTGCCTACAACGGCACGGCCACCGCTGCCGGCTGCCCTGCATAAGAACCGGTGTTCTGTAGTATCTTTTTCGTTGCAAATTTCACAGTGGAGTGATTCTTCTATATGGATTAGGGCCAGCCTCTCGTTCGTCGGTACGGTGTTGTGCACTACCTTGTACCACGTAGATCTGGCGTGCTCCTGTACCGCTCGTTCTGGGATGTTTTTCCAGACGAGTGTCCAATCATCGTCTTGAAATTTTGTCTCTGTTCTCGTTTTGCTCTTTTGCCATCTTAGTGCGCCATCTATAGTCTTCGGTTAGCCACAGTGAAGAGGGCGTAGCTCTTGTCGCGTGTCGTATCTTGAGGGGGATATGGCTGGTGTCTACCGGCGCTTTCTCTGGCCGTGGCCTGTAGGTATTTATTAGTTAGGCCGTGATGCTGTCTCCGTTCTTGTTCATTTGCTCTGTGGAGCAGCAGCGCTGCACGCTCCGTCTTCACGTCAACCGACCCCAGCCCTTCTCCCTCCTTCCTCAGTGAGCACGTCGCCTGTCACACTTTGAATATCTCCCGCCTCCACTACAGGTAACAGGCAGCTCCCTGTACTGTATCGCAATTTCTGTTGGTGCGCGTAGTATCTGTACCTCGTATCAGGCTTTCGACAGGACCGTCGTGTTGACGAGCTTTTTAAAATTGTTTTTTTTTTCACAAAAACAGTAACAAAAATGGCTACAATGAAATGACATAAATAAGGTGACAGACAATTGCAGTCGCAAATTACAGCATTCAAAGAATGAGTCTTTAACAGTAGCACAATTTAGCTCCTTCACTGTCACCTTCAACTGGTATCAGTCCAGCAGCACATTTTCTTCTTCTGCAGCCGGTTCCTGACCATCATTTCCCAGACCCAAATCAATCATTCAGTAAATCCTTGATGTGTGTCCCTTCCAGGGTAAATTACGTGGACAGAAGAGCAGTCCCGAACAGCGACATCGCAAAATAATTCACTGCCTTGTTATTTTGGTCAGTTCCAGCCTTCTAAACGCATCTATGGGGGGTTCAAGATCTTCCTTTATATCAGACACCAGATGTTTCTCGCCATATTCTTGTACCTGCTGTACCACTGACTTATTTTTCATGTGTGACTTGCAAGTGAGGTTAGGGTCGGGAACGTGACCCAATCCATTCCCTCTCTACTAGGAAGCCAGTTCCCAACCTATACCCATTTGGTTGAAGACAATTCGGAGCATGTTACCATATTTCTTATTGTGATTCTGATACTTAATTTTCTCGAATCCATTTTCCTTATACATCTTGTGTCCAATATGTTCATCGCTTCCAATATTGTTAAAAATGTTCTATATTTGCACATTAACCAAATCACTGCGTTATTTTTTGCTTGAGGGTAGTAACTTTCCTCTGGTCTGAAGAAAATGTTAGTCGGTACATTGTTTGCTTAAGTTTTTGTTATTTGAGCAATTTTCTCCCTGGTCCACCTCCAGTTGATAATCCGACCTCCACAAGTGTAACGATGAGGCACACTATCAACGAGGTTGCATTTGCTGCAGAGGTTTGTGTCACTTAAACCGATGGCAAAGAGAGGCTCATTAGTGCTGATGATGTTATTGACTACTTTGTACCACGCCGTTCTCACGTCAGACGAAAGAACATCACTACTGATGTTTTTCCAGACAACATTCCATGCTACTCCAGCATATTTGGTTTCTATGTTATTTTTCCTTTCATGTTTCCGCCTTTCAGCTAAAATCGCCTTTGCTGAGATAACTTAATTCAAGATAATACTCCGTGATGTGTGTTAGCCTAAAACTTATTTTTTGTATATTTATCGGCGGCTCTACAACTTCTGGCCTGACAATATCGTATAGTTTTGCTGTAATGCACCCTGGATCATTACACATTATGCTCCATGTTCGTTTGACATACAATGCCATCGCTTTAGACTTAATGTCGGTTAGACCCATTCCTCCATTGCTTGGATCCAAAACTGCTGTCTTCACCGGCACTCGAAACAATTCCCTTTTCCACAAGAACTTTGCTAAGGTGGAAAATTTCAACTGAAAATATAAGTTGGTATTGCAAAAATTATTCTATTTCGGCTCAGCACATTTCTGTGTAATGAGGTCGCTTCCTGTGTGCGAATGTCGCTCTCAGCAAGAAATGTATAAAGAAAATATACATTAGCAATTTAAAGTTTGCAACAGTATTTTCAGCAGCGTGAGAACAATGAGAATGAAAATAAACATGTTAAAATAATTTCCGGTACCGGGAATCGAACCCGGGCCTGCTGGGTGAGAGCCAGCTATCCTAACCACTAGACCATACCGGATGGTGACTGCTTTCTGTCTTTTTCCCTGATATACTCATGCTCCGTGGAAACGGAGGAGCCACCTCCTTACTTGGAGCTCGTGTATTTGGTCACCGCCTTCGTGCCCTCGCTCACAGCGTGCTTGGCCAGCTCGCCAGGAAGCTAGAGCCGCACAGCGGTCTGGATCTCGCGAGACGTGATGGTACAGCGCTTGTTGTAGTGCGCATGCGAGAAGCCTCGGCCGCAAAGCGCTCGAAAATGTCGTTCACGAAGCTGTTCATGATGCTCATCGCCTTCGACGAGATGCCCGTGTCAGGGTGCACCTGCTTCAGCACCTTGTAGATGTAGATGGCATAGCTCTCCTTCCTCTTGCGCTTCTTCTTCTTCTTGTCGCCGTTCGAAATGTTCTTCTGCGCCTTGCCAGCCTCCTTGGCGGCCTTCCCGCTAGTCTTGGACGGCTTCTCGAACGTACATCAGCGACGGCAGCAACACCGGCAAGCGCTCCGTTCTAGTCAGAGTCTCCCCGCACAGAACAATGAGGATAGGAATAAACATATTAAAATAATTTCCGGTACCGGGATTCGAACCCGGGCCTGCTATGTGAGAGCCAGCTATCCTCCCCACATTTTTTTTCTTTTTTTAATTCCACAAAAACAGTAACAAAAATAAAATGACATAAATAAGGTGACAGACAATTGCAGTCATAAATTACAGCATTCAAAGAATGAGTCTTTAGCAGTAGCACAAGTTAGCACCTCCACTGTCACCTTCAACTGGTGTCAGTCCAGCAGCACGTTTTCTTCTTCTGCAGCCAGGTCCTCATCATCATTTCCCAGACCCAAATTAACCATTCAGTAAATCATTGACGTGTGTTCCTTCCTTCCAGGGTAAATTACGTGGACAGAAGAGAAGTCCCGAACAGCGACATCGCAAAATATTTCACTGCCTTGTTATTTTTGTCAGTTCCAGCCTTCTAAACGCATCCATAGGGAGTTCAGGATCTTCCTTTATATCAGACACCAGATGTTTCTCGCCATATTCTTGTAGCTGCTGTACTACTGATTTATTTTTCATGTGTGACTTGCAGGTGAGGTTAGGGTCGGGAACGTGACCCAACCCATTCCCTCTTTGGCTGTTTGTCCCAGATTTCAGTTCGAATGTCATGTCGAGCCCTCTTAATGTGTGTAGGGCTGTTCGCCAGTTTTGTGTCGCCATCTTTAGTGGACATATTTGCACTTATATTCCGACTGTTTTATGAGTGTCAGTTATTCGGTACCACTGCCTGTTGGCAGTCGAGACTCCCGTTGCCAAGGGGATGCAGCACTGTTTTTCTCTTGCTCCTGATGCATTTTGTAAAGTTTCTATGATTGGCGCTATTTTGTCGGTGTCGTGCTCATTCCTAACAAAAATTTGCACATCACAGCCGTAGGCCGTGCATGCGACCGTTTGTGCTCCAGTTTGGTAACCATTTAGGCTGGCTGCCAGTGTCCGCAGGAGTGGGTTAGGTGCTGCTGCGAAAAGTGACATGAACGGCCGGCAGCCTTGTCCCTCTGACTTCGCTAGATTAATTCTTCTTCTTGTTCATCCATTTATGGTTATGACTGATCTGATGTTCGTTAAGAAATTTATTTGATATGAGTAAATTTGCGGCCAAATCCGAGTTTCGTTGACGTTTGCAGTATGTACCCGTGACTGACCTTGTCGAAAGCCTTGTGAAAATCAACAGAAATTATTGCTGCGGTCGTTCTGTTGGTTGCGGCTTGCGCAGCCATGTCTCTGTATGAGCAGGCGGCGTCGAATATCTTGTGCCGCGCGCCGCGGAATTTGAATCCGCGCCAGACGTCATGGACGTAGAAGACCCATAGAGGTCTCTGCACCATCGCGCCGTAAGCTGTGGCGGCACGCGCCTCCAGGCCCGCTTTTAGTGTGAGGGCGCCACAGTGGAATAGCGGCGCCACCGAGAGCGTACTCTAGCGCCGGTCACTCGCACCAACGGCATCCCTCCAAAACCCAGGCGATCATTGTAGGCAAAACCACCCCTTCCTTCCGCCTCCTTGATTGCCATCTCACCGTCTATGGCCGTCCTATCGCCCTCACCCCCACCCTCAAGTACCTTGGCGTCACCCTCGACCGTCGACTCTCCTGGACCCCACATCTCCGGACAATCCAAGCCGAGGCAATCTCCCGTCTCTATCTCCTCAAGCTTCTTTCCGGTCGTACGTGGGGTCTAGACCCCTCCACCATACTCCACACCTATAAATCCGTCATCCGCCCTATCCTTTGTTACGCCCATCTGGCCTGGATCTCCCCCCCCCCCCCCCCGCTACCTTTTACAAATCCCTCCAAATCCTTGAACGCCATGCTCTCCACCTCGCCTATCGCATCCGTCTCCCCTCCCCCACGCGGATCTTGTATGATCTCATTCCTTGCTCCACCTCCTCCTTTTCCTTGAGAGGCTAAGGATCCAGTACAGCTCACGCAAACTCGATCCTCCTCACCCGCTTGTCTCGCCCATCCTCTCCCGCCCCCGCCCGTTGCCGCGCGTGTATCCCCACGTCCCACCCAGTCTCCATCTCTCTACCCTCCTTACCCTCTCCCAAGGTGGCTTCCGCCAGCTCCCCCTCCCTGACGATGTCCTCCTTCCCTCCATATACCCCTCCTACCAACTTTGATCCTCTTTCCCTCTTCCTGTCTATGTTACTTTGGGCATCCTCCCTCCCTCATACCTTTCTCCCCACTCCTCCCCCGGGCTTCCCCTCCCCTGTCCCTCTACTCCTCCTCCCATCTCCCCAGCCATTGGCTTCTTTGTTCTCCCCTCTCCACCTCCCCCCCCCCCCCACCGCCCTTCTTCACCTCTTGGCAGGTCCCCGGACTCGCACACGCTACGTGGACTTTCGCGCGCCGGAGATCATCGCCATCAGTGTCTCGTGTGTGCCGTCGTGTTTAGTGTTCAGTGTTCACCGTCGCACTCCATCGTTCACCTGTGCCATCGCCGTCTTCCGTGTTTGTGTGTCGTATCAACAGTTTTAAGTGTGGACTATCGTCAAGTGTGAACGGCTCCGTGTTTGCCTTTTTGTGTCCACTGTTTTCTTGCCCACCGTTCTGTAACATTTGTGTAATCTTTCTGTTTTTTCTCATTTTGTATCCTATGGCTGAAGAGCAGCATAGAACGCTGCCTGTTGTACAGGTTTTAAAATTAAAATAAAGAAAAAAAAAAGCACCAACGGCAAGAAACTATATCAGGCCAACCACGCGTTGGCCTGATCTGCTGCGGGAGTAGTTTCTTCCGCAGCCTCTATGACGCATTTGACGCAGCGTCCGCCCCCACGCGGCCGGTTCCATATGCCAATCCTAACCGTGAGGCCCCACAATAGTTCTTGAGGTCCACACAGGGACAGCAGCTTCGCTGCTTAGCCTGTCTCACTCCTGGTAGATGTAACCAGAGATTTGCAGTGCAGTGCAGTACCAACGGCAAGAAACTATACGAACACGCACTAGGACAAAACTACATCACACTAGCGCCGACCGAACCGACGCACATTCACTACCAGAGGGGACACAGGCCAGACGTGTTAGACATGGCCCTCATCAACGTTACTGTTGAAAACGATCTGCCCTCAAGTCACCAACCCGTTATACTGTACATTGAAGAAACACTGCAGCACATGGAACAACGCAGGATGTTAGACTGGAGGCGCGCGAATTGGACCCAGTTCAAGGAAACGCTTGACAGTCGCATCCCACTCACCCACGCGATTAACGAGACCTCAAATTGATGAGGTCGCTGAAATCCTCACCGGCGCCGTCCAAGACGCAATAGCCGACACCATACCGATGTGCACACCACAACAACACAGTGTTGCCCTGCCCCAGGAGATCCTGGGCCTAATCTCAATGAGGAACCGCCTCAGGAGACATTGGCAGCGTACCAGGCGCCAGCACTTCAAACAGCACATTAACAGGCACCAGGGTATAATCTGGGACAAAATAGAAACACTTGAAACACAACAGTGGGACCAGAAACTCGAAGGGCTGAACACCACGCGACCTGGTGTGTGGCAGCTGGCCCGACACTTCACCAGCGAGAAACTGTACACCTACACGTTACAAGGGCCCGACGGACCAGTATATTCTGCGGAAGAAAAAGCGGTACTGATGGCCCTCACACTCGCAGCGTCACTCACACCGAACCTGGATCCCTCAGACCCAGCGTTCACACTTGCGACCGACCAGGAGGTCACACGCATCCTCGCCCAACCAGCGCGCAACATCATCTGACAGACTAGTACAGCTGAAGTCAAATGAACCATCATGCATACCACCGCTAGGAAGGCACCGGGTCACGATGACATTCAAAACCGTGTCCTCCATGAGTTCACGGACAAAGCTGTAGACTACCTAACACACATCACGAATTCCATACTCAAGAACCAACACTTCCCCGCCTTTTGGAAGACGGCCAAGGTCCTGATGTTCAGGAATCCGGGGAAAGACCACTCCCTCCCACAAAATTACCGACCCGTCAGTCTGCTGAGCGCTCTCAGCAAGATCGTTGAGAAGGTAATATTAAAACGACTCATCAGGCACTGTATCACAAACGACACCCTGAGACCGGAGCAATTCGGCTTCAGGAATCGCCACTCAACAACACAACAACTCCTCCGTGTCGTTGAATACATAACACACCGATACAACACAAACAAAGCGACTGAGGCGGTGTTCCTGTACATCGAAAAGGCTTTCGATCGCCTATGGCACAACAGCCTAACACGCAAACTTGAGCGACGCAGGGTTCCCCGACGGGCTCGTACGTCTCATACACTCATATCTCACGGACAGGAGTTCCAACACCGACGTGCAGGGCAAACAATCGACACGACATGGTATCCAGTATAACACGAGACCCCAAGGAGGCATCCTAGGGCCCTTACTGTTTAACCTCTACATTAACGACCTCCCAGCTACACACGACACGACTGTGAAATCTACGCGGATGACACCGCCATTTTTGCGCAAGATTGGAAGCCGTCTAACATTAACTCACGACTACAGACTGCACTCAGAACGGCGGAGCCTTGGCTGGTGAAATGGCGTGTTAGAGTAAACGTCGACAAGTGCGAGGCCGTTCTGTTCACTAGAAGACCGAAGCAACTGCGCAAACATCGGCACTGCAACCCAATAACACTACACACACGCCCAATACGTTTCCTCGAAAAGGCCAAATACCTCGGTGTCTGGCTGGACAGGAAACTACTCTGAGGGGACCACATTCAACACGTGACCAACAAATGAAACGCGAGGCTCAAACAACTCTTGTCTTGGTCCATGTACATGACACATTAGACCCCTGATGACGTACGCAGCCCCTGTCTGGAGATACGCTGCGCCAACTCGCCTGCGCCGTCTGCAGCTCATACAGAACAAAGTACTCAAAATCATAAGCAACGCTCCGCGCTACACACGCATCGCGGACCTTCACCGGGAATACCGGCTAGATACTATCTTGCAGGTATTCCACAAACTCTCCACACGACTGTACAATAACACGAGACACTCGCGCAACCCGTTTATCCTTTCTCCGGGTAACTACGACCACAACCATAGATGGAAACATAAGAGACCAAAGACACTATTGGTAAGGGATTAAACATCTATGGTCCATAGCACGCTCACACGACAGTACTGGCGAGCCCCTGCAACACAGTGGTAACCCCAGATGCTCGACCAGCCGAAAAACAGGCAACCGTACTGTACACAGCACGCAAACCAGCCACACACACCCCCTACACAGTCTGTGAGACGATCGCCCACTAATGTACAACGACCTTGAACTGTTGCAGGGACGGAGCAACTGCAGCAAGCCCCGCAACGAGCTCCAGCAACGACAAAGGTAACGATGCACGATACCTCGCACTAACGTAACCACACCTTGCATGCACTGTCACAGATAGCAAGCCGCTACTGCCCTTACTACCCGTCCTACTGTCGCAGAGGTTTTTTTCCCCTTGGCGATGGCCTTGAACTTTTTCTCCTCTGCCCTTACAACCGCTACCCTTTGATCGCTTTCTTCCACTTTCTATCTCCTCATGGACCATGTTAATGAGTAATCTTACCCAGACGCACGGATAACATCACAGCCCGCATCCTGTGACTCCTGATTCAAAAACTAACATGTTATACGGAGGTGACAGTAGAACTTTTGGTTTGGTCACCATGTTGGTGTGGGCGTGGAGGGGCCCCATCCTTTGCTGTTGCACATCAAGTCAGCCTTGCCTCGCTTACGTCGGTTTGCACCTAGCTTTGCGCTAGACTGCTTTCCTCCTGGTTCGTGTACGAGTTTGTTTCCTTGTGCCTCTGTTGTTCGGTCTTGTGGCATTCGTTCTGTCCTACGTTGGTCGTGTCCGTCCTTTTCCGTTGTCGTTCGCAGCCCTCTCCGCGGGTCCCGCCGCTCCTTTCGCCAGTGCTACCCCGCGACCGTCCTGGTCGCAGTTACAACAGACAAATGTTCCTTCCAAGGACTGCACACGTTTACCACGGGCTAATCTCCTTCATTAATGCTGTCTCGATGTTGTCTGCGAGATATTTCGCCTTTTGTTGGCCGGGAGGCCCCATCCGGGGAAGTTCGGCCGCCGCGTTGCAAGTCTTATTTCAGCTGACGCCACGTTGGGCGGCTTGCCTGCCGGTGAAGTTGGTGAAAGGATGATGAGCACAACACGACTCACAGTCGACGAGCGGAGAAAATCTCCAAACCGGCCGGGAATCGAAGCAGGGCCTGCAGTACATTAGAGAAACATGTTACCACTCAGCTAAGCAGGCGCACTCGAGTCAAAGTATATGTCACTCAGTTGCTACAGCTCTGTCGTAAGTCTAATGAATAAAACGGTACCAGTCACAATAGATGGCGATTTTATTTAACGCAAGGCTGGTTTCGGGCTTGTGCCCATGTTCAGGTGGTTTTACATTCAATTACATGCTTCAGTATTCAGTGTAGAAGATCACTGTCAAAATAAAAAGCAGATAATGAAATGATGGCTAAATAGATCCAACTGAAACAATTGTAATATGCTAAGCGAAATGTGTTGCCAAGTATTATGGTACTTACATCTGGAGTATCCATGCCGTTTGCGCATTACATTCATAACATTTTTTTTAACAATATATCGATTTTTTTACACATTCACTGTATATTATACATCATTGTAAACACTGGTACTACCGTATTATGCCTTTGGTACAGTAGATGTTAATAATGCCAGAAGAACATTTACTCACAACATCTAGTATGTTTGCATGGGAAAACAGAGGTTATGTCAAAGACTGTAGATCTAAGACGTTCAAATATGTTACATATACTGCACAATACAGATATTACAGATTATGAAAATTAAATTGTTACATAATTGTGGAACCACACTGCCTTTTATATAATGTACAGAATTCTTGCTGGAAAATAATTATTGATTTTTAGTAATTGTGATGAGGCAATGGGTAACAGTTTTTTTTTTAATTATCCTTATGAATAAAATTCACAAAAAAAGAATTGTATTAGCACCCTGGAATGATGAACACAGTTGAAACTGTATTACATGTCGTAAAGTAACCTACAGTTACCAAGAAAATCGATTCAAGACAAGTTTATTGCATTATAATTATTTCTTCTTCTTCTTCGTGGATGGATCACTTAGGACCACGCGCAGTCAACATTTGTTGGCCTTACTTTTCGCCCAGTATTCCTTCATAAACAACGAATGGGCTAGCTCTTGTTGCGTAGACCACGTATGTCGGTTAGTTTTTCTCTCTTCTTCCTCAAAGCCCCGTGTGTTTGTGATATTTCTGCTTTCATTTCTATCATGTTGATTTGGAGACCCTAATTCTCTCAGATCTTTTTCCGTCTGTTTCTGCCAGTTCGGTCTTCTAGTTTTGTTCTTTAAAAATGTATCACTTTTGTGCGTTAACCTGTGAGTCCATTCTTTCTAAGTGCCCCACGAACTGGATTCTTCTCACGCGCATTGTGTCTCTTATTTTGGAGACATTTTTACATATTTCTGCATTGGGTTTTTGATAGTGCACATCATCTTTAGTTCTTGGTCCTAGGATTTTCTTCATTATTTTACGTTCTTTCACTTCTAATTCTTCTTTTAGTGTTCTGTGTTGAAGGTTTAGTGTCTCAGACGCGTAGAGAGCTTCGGTTTTAATTACTGTTGTGAAGTGTCGTATTTTGCAGTTCCACGAGAGACTCTTTTTGTTGTAAATGTTTATTGTTAATTGAAACGCCGTCTCCATTTTCTGGACTCTTGATCAGACTGATTTCTTTCCATTACAATTTTCTGCAATCCATTCACCTAAATATTTAAATTCTTTTAATCGAGAGATGAAGTTATTACCAATTTTGAGATCAGAAGGTGCATCTTTGATCTAAGCCATAAATTTTACGTTTTTCAAATGAAATTTTGTAATCCTATTTTTGCTGCCTGCTCTTGTAATAATTCTAGCTGTTTCTGTCCATCGGTAATGTCCTGTGCGATCAGTGCCATGTCATCAGTCCAATTCTATGCCCGTACGTCTGGGTCCCAATCTGTTTGCTGGTGCACCTGCTTTTCTCCATTCTCTAGCAACTTTTTCAAGGTCACAATCGAAAAGCACTGGGTACAGTGCATCCCCTTCTACACCTACATCTATATCCATACTCCGCAAGCCACCTGACGGTGTGTGGCGCAGGGTACCTTGAGTACCTCTATCGGTTCTCCCTCCGAGTCCAGTCTCGTATTGTTCGTGGAAAGAACGATTGTCGGTATGCTTCTGTGTGGGCTCTAATCTCTCTGATTTTATCCTCATGGTCTCTTCACGAGATATACGAAGGAGGGAGCAATATACTGCTTGACTCTTCGCTGAAGGTATGTTCTCGAAACTTTAACAAAAGCCCGCACCGAGCTACTGAGCGTCTCTCCTGCAGAATCTTCCACTGGAGTTTATCTATCATCTACGTAACGCTTTCGCGATTACTAAATGATCCTGTACGAAGCGCGCTGCTCTCCATTGGATCTTTTCTATCTCTTCTATCAACCCTATCTGGTACGGATCCCACACTGCTGAGTAGTATTCAAGCAGTGGCCGAACAAGCGTACTGTAACCTACTTCCTTTGTTTTAGGATTGCATGTCCTTTGGATTCTTCCAATCAATCTCAGTCTGGCATCTGCTTTACCGACGATTAACTTTATATGATCATTCCATTTTATCACTCCTAATGCGTACTCCCAGATAATTTATGGAATTAACTGCTTTCAGTTGCTGACCTGCTATATTGTAGCTAAATGATAAGGGCTTTTTCTTTCTATGTATTCGCAGCACATTACACTTGTCTACATTGAGATTCAATTGCCATTCCCTGCACCATGCGTCAATTTTCTGCAGACTCTCCTGCATTTCAGTACAATTTTCCATTGTTGCTATCTCTCGATATACCACCACATCATCCGCAAAAAGCCTCAGTGAACTCCCGATGTCATCCACAAGGTCATTTATGGATATTGTGAATAGCAACAATCCTATGCCACTCCCCTGCGGCACACCTGAAATTACTCTTACTTCGGAAGACTTCTCTCCATTGAGATTCTGCTCATATTTCAAAAAGGGTACTCGGTCTGTACAGTCATATGCTTTTTTAAAGTCGACAAACGTGATGACATAACTTTTTTTTGAAGTACTATTAAATTATTATTTATTTTAAATTTATTTTTTTTACGGGTATTCGTGAGGATACAGAAATCAACTGTTACTTTTCGACACACTGGCGTTCGTAGTACCGATTGAAATTGCTTGGCAAATCGTTAGTGTATGGGGTGCCGAGGCAAGCGACCGGTTGCAGCTGATACTGAATGCGAGGGGTTGCCGCGATCCGTCGCTAGTGAGTGCGGCCTCAGCAGTGTGACAGCTGCGTCCTCAACGTCGCCTTTGTTCTGTGCCTCTGAGGCCCGCTCACAAATCTCAGCTTAGCGGCGTGCGTTCTGTGGTTACGCATCAATCCTGCTGCGAATGGAAAAAAAAGACTTTCATTCCCTTTCCTGAAAGAGGAGGTTGGCGATTGATAGCCTGAGGCTCTTTGCGGCCTTTATCCTGAATTTTTTTTATCTGTATTTATTTTAATGTGGTGTGCGTACTGTAAGACCTTCGGAACACACACCATCAGATTATTTGACTTGTCGCTCTAACGAAGTAGGCGTGTTTATCTTCTGCCGTTAGGTCAGACGATAGAAATGCCACTTGCACCCTTAGAGTAGCAGATTGACGGTGACCAACTTTAAAACAGAACTTGATTAATTTTCACACACATGTATTAAAATAATAAAAAGCATAGACATTACGTAACCTGATTCTGGATGCTGTTTACAACTGACAATCTGAAGTTCCTGTGGTCTTGGTACGTTAATTTTTTCTTCTCACATATCTCTGATACTTGACAAAAGTGTCTATACATTTATCTTCATGGCTATGTACAGGAATATGGTAATCTTATTAGGTGCAGACTGAACTTGAACTGACTATAGACTGGTACAGACTAATGCAGACAAATGCAGACAGGTGCAGACAAATGCAGACTGACTAATCGGAAGTCTGTACACTCGTTTTAATACCTCGCGCGTTCAAGTATCACTGCGCGAGTGTGATCCGTGAGGAGAAAAGGTTCTATGTTAGCAGCAGTCTCATTGGCTGTGTTACATATTAATATGCAGATCAGCGGAAGCAGAATTTGGTCCGTCTCTAAGGCAGCGCCATCTCGTAGTGAGGAGACGGACGAGCGCTGCGCCTGCGCTGTCGTGCTTACCGGGGCACGCTCTAATGGGAATGTTGTGGATGCGCTGACTATGCAGAACTATGTACACACCATGTAATATATAATATTTTAAGTGAGTATAAGACGAGGGCTATTGGAAATCCTTGGGTAACAAAAGAAATAGTGAATTTAATTGATGAAAGGAAAAAATATATAAACACATGAAATCAAGCAGGCAAAAAGAAATACAAACGTCTCAAAAATGAGATCGACAGGAAGTGTAAAATGGCTAAGCAGGGATGGCTAGAAGATAAATGTAAGGATGCAGAGGGGTCAAATAGATATTGTCTACAGGAAAATTAAAGAGACCTTTGGAGAAAAGAGAACCACTTGTATGAATATCAAGAGCTCAGATGGAAACAGTTCTAAGCAAAGAAGGGAAAGCAGTCACGTGGAAGGAGTATATAGAGGACTATGTAAGGGCAATGTACTTGAGGACAATATTATGGAAATGGAAGAGGAGGCAGACGAAGACGAAATGGGAGATATGATACTACGTGAAGAGTTTGACAGAACACTGAAAGACCTGAGTCGAAACAAGGCCCCGGGAGTCGACAGCATTCCATTAGAAGTACTGACGGCCTTGGGAGAGCCAGTCCTGACAAAACTCTACCACCTTGCGAGCAAGATGTATTACACAGACTTCAAGAAGAATATAATAATTCCAATCCCAAAGAAAGCAGGTGCTGACAGGTGTCAAAATTACGGAACTATCAGTTTAATAAACCACGGCTGCAAAATACTAACACGAATTCTTTATAAACAAATGGAAAAACCGGTAGAAGCCAACCTCGGGGAAGATCAGTTTGGATTCCGTAGAAATATTGGAACACGTGAGGTAATACTGACCCTACGACTTGTCTTACAAGATATATTAAGGAACGGCAAGCATACGTTTCTAGCATTTGTAGACTTAGTAAACGCTTTTGACAATATTGACTGTAGTACTCCCTTTCAAATTCTGAAGGTGGCAGGGGTAAAATACAGGGAGCGAAACGCTATTTGCAATTTGTACAGAAACCAGATGACAGTTATAAGAGTCGAGGGGCATCAAAGGGAAGCAGTGGCTGAGAAGGGAGTGAGACAGGGTTGTAGCCTATCCACGATGTTATTCAATATGTATACTCAGCAAGCGATAAATGAAACAAAACAAAAATTCGGATTAGGAATTAAAATCCATGGAGCAGAAATAAAATCTTAGAGGTTCGCCGATGACATTGTAATTCTATCGAAGACAGCGGAGGACCTGGAAGAGCAGTTGAACGGCATGAACAGTGTCTTGAAATTAGGGTATAAGATGAACATCAACAAAATCAAGACGAGGCTAATGGAATGTAGTCGAATTAAATCGGGTGATGCTGAGGGAATTAGATTAGGAAATGAGTTTTGCTATTTGCGGAGCAAAATAACTGATGATGGTCAAAGCAGAGAGGATATAAAATATAGACTGGCAGTGGCAAGGAAAGCATTTCTGAGGAAGAGAAATTTGTTAACATCGAGTATAGATTTAAGTGTCAGCAAGTCATTTCTGAAAGTATTTGTATGGGGTGGAGCCATGTATAGAAGTGAAACATGGACGATAAATAGTTTAGACAAGAAGAGAATAGAAGCTTTCGAAATGTGGTGCTACAGAAGAATGCTGAAGATTAAATGGGTAGATCACATAACTAATGAGGAGGTATTGAATAGAATTGGGGAGAAGAGGAGTTCGTGGCACAACTTGACTAGAAGAAGAAATCGGTTGTTAGGGCATGTTCTGACGCATCAAGGGACCACCAATTTAGTACTGGAAGGCAGCGTGGAAGGTAAAAATCGTAGAGTGAGACCAAGAGATGAATACACTAAGCAGATTCAGAAGGATGCAGGTTGCAGTAGGTACTGGAAGATGAAGAAGTTTGCACAGGATTGAGTTGCATGGAGAGCTGCATGAAACCAGTCTCTGGACTGAAGACCACAACAACAACAACAACAACATGTTAACATTACTTGTTTAGTATTAACAATAGTTACTTTTTTAAAAGTTATGTGTTTAAAAATATTATTTTTTGTTTGTTTTTTTCTTTGTTTACATGACTAGATATTAAACACCATCACAGTTATTAAGATGTACGTATAGTAGTAAGTGGTAAAATGTTTAGAAATCAAAGAAAAAAATAATATTAACTTATACAGTGTGATTCAACTGCCCCACCCATTCGTTTTATGCAGCCCTCAACATCTTCAAATTTTCATATTCTCTCACTCACTACGCGTAGACTGTTAGTGCTGTGGAAACATGAACAGCATATTTTTCTAGGAAATTTTATATTGTGATATGTTTTCACTGGAGGCCAGGGAATTTTGCGCTAGGATACGTTTCTGCCGGAGGACCCAGGTTTCGAGTTATTCAAGAAAAAACACATTTGAAAGTCACTTTAGTGCGTTTTCCTTGAATAATTCGAAGACTACATAGCTATTTTCTGCAACTTAAATTGTATTAAATTTATTGCAAAAAGGTGTTATTCGTTTTTCAGTAGTACTAATAGTTTGTGCTTTGCGAGTGAGAGAAAATAATCTCGCTCGCCGTTTTTAAAAGTGTTGCGGGTTGCATAAGACCTATCTTTAGGGGCAGCTGAATCATTCTGTATGTAGAGGAACATACAAAACTAGTCATTAAACTTTCAAAACTGGTGTACTCTCTTATTTATTTTAATATGAGTCAGTGGTAACTAGCACAAAGAGAAAATATGTTATAATTAGGCAAGTAGTAGTTGAATAAGACACAATGAATGTAGCTAAAAGCGAATGAGACGTCAGCAATTTTACATATAAGAACTGGGCATTGTTAGCTGTGGACAGAACATTACTCCTTTGACTTATAGGGTATGCGCAGTACATGACTGAACTTAAATTTTGCTTAGACTGCTTCTTTCATAATTCGCAGATGTCACTGGTGGTGTGGTGTGTGTAGATAGTCACCTTTTAGTCATTGTCACCATTATTAACACCAGGGTATATACAAAGAAGAGAAAGAAAAATCCCGGATTTCCAGTTAAAAATACATTCTTACTGGGTAAAAACACGATTCTTTCTGGGTGAGAATACTCAATACCCCAGATAAAAGTACATTTTTTCTGTGTTAAGCAACAATATACTTGTCTTGAAACTGTAAAATTTATCAGTCCTTTGAATGATAAGGGTTTTATACATCGGAGTAGAACTTCCCGACACTTTAGGAAACGAAACCCAGCAAAAAACAACACGTTTCGGAAAGATCTTTGATGCATGGCAACATGTAAACGACATATTTTCGTACCACTACAGATTAAAAATACATCACGGCAGCTTTCGAAGAACTGAAACCGAGACTGTGCTGCCTGATTCGATTTTGTCAGCCAATCATAGGTTATGTCACGTGATCTCACAGGCAAATCACTGCAGATATTCAGTGCACAGGACATTTCATATAGTCATCCAATAGTAACATCACTATTAAGTAGTGCGAAAATACAAACAGGAAAGGTAAGTTGTTTAAATTAATATACATACAGTATAGCTACAAGAAAAGCCAAGCATTTGCATATACGAGGCATGTTCGGGAAGTAAGGTCCGATTACACGCGAAATGGAAACCACTGTGAAAATCTGATGGAATTCTGTCTTTAGTATGCCAGTCGATCGCTTCACGTCGCTCTCTTCAGTACAGAACGCAAAGTGATCACGTAGAAATGCCTAAAACAGCAGTCTCTCCCGCAAAATACGTGGATCTGGTGAGAGATTTCGCCTGAAGCTATGCAGCCCACATAACATAAATGTAATGCAGTTCAAGACACTTTTCAGCCGCATTCTGCAGGGGCAATGAAGATGCTCTGGGCAGCGTTTTCGATGGGACGCCTTTGATCACCCATAACACAGCGCTTAATTGGCTCCCTCCGTTGTTCATCTCCGCTCACATGAACCGCTGGCTACAAAGACAAAAATCTGACAACGAAAGGCAGACCAGCGTAGAGAATTGGCGGAAAGCATAGGCGGTTGCTTTCTGTGACGATGGTACTGGAAGGTTTGTACAACGCCACGACAAATGACAATATACAGAGGTAGCTGGAGGTGTGATTAACTGTCGCGAATAAAAAAAAAAATTTAGATTTTCATTGTGGTTTTCATTTCGCAACCGATCGGACTTTAGTATAGCTCTCGTAATATTGGTCATCAGCAAATTTTTGCTGTTTTTTTTCTGAGGATGTGGTTATGCCGGATCCAAAGAATGTAGCTAAAATAACAGCAGATGAATACTTCTGACAAGCACTGTTTTAAATTTCATTGTTTTGCACCGAGAATTTCGTGGGTTACCTGGCTGATTAAATATTCTGCCAAGCACTTTTCAATAGAAAAGACATTACGTATGAAATTGCTCAAGAACTCACCTTGCACTTTTTTTGAAAGATAATTATACTTTTGCAATCATCATTGCATAATTTATAATCTATGTAAGAACTAAAATAATTACGAAATACTGATTTTTTGAGCGTTTGTTACACTTTATGATATGTCAAAGGGAAATGTGCCAGTAAAATCTAAATAACGGCATAAATGGCCGATCATTTGTGTCCAAAATGTTTGAAAGTGGTTGGTCTGCAAAGTGTTAAGTTTTCAATGATAGGCAAACGCTTCGTGATTTAAGAAATTCATAACACATTTTCAAACATGACAAAATTCATCTTGCGTAAAAGAACATTTCCTTTGAAAGGAACATTTCTCAAACCACCATATGCGCGACCTGTTAGAAATGTAAACAGTTGTGATGTAACGCTGATCGAAAGCAGTTTATAATTACGAAAGTGTTGCAGTCTTCGTCCTAAGGCCTTTGACAGATTTTGCTGTCTCCATTCCTTCCGAACTGACTATGCGAATGTAGACGAGATGTGGCTCAAATTCTAAGATATAGTAGCAATAGCAATTGAGAGATTCATACCTCTTAAATTGGTAAGAGATGGAACTGATCCCCCATGGTACACAAAACAGGTCCGAACGCTGTTGCAGAGGCAACGGAAAAAGCATGCGAAGTTCAGAAGAACGCGAAATCCCGAAGATTGGCTAAAATTTACAGGTGCGCGAAATTTGGCACGGACTTCAATGCGAGATGCCTTTAATAGGTTCCACAACGAAACATTGTCTCGAAATTTGGTAGAAAATACGAAGAAATTCTGGTCGTATGTAAAGTACACAAGCGGCGAGACGCAGTCAATACCTTCGCTGCGCAGTGCCGATGGTACTGTTACCGACGACTGTACCGCTAAAGCGGAGTTATTGAACGCAGTTTTCCGAAATTCCTTCACCAGGGAAGGCAAATGGAATATTCCAGACTTTGAAACGCGAACAGCTGCTAGAATGAGTTTCTTAGATGTAGATACCTTAGGGGTTGCGAAGCAACTCAAATCGCTTGATACGGGCAAGCCTTCAGGTCCAGATTGTATGCCGATTAGGTTCCTTTCAGATTACGCTGATACAATAGCTCCCTGCTTTCCAATCATATACAACCGCTCGCTCACCAATAGATCTGTACCTACAGATTGGGAAATTGCGCAGGTCGCACCAGTGTTTAAGAAGGTTAGTAGGAGTAATCCATCGAACTACAGACCTACATCATTGACATCGGTTTGCAGTAGGGTTCTGGAGCATATACTGTATTTAAACATTATGAATCACTGCGAAGGGAATGATCTACTGATGCGTAATCAGCATGGTTTCAGAAAACATCGCTCTTGTGCAACGCAGCTAGCTCTTTATTCGCACGAAGTAATGGCCGCTATCGACAGGGGATCTCAAGTTGATTCCGTATTTCTAGATTTCCGGAAAGCTTTTGACACCGTTCCTCACAAGTGATTTCTAATCAAGCTGCGCGCCTATGGGGTATCGTTTCAGTTGTGCGACTGGATTCGTGCTTTCCTGTCAGGATGGACTGGATTCGTGATTTCCTGTCAGGAAGGTCGCAGTTCGTAGTAAGAGACGGCAAATCATGGAGTAAAACTGAAGTGATATCAAGCGTTCCCCAGGGAAGCGACCTGGGACCTCTGCTGTTCCTAATCTCTATAAATGACCTGGGTGACAATCTGAACAGTTCTCTTAGGTTGCTCACAGATGATGCTGTAATTTACCGTCTAGTAAGGTCATCCGAAGACCAGTATCAGTTGAAAAGCGATTTAGAAAAGATTGCTGTATGGTGTGGCAGGTGGCAGTTGACGCTAAATAACAAAAAGTGTGAGATGATCCACACGAGTTCCAAAAGAAATCCGTTGGAATTCGATTACTCGATAAATAGTACAATTCTCAAGGCTGTCAACTCAACTAAGTACCTGGGTGTTAAAATAACGAACAGCTACAGTTGGAAAGGCGAGCCAAAGGCTGCGTTTCATTGGCAGGACACTTAGAAATGCAACAAGTCCACTAAAGAGACAGCTTACACTACACTCGTTCGTCCTCTGTTAGAATATTGCTGCGCGGTGTGGGATCCTTACCAGGTGGGATTGAAGGAGGACATCGAAAGGGGGCAAAAAAGGGCAGCTCGTTTTGTATTATCACGTAGTAGGGGAGAGAGAGTGGCAGATATGATACGCGAGTTGGGATGGAAGTCATTAAAGCAAAGACGTTTTTCGTCGCGGCGAGATCTATTTACGAAATTTCAGTCACCAAGTTTCTCTTTCGAATGCGAAAATATTTTGTTGAACCCAACCTTCATAGGTAGGAATGATCATCAAAATAAAGTTTTAGGTGTTCGTTTTTCCCGCGCTGTTCGGGAGTGGAATGGTAGAGAGATAGTATGATTGTGGTTCGATGAACCATCTGCCAAGCACTTAAATGTGAATTACAGAGTAATCATGTAGATGCAGATGAAACACTTCTGTATCCGCATCGTTTTGTTACTGTAAATGCCACATTTTCTTTGAAGCTGAAGTATTATTTTGGTGTTATTCTCTCGTTTTTGTTATATTGCGGCAGTATTATTCAGCTGTAGCGGGCTAAAGTGAAATTATTTGTTAGAGTATGCTCTGTCAACAGTCGAAATTATAAAAATTAACTGGAAACTAGAACAATGAAAACTTCCCAGAATTCCAAAAATAGACTGATTTTGCCCAGGGTGTATACATCCTAATCTTGTTCATGTCGAGAATATGGGTGTCGCTGTACTGTTTGCTGGTGCTGTGTGTTACGATCGTCGGTGGGCAGATGCACTTGCGTCTGGGTTTGGCTGTGTGGCTAGGTCGCTGTGTTTGGATGTCACTTACGTCTCGTCTGTCCTTTATGATATGCCTTCCAGACCTACATGCAGAGCTGTAGCAAATCGTATTTATTTGGTGCTGAGTAGCGAATACTTTAGCCATATATTTGGTACTGAGTAACGAATAGTTTGGCTGACTCGAAGTACCGAATCGTTACTCATAAACATATTTCACTACCCGCATCTATCGATACGATCTCTGTAACGGAAACTAGTACGGAGCATACGCGTATTGGAATCTGGCAACGGCGAATGCAGTACGAATCGTACGGATACGAATTGTATGGCGTTACCAGTCGACTCGGGATGTGCGATGTAACTCTTTACCGTTCTTTGTGTTCGGCTCGGCCCGCTCGATTCTACTAGGCCGCTTTCGTAAGATTTAAGGATGAGTGCGCATCGGCGCACTAGTTGCTATTTGTAGAACACGGGTTGTGTTGTACATGCTTTTTTGTCTGTAAATTTAGTTATATTTATTTATTTATTGGAATTGGAATATTCTGTGTTAACCCTAGGACGCCTAAGGGGGGGGGGGGGGGTTCGTCGAACCCATAATTTTTTTATGTCCCTTGCTTTTGCGCAAGTAACTTTCATACTGCATATTTCCTTTGAGTTATTGTTTGTTGGGTATTTTATGAAACGTTAGTGTCAATATATTTTATAGAAAATTCCTGCTTTGAAAGAAAAAAAAGCTTATTATGGGTCCAACAAACCCCTTTCCCTTAGTAGGATTTCGTATTTCTCAACTTTACAACAATGCAAGTTAGTTTCTTGTTGGTTGGTATTCTTGATATTCACGACAATCGGTTTACTTTCAGGGGAAGTGATTGTTGATGTCAGTCAGCTGTTATTTATCTTGTAAACTTGCAGTGAGTTAGTGCAGTTCCCAACACGTAGGCCTCCAGTAACTTTGGTGTCCTACACAGCAAAAATGAAACCAAGTAAAAACTCACTGATGTTGTCAACAATGCACCAAGGTAAAGGCACTGTTGAAGGAGAGAAGAATAAAACCGACATAAATGCATATTATAATTCCGCTAAAGGTGGAATTGATACCATTGATCAAATGGTGCATATGTACACCTGCAAGAGGGGAACAAAGAGATGTCTTCTATCTGTATTATACTCTCTCATCGACATTTGTGCTATCAATCCAACCACCATATTCATCCAGCAACATCCAAGATGGAATGAGAAGAAACACAACAAATGGAAACTTAATCTTCTGCAAGCTGGGATGGAACTAGTGAAATTGCATGTAGAAGAAAGAAGTGCCAATGCAAGAGGGTTATCTAAACAAATTGTTCAATCAATGAAGACTATTCTACCAAAGAAAATCAAAGAAGTGACAACAGGAGCACGTCAGCCTCCTGCAGGGAAAGGCAGGTGCCATATTTGTGTTCCCACACCTGGGTTCCCGGGTTCGATTCCCGGCGGGGTCAAGGATTTTCTCTGCCTCGTGATGGCTGGGTGTTGTGTGATGTCCTTAGGTTAGTTAAGTTTAAGTAGTTCTAAGTTCTAGGGAACTGATGACCTAAGATGTTAAGTCCCATAGTGCTGAGAGCCATTTGAACCATATTTGTGTAAGAAAAACTAAAACAAAGAAGCAGAAGTACAACAATCTAAGTAAACCAAAACAGTATTGTGGACAGTGTCATAAACATGTGTGTAACACACATTCAGAAAAAATTGTGAAGTGTGTCTCTTGCCTTGAAGTTGAGGACTCAGAGTAGTCTATTGTATATGAACACATCTGTATTTTGTATTGTAACATGTCAATTTTTTTATTCACTCAATCCAATATTTATAACAATTAACAACATTCCTTAAACTGATGCCTTAGTTAAAATACATAAACCATTTTTCGTCAGCAAACTTATTTAATACCTATGGGCTCGCCGAACCCCCCCCCCCCCCCTCCCCCCTTAGGCAGCCAAGTAAGAAAAAAAGGCTTGGGCGTCCTAGGGTTAATATTTATATTTATTGTGTGGTAAGTAATTTATATAGCTTTCCTCGACGAATATTAAGTGCAGGGCTCTATGATTTCGACGCTTATTATTTCTCGTAAGGTATTTGAGATCTTACTTCTTCGTAGGTGAGTTTGCAAATTAATTCTCGATGATCTGCAGGTTCACCTTTAACGCAAGCATGCGGTTTTTTTTATTTTTTTACCTGAAAAAGTTCCACTCTAATGGTTATTATTTGTTTATTGATCTCTACTAGTATAAAAAGTTGTATACAGAAGTTGTTGTCTTCAAATGTTATACTTTTTCACTCATTTCGATATTGTTTTAATTGTTATTGCCTCAAAACACAGAGAAACAGTCCCGCGGCTCGCATATATAGTGCTAGACCTGTGATCGGCCACACTGGCGGCAAAATATCCTGATTGGTTCTGATACTCCATGAACGAACTTCTGACCACGCCCCTAAAATAGAGTGCGGGAACAGTACTGGATATTCTTAACATTTTCCCCTACTTTGTGTCAATGAGGACGATTGTTTGACAATTCTGTTTTGTTCTTTTCATTGCAATTTACAATGGGAAGGAAAAGAAGTAAAATGTGGAACTTTTTTACGAAGTTACCGATGAGGCGAAGGGTGATCTTTGCCATTCCTTAGTTTTCATTAAAGGCGGTTCTGAACCAAATCTAAAATTAATATTTTATAAAAAAGTTGATCATCATACGAGGCCATAGCTACAATTTCAACACATCCCCTAGAACCCACCAGATCCCAAAAGTCCGAGAATTTTCTTCTGAAATGCCTGTTCCATCTACATCAAATTTCTGAAGTTCTTTTATTAAAAACTCAGCCCCACAACAACAAACAACCATTGCCACATTTATTGAAAAACGCTTTCGTGCTGCATGAAAAAAAATTACTGAGTTAGTTTTTAATATGGTGATTAAAGATTTGCAACCGTTTTCTATGACTGAAGCTGCCTTCAAAGCTTTGATTGCCTATTTGAAGTCCAACTATGAATTACGAACAAAGTTGCATACTGAACACATCATTACTGGATATTCCTTGTGGAAGAGTGCAAAATAAGTTACAAGACGAACTGGGAAATGTGTCTTACGTTCCATCACTGCCGATGGTTGAATGCCTAGGGCAACGACGTCCTATCCGGGTGTTACAGTACACTACATAGTAAACTGTGAATTGAAGTCTGCGTTATTAGGATGTTTTCAATGTTATGCGCGGCATGCAGCTGACTGTATTAAAACGGAATTAAGTAATTTATTATGTAAGTGGAAAGTACAAGGTAAAATATTTGTCACTGATACAGACAATGCCTCTAACATGAAAGCAGCAATTCGGTTGTTGGGCTATGAACATCTGCCGTCTGTCCCACATACGCTTAATTTAATAGTGCGTTCAGGACTCAAAAAGCATTGAAAATATTATGCAAAAATAAAAACAACAGTAATACACTTCCACAGAATCCCAGTGTCTACAAAAATTAATTTCAATGCAAGAATAGCTCAGGTCTGGACAATCGTTAAAATGGGCATTGCCACTAAGTGAAACAGTATACTAGATATGCTGCTAAGGATTTCTATTCTACAAGAACCCCTTGAAACTCGGCGCTTGAACTTCACAATTCATGTAGAAAGTCTCATAGAAACTGAATGACAAGCTGGACGAGAAATTGTTACAATTTGAAAGCCTTTTAAAAATTTAATAGAAGTAAGGTCCTCGCAGAAGCAAGCGTCTATTTCAAAGTTGCTAGCAGCCACCGACAGTGTAGCAGGGATATTTGACAAATTATATATTAATTTAAATAAGGAAAGAGCAAAGAACGTTATGCTTTAGTTAATTCTGGAATTTAATGACCGATTTAAAAACTGTGCTAAACATCCAGTGTTTTCGAAAGCGGCTCTGTTAGATCCGAGATTTAAGAGGCTTGCTTTTTAAAGACGATTCTGCTCACGAATACGCCAAAAATTCATTAAAATTGAATTAGAAAAAATATTCATTGAACGACACCACTTGAAATAGTTGACACAGTCTGTATCGCTCGTTCCTTTTGACGAGGAGGACACAACTTGGAAAGAATCTGATGGAAAGGCAACATGTAGCTCTATGACATCATCTGTTACCACCATAATTTCAGTGGGGCAATATATGGAATAAAAGTTATTAGGTAGGCACGAGTGACCTTTGAAATAAGGACAGGCGCCAACACTTCTTTTCCTGAGCTGTCATGTTTAGCAAAAAAAATATTAGTTTGTCATGACTACTTCAGCGCCGTCAGATAGGACATTCTCAAAATCAGATCAAATATTGTTTGGTCGGCATAGTTCCCTGAAGCCGAAATGAACGGAAAAAAATTATTTTTAGACTTGAACCAAAGGTTTCTGTAAGAATCATTTGTTATACAGTATGCATTTTCTGACCGATTGTTGTTATATAGATTACATACGTTGATTATTGCAAAACGACTTCACGACTGAAACGTCCCCTTAGAAAAATTATACAAGACTGTGCTTAAACTGACACACAATATTTTTAGCGCAACGCAATCTGACTTCCAAAAATCCCTACGAAAGAATGGCCTTGACTAACATTAACCTATACGTTTCACAAATCACTTACCTCACAAAAATCTTCGTTACTCAAGCTACTGCAATACAGCGAGCGCCACTACTGCCAGCTAAATAAAAGATTCAAACTACTGAAGGCACTAACTACTGATAGGCATAGTTAGCAAATGAAAGATTTTAATACAGAACAAACAATGTATTTACCTTAATAGTCAAAATATATATAGCAGTTCATGACATCCAGTCTTACAAATTTCAAAACTCCACCATCTCTCTCCCCACGTCCGCCACTGCTGGCGGCTCACCTCCAACTGCGCTCGCTGTTAGCATCCAGCTACCGCTGCCCAACACTACAATGGCAGACAACAATGCAAACCAGCCACAGACTGCACACGGCACAGCCAGTGATTTTTCATACAGAGCGCTACGTGGCGGCGGCGTTACCAATAAAAAAAAAACCTAAACAGCCTACTTACACGACGACTCAACAGAAGTCGTGGACACGCGATTCGCCTTACCGGGATCAATAAGTATCGCTTTGCCCGCCTGTTTCCAAGTTACCGATGCCTGATTTAAAGTATGTTCATAGGTATAATTAAAATATTTTGTACAAGTTCTTAATTGGGACCCTTCTTTGAAGTGAAGCCCATTTTTTTTAGTTTATTTTGTTAACTGAAGAACTGAGAACATTATTTTTATTTCGCATAACAGTTATTTAAAATACAAATGTAGTATCTTACAATTGTTCAAATTGCATAACTTCCACACTAAATAAATCAAAACCTAGTTCCAAGATGAAAAATACATCGAAGTACCAAGATATAATCGTATGAATGCGACTGAATTCCATACGAGTTTTACGACATGTTGTCAGTAACGAGTACTGTTGCTTTCAGAAACGAAAAGATAAGGAAACATTTGATGCACATCTTATCGTTACTTTCACAGTGCCAAATGCGAATATCTGTATGGGGGTAAGATGGGTCTCAACAGCCTTGTTTCGCCACAGCGGGTGAATAGCGCGTTATGCAGGCTGGCGTACAGTTCTTCTAGCGTCAGTCTGAGAAAGTCTGTACGCCAACAAACGTTTTATTATTCAGCAAGTAAAATATATAATTTGTGTTATGTAATATGAAAACGAGTATGAAAATTTTTCTGCATAAAACCTTCAAATTTACCTCCAAATACATCACCGTCGTACAAAACAAGAAATAAGCAGTTACTGAGATATGCTTTACTTCATCTACTATTCCACAGTTGGGTCACACCGTATTGCTTGGTGTCGCCAACAGATGGCAGCGCTGCAGCGCGCACACGATCGACAGTAGGTGGCCGATAGAAATAGCGGCGTATAAACACGCACGTCAGACAGTTTGTGGATAGTTATGAATGAAGAAGAATGCACAACAACTGCGATGCGTAGCTATATATATGCGAGATATCGATGAAGAAGACAAAATCGGCAGTTTTGGGTCCACCCAATTCTTAACGAACGATTGCTGAAGGGACAGGCTCAAACGTTGAACGAGGATTTCTGTGAGCACCCGGAAAGGTTTTTCAACTGTTATCGTACGTCTAACAGCTCATTCGATCTTCTGTTGTGCATACTAGGTACAAAAATGTCACATCTAGATATAATGTGAAAATGTGTAACAGTGGAAGAGAGGTTGTCAGTTACTTTAACATTATAAAAAATTATTTTTTATCATGGATACCATGTTTATCAAAGCATGTCTTACACAGTGGCCTAATATTCATGTATATATGACACCTCTAACAATTCGTAACTATTAGTTTATTCTTCTGAGTAACAGGATTCCGGTGTATTTATTGGTTGTGGCGAAATAACAGGTGGACCCGACCCCCATCTGCCTTTGGCTCTTGAGTGTCGTATTTGTGCCATCGTTTTTCGTGCAGTGTTTTACAGTGTGTGTTTTCCAGTGAGTGTTCCGTGATGTGGACGTGTAGCCAGCCATCATACTGTCGCTGGGCGTGATTTTTTTCTCTCTTGCGAACAGAAACCAGACTGTCGCCATGTTTATTAATTGTGTGTCTACTATGTTGCTTGCCCGATTCCAGTGTATTTTATCGACATTGCCAACCCCTTTTGCTTTCTGTTTTTATTTTCCGCATTTTTCGCCGTTTCACGCTTTAAGTCGTCATTTTATTGCCTGTTTTCCCTTGTTTCTTTCTTCATCATTTTCTTACCAAAAAGTCTGTAGGCTGTAGAGCAGCGTACTAAGCTGCTGCCAACCCGCCCCCCTTGGGGGGGAATTGAAAATCAATAAAGAAAAAAAATCACAGGAGGACTCGTAGCAGGAGTGAGTGTTGCCACTATAGGTAATTGATCGCTCAAGGTGAGGTTTAGTTCATTGGCAATTTGATAAAGCATAGGAAATTAATAAACAAAGTAAAATTGTCTTACCTCGCTTTACATTGTCCTTCACCTCCGAACCATTCCAGTTACCAGTCAATTCCAGATATATCTCTTTCCACAACTTTTCATTTCTGGTTTCTGTCACGATATTGTGCACGGGGACTGATATACGAAGAACGACGTTTCTGCACTTCGATAGTCCGCCTCTCTGTATCAGTGTCCATTGTTAACACAAAGCATGACGAGTAAACTGATCGTCGTACGCTGAAGACTATTTAAACGCGTATGAGATTAGATTAGATTAGGTCCAGTTTTCATCCCATAGACCCAAAAAATGAGATGATTCTCGTGGGTGTGGAACATGTCAGAAAATATAACATAAAACATTTGAATATAATACTTACTATCTTGATCATTTGTCAGGAGGTTCTCGAAATTGGTGAATACAATGCGGTAAACTGGAACAGCTGATATTTACAGAAATAACACGCTTTCAGACAGAAGCATAGTTATGCACAATTAATTAATGTATCATACACAAAATATCTAATCTTGACTGTTGTGATGAAGTGCTGGCAAAACTGAAATTTAACAGACATTTTTACTTAAACTGGCTTAACAATCTCTGTTAAGATATTCATCTATAGAGTAGAAGGAGTTTCCTATCAAAAAGCCTTTCAAACTTTGTTTAAACAGTTTTTAACGGTTTCGTTGTCGGCACCAACAATCTGATCAAGTAGGTGGGAAAATAGAACTTGTCTCTTCTTCTTATCGGTCTGACTATTTTGTAGGTGTGGTTGCCTCTATGAGAATACACGATGTCTATTATTAACACAAAATAGACGGTGACCGACAGTTGGTGGAGTGCGCCCTTCCTTAACCCCCTACTACTGGCTATCTTTGCGTCACTGCATCCAAACCTCCAAATGGGAGACAGTCGGATCAGAATCAAACGCTGTATATAGACACAGTATCGACCAAAATTGTAATTCTGTTGCTTGTAAAAAGAAGTCAGGACGTTTCATCTGACCACATGTAAAAACGATAACCATTGCATTAATATTACGAATTGCGGAGAAATTAGTTTGACTGTGCTACTACATGTGTAATCCGCATATGTTCAATGAAATATATTTCATTACAATTTATCTCACTGTATCGTGAGTTTTCACAACTGTAGAAACTACCATCAAGGATAAAAACAAAATAGCACTGGCAATTACCAAAATGGTAGCGATGTCGCATCTTTCCCAGCCATATATTTCATAGGAAGAGGTTAAGAAGAAAATCAATATTCTACACAAAACGCACAAGCGGGAGTGCAATGAAAAAAAGAAAAAAATATATAAGTTCTTCGGTTCTTCCACGGTCGATGTGGACTATATGTTTTAACGTTATGGTATTTTAATGAACTGCCGTCATAGAACCAAATAGAAAAGAATATATTTCCAAATAATTATGTATTTTTGTAGTGCGAGAGCTAAGTATTTCTAAACAAGTTATTGAAATTGAACAGTTCTCGGATATCCTACCCAAGAACAAGCGGGAAATTGGAAATACGCCGGAAAAACTTCAGATCGCAAGTTATTAAACGTTTCACTGTCCATCTGCATAAAGCTGATGAAACCATCAGGCGCTGAGTGTAACATTTCATGTAACAAGTTTCCATAAACCATCCCGTGTACCAAAGTCTTGTTTTCTCCTTCTTCTCTAAACACAGTGCCAGAGACAATGTTAGAAATGCTTTGTACCCATTTGTAGTCGGTTAAATTGAAAAACTTTATTGGTATGTCTACGAGCTATTTTGACACATCCATGGCCAGTGGTTTCTCAGTGCACTCGAGAATATTTCTTTTGGGATTCAACGTATATATTTGTCTATATTTGTCCAATGAATACTCGTTTATCATCTGCATTTATTCTTGGAGTAGCAATTTTAATGGCCAGTAGTGTACATTAATGTGAACAGAGACGCTGCCTCCTCGTCCTACATTGCAGGGGAATACGAGGGTTGTCCAGAAAGTAAGTTCCGATCGGTCGCTAAATGGAAACCATAGTGAAAATCAGAAAGATTTTATTTGCAAGAGTTAGCTACACTTTCCAGATACTTCTCTACAAAGTCGCCGACTTAGACATTTGTCAGAGCGTTATACCAAATTTCCAACATCATCGTCATAGAGGCCAGGCGCCTGTGCTTTCCGATGATTCTCTACACTGGTCTACAGCTCGTAGCCTGCTCGCAAGTGTTGTCTTTGAATCCAGCGTTTCATGTGAACAGAGATGATGCTCAGGACAAGCCAAGCCTGTGTTGTGGGTGATCGAACACTTCTCATCGAAAAGGCTGCAGGAGCGTCTTCACTGCCCCTGCAGAGTGCAGCTGAGAATTGCCATGAAGAAGGAAGTGCGTGGCAGTTGTGTTAGGTGGGCTGTATCCATTAAGGTGAAGCCTCTCAGCGGGCCCCCCTACTTGGCGGGAGACATCGTTATTCTAGGCACCTTTACTCGCTCACAGTGCGTTCACAACTGAAAAGAGCGTCTTGATGCGCTGGACGCTCATACTAGAGACACTACTCAACGCATCTGTGCAAAGCTTCATCAGGTTTTCACTGTGCTGTCCATTTCGCGACCGATCGAAACTTACCTCTTATTATCGAATTACGCAAGACGCCAATCACAGGAAAACATTTGGCAACATGCTACATACCCTGATCAATGAATCCCTGCAAATGCTCTCCATCATGTGTGACACTAGATAATCGACACAATTAGTATGTAAAATCTATGGAAGGTCCTCTTGGATTGTTATAACTTTTTCATATAACTTATGTGTGAAGAAATAAAAGAATGCAAGTTCTCTGTTCTGGTATTGAGAACTACAGGTGTGTATCTATATGACATATATTTCCATTGCATGAAGCTAATGAATCCTTGTAAAATACTCCTTGCATGAACAAACTAGTTTGATGCAGTCCGCCACGAATTTATCTATTCTACCAACCTCTTCGTCTCAGAGTAGTAATTGCACCCTACATCTTCAGTTATTTCTTGGACATACTCCAATCTCAGTCTTTGTCTACAGTTTTTACCCTCTACAGCTTCATATATTTCCCGATGTCTTAACAGATGATGTATCCTGTCCCTCCCTCTTGTCAATGTGTTTCACATATTTCTAACCTTCCTGACTCTAGTTTTCTTCTGCAGCACCACATCTCAGCCACTTCTATTACCTCCTTCTCACCTTCCCTGACAGCCCATGATCCACCACCATACAATGCTGTGCTTCAGACATACATTCTCAGGCATCTCTTCCTCAAATAAAGGCCAGTGATCGATACTAATAAACCTCTTTTGGGCAGGATTAACCTCTTTGCCTGTGCTAGTCTGCTTTTTATGTCGTCCTTGCTTCGCCCATCACGTTATTTTGCTTCCAAGTTAGGAGAATTCATTCACCTTGTCTACTTCTGTCCCCATATTTCGATGTTAATTTTATCATTAATCTCATCTCTGCTGCACCTGAACATTTTTTTTCTTTCTTTGGATTAATCTGTTTATATTCAGGGCTCATTTCATTCAGTATTTCCTGCAATTCTTTCTCACTTCAACTGAGGATATCAAAGTCATCAGCTGGTCTTATCGTTGATATTCCTTCACTCTCAATTTTAATCAGATTCATGCCTATCTTGAATTCCTGTCATTTCTTCGCCCCATCTACACCCTTTTTAATCTGAGCACTTCGTTCTTGAACTTCCAGTCTTACCGTTCCCTCTTGGGTTTTGTACATATTGTGCATTACCCGTCTTGCCCTAGCTATAGATTCCCCCTATTTTTCTCGGAGTTTCGTACATACTGCATTATTTTACATGGCCAAACACTTTTTCTATGTCGACAAATCCTATGAAAGTACACTGATTTTTGTTCCGTCTTGCTTCCATTATAAAGAACGACGTCAGCAGTGTCTCTCTCTTGTGCCTTTACTTTCCTATAGTCAGTTAAGTCGAAATTTAAGTATAATAAATCTTACGAAAGTGACACTTTTTTGAGATAACTACAAGGCACAGGTGTACTGAAACGCATATTTTAAAGTACCCAAGTTATAATACGAAAAGCACCAAATATAAGAACCTTTCAACAATCAAAATGTCGTTTTCCATCATTTTATTATAACAAATCACCCCTAAAACGATGCACTGTTAAAGAGATCATCAACATTCCGGTACTCTGCAACAGCATATATTCACAGCATGTAAGTTATAATATAAAAATTATCAAATATGGGCTTCAGCAGCGAATGACATAATCCAGTATGGCGTCTCGTAAGTTCCATTTGTGACGTAAATGCGATCTAGCATCTTATTGGCTACGTTACACCCCAAAAAGCGTAAGTACAACGTGTCTGAACTTGCCTTTCAAACTTGGAAATTCTCCTCAGCATGAATTTCCACTATCTAACGCCACAAAATTCGACCCAGCTCCTCGTCCACAATCTCTTTCACATTCCATGTGCGGACGGCATAAATTAAGTGACGGTGAGCTGACTTTCTAATGGGAACACACCGCCATTTCACAGTAGTGTCGCATTCTGTTCCATTCCATTTTGTTGCATTGGCATCAAGTGAGAGTCGACAGCAACTCTAATTTTTTAATTGGTTTTCTCGTTACAAGTTCATGTCCCATTGCCATCAATCAAAACTGATGGTACACAGTGATTCTAAGTTTTGGTCTTCGGCCACTTTCGCAGCTTCGTACAGAAAACTGTGTTGAGTACCAAAATAAACCTAGACCATTATTATGCTCCTGTTATTTCTTTTATCGTCCATTCAAACATAACCCTTAACTACCCTAAATAGAGAAATCTCTTCAGAAGTTCCTGCAACCTCGTTATTAATTTACAGATTTGTTTTCGGTATGACGAATGTACATAATTTTATAATTACAGGTACATGTAAAGAGGATTATATCGGCTAGAGACGCATTACTAACACACATTTCGTCATTTGGCGTGTGTGTCTGTCGTTTCTAGGTTATTACTATGAGCAAATATTTTTCTAACTAGTACAACGTCAACGTCAGCAGAACGAACATGGCTCTGATACACTAACGGGCCAAAACATGATGACCACTGCCCACCGAAGACCGAATGTCGCTTGGTGACAATGTGGACATGTGAAGCGGTAAGGAAACTACATAAATGTAGCAGAGACTGGGTTCTGGACTGCCACGTAGCGCAACCGAGAACGAAGACCATCGTGTTCAGTGAATGTCTCTGGCGCATCGTTCTGCCTCTGCATCACCAATTTGAGCAGCAGTTGGCACCATAGCGACACAATGAACTGTTACAAACCGGTTACTTCAAGGACAGTTCCGAGCCAGACGCCAGTAGTGGCATAAAGTTCGTTCTGGCACACTTTCTATGTCAAAATAGTTATTCAAATTAATTGAATTGATCAATTAATTACCCCATCTGCCGATGACGTCATGGTCTCTACTCAGCCAGTGCATGGGTCCTTCCCCCACCCCTATGAGAAATCCTGACCCCTTGCCTGTCCCTTACTCCTCCTCCAGCCCCCCTCCCCTCCCCTTTCCCACAAAAAATGGTGGGAAACTAGCTCAATCTGTGGTGAGCTGCCAGACTGGGATGATCAATATGAAACGTCCCCTTAGAAAAATTATACATGACTGTGCTTAAACTGACACACAATATTTTTTTTTTAGCGCAACGCAATCTGACTTTCAAAAATCCCTACAAAAAAATGGCCCTGACTAACATTAACCTATACGTTTCACAAATCGCTTACCTCACAAAAATCTTGGTTACTCGAACTACTGCAATACAGTGAGCGCCACTACTGCGAGCTAAATAAAAGATTCAAACTACAGAAGGCACAAACTACTGATAGGGATAGTTATAAATGAAAGATTTTAGTAGAGAACAAACAATGTATTTACCTTAATAGTCATAATATATATAGCAGTTCATGACATCCAGTCTTACAAATTTCAAAACTCCGCCATCTCTCTCCCCACGTCCACCACTGCTGGCGGCTCACCTCCAACTGAGCAACGCTACGCGCTGTTATCATCCATCTGCCCAACACTACAATGGCGAGTATTACAACAATGCAAACCAGCCACAGACTGCACACAGCACAGCCAGTGATTTTCATACAGAGCACTACGTGGCGTTACCAATAAAAAAAACCTTAACAGCCTACTTGCAAATATAGTATTTCTTTAAACAATTTCACCCCATTTATTTATTTATTCAAACAATTATGAACAATTTCACATTGTTTATTTATCTGTTTAAACAGACTGAGAGAGCCAACAGCCTTGCCACAATGATAGCACCGGTTCCCGTCAGATCACCGAAGTTAGGCGCTGTCGGGCTGGGCTAGCACTTGGATGGGTGACCGTCCGGTCTGCCGAGCGTTGTTGCCAAGAGGTGCACTCAGCCCTTGTGAGGCAAACTGAGGAGCTGCTTGACTGGGACGTAGCGGCTTCGGTCTCTGAAACTGACATACGGCCGGGAGAGCGGTGTGCTGACCGCATGCCCCTCCATATCAACATCCAGTGATGTCTGTGGGCTGAGGATGACACGGCGGCCAGTCGGTACCTGTGGGCCTTCATGGCCTGTGCGAGAGGGAGTTTAAACAGTTTGAGAGATGGATTTCACGCTCACTACCAAGTATTACTAGAATGCCTTTCTGTGTTCATAATACTGGTGTTTATTTGAACAAATTGTGGGAATGTTCTCTATTTAAACAATTTGCAGGAGGAATTTTTGTGTGTGCTACTCACTCATAGACATGAAGTTCGACCACTATAAAAAATATTTGTGGGAAAAGTCGCTGAGCTCGTGGATTGGAAGGATCACATGACAGGACAGTTACATTGCAGAGGGTGTAATAATACCGGGTAGTTGCATGTAAACTTTCCCTACTGAACACGTTATAACACGGAAACTAATTTCTGTACGGGCACCAAACTTGGTAGCATTAATGTCAAGGAGAGAATCGATTCAACTGAAACACTTTTAATGTGCTGCTACCAGTACCATTACTGCTCATCAGTCATCGCTGGTCGCGTTCTGGCAGGATCGTTTTCTGACTGCAGCGGTCAGAGATTTGATGTTTTACCGGATTCCTGATATTTACGGTACACTTGTGAAATGGTCATACAGTAAAATCCCCACTTCATCTCTACCTCGGAGTTGCTGTGTCCCATCGATCGTGCCCCAACTATAACACCACGTCTAAATTCACTTAAATCTTCACAACCTGCTATTGTAGCAGTAACCTATCTAACAGTTGCTCCAGACACTTGTCTTACATAGGCGTCGCCAACCGCAGAGCCGGATTCAGCCTCTTTACGTATCTGTGTATTTGAATATGCATGCCTATATCAGTTTCTTTCGCGCTTCAGTATATTACTTACGATCTTGCACGATACTCGGTGTTTGCTGGGAACTGTTATCCCAAGCAAAGTCACAGACCCCTGCTAATTCACTCGAAATCCCACCACGTTCCGACAGCACTTTTCTGTTAGTTACAAGGCTGACAGGTAGAGAGCTATCACAACGAGAAGGGTAGCACATTAACTTACAGGAGGAAATTCGCAACCATGCAGAGCATACTCGGACTGCACAAAGAAATACAGAAGCATAACACCTACAATTGATCGATACCCAATGACAGTCTATAAATATCTACGTGTACATCACATAATTACTGTATTCCTATGATTACCACGCTAGAAATACGACAGCGCAGTGGTATGAGAGTCTTCGTTGACAGCATAGTCTCTCTCTCTCTCTCTCTCTCTCTCTCTCACTCTCTCTCTCTCTCTCTCTCTCCCCTCCATATATGCGACATATGTGAACATATTGCGAATCCTGTTACACTGCCTACATCACATGATGTAAATACTGTTTCTGCCATCAACAGACAGGAGGTGCAGAAGCTACGTTTCTTAGCTGAAAAACATAAATTCGCTAAGATTTTATTACGATTTGTCCTCTCCCCCTATGTGTTTGGGAGTCACAGAGTATCCTCACATTTGTAGGATAAAGTCGGAGACACAAAGATCTAGTACCATGCCCTCTATTTCGAAATAAGGCACCCTTTCATTGAACCTGTCGGCTAAGGACCCTGAGGAAAATTGTAGATGGACTCTCTCTATGTATCTCCTAACTCTTCCTCCGTCTTTAACGAATCCTCCCTGCAACATTGTCTTCGATTTAATTTGGAACAGACCAGAAAAATAGGGGGTATTACACCTGCTACATTTGACTTTTCATGAAGGAGCAGAATGAAATGAGTACCACATAATCAATATACTCCGGTATACAGTATAACACGTGTTCCAAACTTGTACTGATCGACGCTAGTGATATAGACCAGCTTTCTCATCCCACTACTGTGATTGCCGTTCTGTGAAGATGCTGTGCCAATCTCAGTCACCTGTCCAATAACACATGATCTCTCTAGACGTTTGCATGCTGATGAGATCAGCATTCCTTAGTGATGTATACTAGATATGAGACTGATACATGTGAGAGTCTTGTGGTAATATAACAGACAGTTAAGAAGAGGAAGAAACCTATGTTTTAAGCATACTGGGGCTCCAGACGGAAGGAGTTTGATACATTTTATCCAAATCATTCGTGCTACAAATTCTGTTGTAGAGTTTGGATTCCTTACCAAGAAACTACCTAGCGAGGTGGAGCAGTGGTTAGCACAGTGGACTCGCAATCGTGAGGACGACGCTTCAAACCCGCGTCCGGCCATCCTGATTTAGGTTTTCCGTGATTTCCCTAGATCGCTAATGCCGAGCTTGTTGCTTTGAAAGGGCGCGGCCAACGTCCTTCCCCATCCTTCTCTAATCCGATGGAACGGATAACCTAACTGGTTGGTCCCCACCCCAAATCAGCCATCCAACCAAGAAGGTACTGGGTAGAGAGAAACGATTGTAGAACGTAAACACGCTCCCAAGGCTACATCGTTTTGCACTTAAGCATGCTATAATGTTAAACCAGTGTGGGTTCAGATATATTAGTCACGTGGAATGAAAGGCTGTTAATACTCCTATGCCGGAAATATATTTCCAACATATGACATACAGTCACTACAAAATTTCTATCCCACTCGCTATGGTGAGAAACTTTAAGATGGTAAAACGACAACCTTCTGCTACGCTTGCATCAGTCTTATGAAACGATCGTCAGCAACGAAAAATGTATGAAAGAACGACATATTATGAGGAAATAGGCAAATGCATAGCAGCGGTGTTTGGCATGTGAAACTGCGCGTCATGCTGCACTAACTCCACTAACAGAACCAAGGACGTACGGTCTAATGCACGGCTTTCCGGGAGGGAAGGAGCGCCTGACCCCCGGCACGAATCCGCCCGGCGGATATGTGTCGAGGTCCGGTGCACCGGCCAGTCTGTGGATGGCTTTTAGGCTGTTTTCCATCTGCCTCGGCGAATACGGGCCAGTTCCCCTTATTCCGCCTCAAAGCCGGCGGGAGTGGCCAAGCGGTTCTAGAAGCTACAGTCTGGAACCGTGTGACCACGATGGTCGCAGGTTCCGAATCCTGCTTCGGGCATGGATGTGTCCTTAGGTTAGTTAAGTTTAAGTAGTTCTAAGTTCTAGGGAACTGATGAATACAGATGTTAAGTCCCATAGTGCTCAGAGCCATTTGAACCGGTTTTTTGCTGCGCAAACAAATTCTCCACGTACGCGTACACCACCATTACTCAACCACGCAAACATAGGGGTTACACTCATCTGGTGTGAGAAATTCCTTGGGGGGATCCACCGGGGTCCGAACCGGACAATAACCCTGGGTTCGGTGTGGGGCGGTGGAGGGGTGAAGTGTACTGCGGTAGTCGTCGTGGGGTTGTGGATCACTGCGGCTGCGGCGGGGACGAAGCCTCTCCGCCGTTTCTAGGTCCCCGGTTAACATACAATACAATACAATACAACAGAACCCAGCCTCTTCCACACACATCTGTCCAGCAAATTTATACATAGGTATTGTAGTACCTCACAAACCCCTGTCACTAACGTAGTATCATAGCAGTTATGAAACTGAAGACTCCATTTATGTCCAAGAAGTGGCAGGGGAATGGAGTACTTTGCATACATCTTCGTTCATCTAGACGAGGGTGCCGAAATAGATTTACCATCGGTTCGGTGTACATTATTCGTAACACATGCGTTGGAAGTTCTCTGCTAACTGTGGTATGGAGAGGTTTGCTATCAATGATCACAGGTAGATAGCGATCTAAGTCATGCACAAAACACGTAATTGTATACGAGTCGAATGCACAACTGATACTCCCTGAGAGAAACGTTAAATGTGTGACAAATAACCTGCCACAACATCATCCTGTCTCTAGAATGCATCATCAGTCTACCATTAGACCACATCTTGTAGTTGCCTCTCTCAATCGATTACTCCATCTACTTTCTATAATCCATGTCAGTTTACAGGGAGATAGTTGTCCTCTCCAAGAAAGCATCAAAGACAGCAATCAACTCGTATGTATCCAAATTACCTCAATAGACATATAGCTGAATGTTGTGAAAATCCATGCAGCAACTGTACTGTAAGGTATTTGTCAGCTGACACCACATGCTTGTGATTGATATAGAGTACAGAGAAGCACATGGTAAATACTGCTTATTAGACTTTGAAACATGTAAATATTCTTACACAGAGTCAAACATGCGATCCAGTCTGTAGTTGTATACTCTAGGCCCCATCTGGTAATACATGCGGAAGTCAAAAAGTAAAGACAATTTTGAGAAACGGAATTTTTATTGTAATGATCGAGCCATGGTAAAAATTGTTGTTTTGAATAGCGCGCCGCAGCGCGTAGTGTGAAGCAGTCGCCCTCAGTTTCTGGCGGTGGCGCCGCTGTGGCAGTCGCAGCTTTGGTGTCTCCCTCTGGTGGGAAAGGGGAAAGGTTGCCTGTTCACGTGCATTAAAGGAGCGCTATCAGCTCGGCGCCCCCCCCCCCCCCCTTAATCTGCCTTTGGCTCGGGAGTGTCATCTTTGTGCCACCATTTTCGTGCAGCGTTTTACAGTGAGTGTTCCGTGTTGTTTTTTTGGAAGTTTTGCGAACGGCCATCATACTGTCGTTGGGTGTGATTTTTTTTTACCTCTTGCGAACAGAAACCAGACTGTCGCCATGTTTTTTAATTGTGTGTCTACTATGTTACTTGACTGATTCCTGTGTATTTTATTAACTTTGCCAACCCCTTTGCTTTCTGTTTTAACTTTCCGCATTTTTCCGCCATTTTACACTTTAAGTCACCGTTTTATCGCCTGTTTTTCTTGTTTCTTTTCTTCTTCCGTTTTTGAAAAAATCTGTAGGCTCTAGAGCAGCGTACTAAGCTGCTGCCAGCGCGCTCCCTTCGGGGGGGAATTGAAAATCAACAATAATAATAATAATAATTAACTCGGCGGTTGGTCAGTCGGAGTGAGTCTGGATCAGTCACTCGTCACCAATTGCTGATCTGTCTCTCCTTCGCATTTGTGCGGCAGTCAGTGTCTGTCTGTCGGCCGGAGTGCTAGTATGTGTTAGGCCGCCAGTCTGCTCGAGATTGTTCAGGCAATGGTCATTGGCAGTTGCATCTACCGGTTGGTCGGTCGCGCACTGAGACAAGATGACTTGTCCGTCGTGACCGTCGGCGCATGTGAGGTCGCCACGTCAGTCCAGTGGCCGCGCCGTATAGAAAGGGGTAGTGGCTTGGTGGTCACGCGAGAGCAACAGGAGTCAAACCACGACATCGGGCTGGCCGGCGCGAGCTGCAACGCCGTGAGACGGGAGATCGGCGCGCCTTCCTGCGTCCGTTGAAGCGGCTGGCAGCGGACGGTTCGGGAGAGCGTTGGGGATGCTGCTCCAGGTCTTCGCCAGAAATCGCAGTTTATTAGAAGTTAAGTGGTTGGAGATATATTGTTTCATTTACTTGTTAAATTATAGTTGTTTTGTTGGTGATGTCACCAGCCGTTTTCTTTTGGGGTCGTCCCACCATTCTTCTCCGTTTGCCCACCCGCGGGAAGGCGGTTATTTATGAATTGGGTGGTCCGTTTTTCTCTTGTGGAGATGGGGTGGATTAGAGCAACCTGCAGTTCGGATTGTTCAGTAATCCCCCTGTCGATCTGCCATACGTTAATGGCTGCCTCTGTCGTGTTTGTCGGATTCGGTGTTAACGAATATATTGCTTAAGGTGTAAAGGCCGAATTCCTGAGATATGTTTTATCTTGCCTATCATCTTGAGAGATGGTATATGTGTAATGTAAAGCATGTTTGCACATTTTATGTGAGACTCCATTTCATGGGTTTTTATTTATATGGTCATTGTAGAATATAAAGTTGCCACCCTTCCACCGTAAGAGTTCTTTTAAAAACAAGTTGCACTTTCGGTGGCAAATTATTTTTAATGTGAGTGTTTTGTACCATTTCCATCCCTCTTACGGGGTGCATAGTTTATGTGTTTGTGTGAGTTGTTAAAAAATTTTAGTTTAAAGTAATCTGGTGTGTTGCAGATTTGCACCAGTGTAGTCTTTCAGAGGTTGTTGTGAGCGGTCGTAACTACGGCCGTGTCAAAAGGGAGCGGCAAGCTTCTCAGCCCAAAAACTCATACTGTTAAGAATTTTTGTTTGTTATTTCTGCCTCTGAATAAATTGTAACTTGATATTACAGGGTGCTTTCTGATTATAATTTTAAATCTGTTAAAAAAAGGGGGGGCTTTTAGGAATAAAATTTCCATTTATTGAAAAAAATTTAATTTGTCTTCATCAGTTACCCACTGGAAACTACTTCCACGCTCACATAGTGTTATTAAATGTGTTAATTTTCTTGATGAATCGGTAGTAAATAAAGTAAATTCTTAAGAAAAGATTTTGAAAGTAAAATCATGGTTCAATGATAGAAAACTGAAACATACATTATTTTTCTACATAACCTCCCTGCACACAGTGCACTTTATCCATCGTTTCACAAGTTTCTGTTTTGCACCACCATACCCTAAACGACTTTCACAAGTTTCTTTATTGCATCAGAAAAAAAGTTTTTTGGTTGCATCTGTAACCAGTTTTGCACTGCATAAATGACTTCTACATCGGTTGCAAATCTTTTTCCCATGAGCATTCCCTTCAATGGAAATCGCTTGCAACCAGGTCTGGACTGTATGTCGGGTGTCCCAGCACTTCGAATCCCCCATACTCATTTATTGTTTTGGCCGGATCTGGATCTGATTGCAGGTTTCGCTTTAGTTCACAACACACCACAATAGTTCTCACTGTCCACAGTTTCGCCTCTTGGAGTGAAATGAACGGCTACACCATCCATGTCCCAGAATAGTGTTAGCATAGTCTTACCAGCTGATGGGTGAAGTTTAAATTTCTTAAGTTCTGATGATGATGGGTGTTTCCAAACCGTGCTCGCACCCAAGTTTCGTCTACACTAACGATTTGCTGTAAAAATCCCTCGCGGTGATAACGGGCAAAATCCTTTGCGCCTTATGCTGCACAGACGATTCATTCGGTACACATCCTGCACACACCTTTCGAAAATGTGTATAAAGTGCAAAAAACCAGTGTGCCAAAGCCATAAAAGAGACACGATTGTGGCTATTCATTCTCAATATTAGGAGAAGTCATCTTCTATCGTCTTATGTCTCTGCTCGATGAGAATAACTCACAAGCTGCAAGAATATAACGAGAAAATTCCCAACTAACTGACATTCACAAAAGAAATGTATGTTTACTTTCATATACTTAGTCACTATTATTATTATTATTATTATTATTATTATTATTATCATTATTATTATCATTATTATCGTTGATTGTTATAATTATTTTTATTGTTATAACTATCATTGTACTACTGTTATAATCTCAAATTTTTTTCGTTTGACATCAATACTGCATAATACGTTAAATGTTCTTAATGTTATTTAGTAACTGTAACTCGTTCAATCTGAGTATGCCTGGTTAGGTGTAAGAGAGGGCCTGAAGGCCCTAATCTTGCCAGGTAAAATAAATGCATAAATAAATAAATAAATAAATAAAAAGACTAAATTTGTTTGTTATTTAAAATTTTGATTTTATATTCTGTCAGCAAAGTGACTATACGCTTAGGATCCCAAATTCTGTATGTTTGGACAGTAAAACACCTATGATTTCTTCAGATCTGTAATAAACCGTCAGTTTACATTAATAATTCACATTCTCAATTATTTTGTGACTATATGACATGTAATACTAATTTTTTTTACAGTGTTGACCTGGGACAACAGCAAAAGTCATGGGATATCTCTTAATATGATGTCGGAGCTCGTTTTGCCTGGTATATTGCAGCAACTCGACATGGCATGGGCTGCACAAGTCATTGGAACTTCCCTGCAGAAATACTGAGTCAGACTGCCTTTATAGGGGTCCATAATAGTGTTTGTGGTACAAGATTTTGCGCACAAACTGACCTCTCGACATGTTCGATGATACTGATGTCATGCGACCTGCGTGGCCAAGTTATTCACTCTCATTGCCCAGAAGAATGCTCTTCAAACCAATCACGAACAACTGTGGCCAGGCGACATGGCGCAACATCATCCATAAAAATTCCATCGTTGTTTGGGAACATGAAGTCCACGAAGGGCTGTAAATTGTCTCCAAGTAGCCGAACATCAGCATTTCCAGTTAATGATAGGTTAAAAAAAAGTGTGTGAAATATTATGGGACTTAACTGCTAAGGTCATGAGTCCCAAATATTACACACTACTTAACCTAAATTATCCTATAGACAAACTCACACACCCATGCCCGAGGGAGGACTCGGACCTCCACCGGGATCAGCCGCACAGTCCGTGACTGCAGCGCCTCAGACCGCACGGCTAATCCCGCGCGGCAATGGTAGGTTCAGTTGGACCAGAGGGGACAGTTCATTCCACAGAATTATGGAGACACCAGACTTACAGAAATCTTTTGACAATGTTGACTGGAATACTCTCTTTCAAGCCGTCCGGTGTGGCCGAGCGGTTCTAGGCGCTTCAGTCTGGAACCGCGCGACCGCTAAGGTCGCAGGTTCGAATCCTGCCTCGGGAATGGATGTGTGATGTCCTTAGGATAGTTAGGTTTAAGTAGTTCTAAGTTCTAGGGGACTGATGACCTCAGATGTTACGTCCCATAGTGCTCAGAGTAATTTGAACCATTTGAACTCTCTTTCAAATTCTGAAGGTGGCAGGGGTAAAATACAGGGAGCGAAAGGCTATTTACAATTTGTACAGAAACCAGATGGCAGTTATAAGAGTCGAGGGACATGATAGGGAAGCAGTGGTTGGGAAGGGAGTGAAACAGGGTTATAGCCTCTCCCCGATGCTATTCAATCTACATATTGATCAACCAGTAAAGGAAACAAAAGAAAAGTTCGGAGTAGACATTAAAATCCATGGAGAAGAAATAAAAACTTTGAGGTTCGCCGATGATATTGTAATTCTGTCAGAAACAGCAAAGGACTTGGAAGAGCAGTTGAACGGAATAAATAGTGTCTTGAAAGGAGGGTATAAGACGAACATCAACAAAAGCAAAACGAGGATAATGGAATGTAGTCAAATTAAGTCGAGTGATGATGAGGGAATTAGACTAGGAAACGAGACACTTAAAGTAGTACAGGAGTTTTGCTATTTGGGGAGCGAAATAACTGATGGTTGTCGAAGTAGACAGGATACAAAATGTAGACTGGCAATGGGAAGCAAAGCGTTTCTGAAGAAGAGAAATTTGTTAACATCGAGTATTGATTTGAGCGTCAGGAAGTCGTTTCAGAAAGTATTTGAATGGAGTGTGGCCATGTATGGAAGTGTAACATGAACGATAAATAGTTTAGACAAGAAGAGAATAGAAGCTTTCGCAATGTGGTGCTACAGAAGAATGCTGAAGATTAGATGGGTAGATCACATAACTAATGAAGAGGTATTGAATAGAATTGGGGAGAAGGGGAGTTTGTGGCACAAGTTGACTAGAAGAAGGGAGCGGTTGGTAGGAGATGTTCTAAGGCATCAAGGGATCCCCAATTTACTACTGGAGGGCAGCGTGAAGGGTAAAAATCGTAGAGGGAGACCAATAGATGAATACACTAAGCAGATTCAGAAGGATGTAGGCTGCAGTAAGTACTGGGAGATGAAGAAGCTTGCAAAGGATAGAGTAGCTTGGAAAGCTGCATCAAACCAGTCTCAGGACTGAAGACCACAACAACAACCAGCTTGCACAGTGCCTTGTTGACAACTTGGGTTCATCGCTTTATGGGGTCTGCGCCACACTCCAACTCTACGATCAGCTCTTAGCAACTGAAATCAGAATTCATCTGACCAACCAATTGTTTTCCAGACATCTAGGGTACAACCTGTATGGTCACGAGCCGAGGAGAGGCGCTGTAGACGATATGGTGTGTCAGCAAAGGCAGTCGCGTCGGTCATCTACTGCCATAGCCCCCAGTAAAGCCAAATTTCGCCGCATCGTCCCGACGGGTAACTTCGTCCTACGTCCCACAATGATTTTGCGGTTATTTCGTGCAGTGTTTCTTATCTGTTGGCAGTGACAACTCTACGGAAACGCAGCTGCTCTCGGTCGTTAAGTGAAGGCCGTCGGCCACTGCGTTGTACATGGTGAGAGGTAGTGCCTGGAATGTGGTATTAGCGGCACATTCTTGTCACTGAGGATCTCGGAATATTGAATTCACTAACGATTTCTGAAATGGAATGTTCCATGCGTTTAGCCCTGTCTACCACTCTGCGCTCGAAATCTGTTAATATCCGTCTGGAGGCCATTATGACGACGGAAGACTTTTCGCGTAAATCACCTAAGTACAAATGACAGCTCCCGCAAGGCACTGCCCTTTTAAACCGTCTACATCTACATGGACACTCTACAAATCACACCTATGTTCCTGGCAGAGGGGTCATCGAACCACCTTCCCAATAATTATCTACTGTGTTATTCCAATCTCATCTCGTACAGCGCGCGGAATAAACGAACATCTATACCTTTCGGTGCTAGCTCTGATTTCCCTTATTTTGCTATGACGATCGTTTCTCTCTATGTAGGTCGGCGTCAGCAAAAGATTTTCGCATTCGAGGGAGAAAGTTGGTGATTGAAATTCCGTGAGAAGGTTCTGCCGCAACGAAAACCGCCTTTCTCTTAATGATGCCAATCCCAAATCCTGTATCATTTCAGTGACACTCTACATCTACATCTACATACATATTCCGCAGCCCACCATACGGTGCGTGCCGGAGGGTACGTCGTACCACAAATAGCATCTTCTCTCCCTGTTCCATCCCAAACAGACCGAGGGAAAAATGACTGCCTATATGCCTCGTACGAGACTTACTGGCTCTTATCTTTGTGGTCTTTCCGCGAAATATAAGTTGGCGGCAGTAAAATAGTACTGTAGTCAGCCTCAAATGCTGATTCTCTAAATTTCCTCAGTAGCGATTCACGAAAAGAGCGCCTCCTTTCCTCCATAGACCCCCACCCGAGTTCCTGAAACATTTCCGTACCCTCGCGTGATGATCAAACCTACCTGTAACAAACCTAGCAGCCCGCCTCTGAATTTCTTCTATGTCCTCCCTCAATCCTACCTGATAGGGATCCCAAACGCTCGAGCAGTACTCAAGAATACGACGTATTAGTGTTTTATAAGCGGCCACAGATGAACCACACCTTCCCAAAACTCTACCAACGAACCGAAGACGACTATCCGCCTTCCCCACAACTGTCATTACATGCTTGTCCCACATCATATCACTCTGCAATGTTACGCACAAATATTTAATCGACGTGACTGTGTCAAGCGGTACACTACTAATGGAGTATTCAAACATTACGGGATTCTTTTTCCTATTCATCTGCATTAATTTACATTTAACTATATTTAGAGTTAGCTGTAGTTCTTTACACCAATCACAAATCCTGTCCAAGTCATCTTGTATCCTCCTACAGTCAATCAACGACGACACCTTCCCGTACACCACAGCATCATCAGAAAACAGCCGCACGTTGCTATCCATCCTATCCAAAAGATCATTTATGTAGATAGAAAACAACTGTCTCCCGTCTTCCTCGATAATACAAAACGTGCTGCTCTTTTTTGAACTTCCTCGATGTATACCGTCAGTCTTATCTGATAATGTTCCCACAGCGTGCATCAGTATTGTATAAGACTACGGACAAACGCAGTGTAGGCAGTCTTTTAGTAGATCTGTTACATTTTCTAAGTATCCTGCCAATAAAACGCAGTCTTGGTTAGTATTCCCCACAACGTTTTCTATGTGTTCCTTCCAATTTAAGTTGTTCGTAATGGCATACCTTGTGTGTGCGATAGTGCCGGCATCAGTACATTCGCACATCGCTATCCTATAACTTTTGTCACCTCCGTTTATATTACCCGCTTGGTAACTTGAAGGAATACCGGGTGATCAAAAGGTCAGTATAAATTTGAACTTAATAAACCACTGAATAATGTAGATAGAGAGGTAAAAATTGACACACATGCTTGGAATGACATGGGGTTTCATTAGAACAAAAAAAAACAAAGTTCACAAAATGTCCGACAGATGGCGCTGGACAGCAAAACCTCAGTGACCGCGCATGACAATCGTGTATAAAAGGAGCTGTAATGAGAATCAGATGCGCCAGCACTCGCAGCATGTTGACGTTACCTGAAAAGGCGCTTTTAGTGAAGCTGTTATTACCAGAATGGGGAATGTGCTAGTTCAGCGTTACGATCCTATCGCCATAAGAAGGGGATTCGAACGGATAAAGGTCCGTTGAGAACTGCAGCTGTGGCGAGAATGATTTCGAAGTTCGAAGCCTCGTAGTGGCCGACCGAGCACAAGGCAATGCTGCTGAGACAGTTCAGGAAGAAATGGAGACTGTAGCGGGTTCGTCTATGCACGGGGAAGTCAGCGCTCGTGCAGTTGCACGTCGCACCGGCATTCCATACACTACTGTTTGGATGGCACGCGTAACCACCAATGCTAACCGTACAAAATCCATCGGGGTCATGAACTGTTACCTGGCGATTTAGTGAAGCGGAGGGCGGTGTGGGCGTTTCAAAAGATGGCGGAAGATGACGATTGATTGAGTAACGTGTTGTCGACCGACGAAGCTCATTTCACGCGCCGGGGGTCTGTCAACGCCCACAACTGCAGAATTTGGGCTATCCGAAAATCGTAGAACTGTCGTGGAAACTTCATTGCACGACGAGAACGTCGCGGTATGGGTTGGATTTACCACATCTACCGTTACCGGGCCTTTTTTCTTCGACGAAATGCGTGATTCTGTTTTTGTTCAAAATGGATGGCTCTGACGATTATGCGACTTAACTTCTGAGGTCATCAGTGGCCTGGAACTTAGAACTAATTAAACCTAACTAACCTAAGGACGACACACACCTCCATGCCCGAGGCAGGATTCGAACCTGCGACCGTAGCGGTCGCTCGGTTCCAGACTGTAGCGCCTAGAACCGCACGGCCACTCCGGCCGCTCTGTTTTTGTAACTGCTACCGTGACGGGTGAGAGGTACGCCGAGAATTGCATCATCCCCACCCTAGCTGATAAACACCTGCTGGAACGTACGATGTTTATGCAGGATGACGTTCCACCCCATATTGCTAGACGCGTGAAAGATCTCTTGCGCGCGTCGTTTGGTGATGATCGTGTGCTCAGCCGCCACTTTCGTCCTGCTTGGCCTCCCAGGTCCCCAGACCTCAGTCCGTGCGATTATTGGCTTTGGGATTACCTGAAGTCGCAAGTGTATCGTGATCGACCGACATCTCTAGGGAGGCTGAAAGACAACATCCGACGCCAATGCCTCACCATGACTCCGGACATGCTTTACAGTGCTGTTCACAACATTATTCCTCGAGTACAGCTGTTGTTGAGGAATGATGGTGGACATATTGAACATTTCCTGTAAACAACATCATCTTTGCTTTGTCTTACTTTGTTATGCTAATTCTTGCTATTCTGATCAGATGAAGCGCCATCTGTCGGGCATTTTTTGAACTTTTGTATTTTTTTGGTTCCATGTCATTCCAAGCATGTGTGTCAATTTGCAACTCTCTATTTACATTGTTGTTGTTGTGGCCTTCAGTCTCAAGACTGGTTTGATGCAGCTCTCCATGCTACTCTATCCTGTGCAAGCTTCTTCATCTCCCAGTACCTACTGCAACGTACATCGTTTTGAATCTGCTTAGTGTATTCATATCTAGGTCTCCCTCTACGATTTTTACCCTCCACACTGCCCTCCCATACTAAATTGGTGATCCCTTGATGCATTAGAACATGTCCTACCAACCGATTCCTTCTTCTTGTCAAGTTGTGCCAGAAACTTCTCTTTTCTCCATTCCTATTCAATACCTACTCATTAGTTATGTGATCAGCCCCTCTAATCTTCAGCATTCTCCTGTAGCACCACATTTCTAAAGCTTCTATTCTCTTCTTGTCTAAACTATTTATCGTCCATGTTTCACTTCCATACATGGCTATACTCCATACAAATACTTTCAGAAATGACTTCCTGACACTTAAATCTATACTCGATGTTAACAAATTTTTCTTCTTCAGAAACGCTTTCCCTGCCATTGCCAGTCTACATTTTATATCCTCTCCACTTCGACCATCATCAGTTATTTTGCTCCTCAAATAGCAAAACTCCTGTACTACTTTGTCTCATTTCCTAATCTAATTCCCTCAGCATCGCCCGACTTAATACGACTACATTCCATTGTCCTCGTTTTGCTTTTGTTGATGTTCATCTTATATCCTCCTTTCAAGACACTATCCATTCCGTTAAACTGCTCGTCCAAGTCTTTTGCTGCCTCTGACAGAATTACAATGTCATCGGTAAACCTCAAAGTTATATTTCTTCTCCATGGATCTTAATACCTACTCCGAATTTTTCTTTTGTTTCCTTCACTGCTTGCTCAATGTACAGATTGAATAACATCGGGGAGAGGCTACAACCCTGTCTCACTCCCTTCCCAACCACTGCTTCCCTTTCTCCATCCCTCGACCCTTATAACTGTCATCTGGTTTCTGTACAACTACTGTACTTCTATACTGTACCTCTCTATCTACATTATTCCGTGATTTATTCAGTTTTCAAATTCATACTTACTTTTTGATCACCCGGTACCTCGGTGGCTCCAGTATTTTGGGAAAGCGCCACATGTTGAGAAATTTGAACGATTTATTAGCTGCCAGCTGCTAGCTGCCAAACTGCGAGGACGTCACCAGCCGCGCATGGCGGGGCCTCTCCGCGCTAGGAGCGCCAGATGGCGCATCGCGCCGCGGCGCCGATGACGCGCACGTGGACGGCGCGCGGGCGCTTTCGCCCTGGCGGCGTCGGCCGGCGTCGCCTGCCAACGCGGTAAAAGTGCTTTTACTTTCCTCGGCTCTTTCTCCTCGCCGCCGCGCCGGGCCGTTTGATATAAAAGCTGCGGCCGGGCCCCGAGGCCATATCGCCCTCTTCGGCTCGCACCAGCACCTCTCCGCTCCCGCACCACCCAGCAGCAGCCATGGTGTCCACCGCCCGCAAAGCCGCGCTCGCCGCTCTCGTAAGTGTTTCACATTCCGTCGAAGGTCGCCATCTCTTTTTACTTACAATGAAATGAACATCCTTAGCTACTTACAGGCGTTGTCATACGTCAACGGGGACAGTTGAAAATGTGTGCCCGACCGGGACTCGAACACGGGATCTCCTGCTTACATGGCTGACCCTCTATCCATCTTTTTTTCTTTTATTTTTTTTAAATCTCATTTTGTTCGTTTTCTTTCGTGGTATCTGCTCGGGGCGGACGTCGCAAGACACCCATTTCAGTTCGTCGTTTATCCATTAACTCAGTTTCTTTATTACAGAGGGCAGCTAACCCTCTGACCGAAGGCGCTGAGTTACCGTGCCGGCGGTGTGAACCACCGAGCACACAGAGGATAGCGCGACTGCAGGGATTTATCTCTGGCACGCCTCCCGCGAAACCCACATTCTCGACGTATTGTCCCGCACTACATTCGTAGGGCCCCCGTCCATTATACTCATTACTCACGCCGCCTTGCCGATTCCCGTAAGAGTTCGGGTACTGTTTGTGCATTCGCACAAAAGAAGAAGATAGTCAAGTGGCCGGTGAGCCTTAACTATATATATACGAAGATGGTATCTGTTCTTTCGGACATGTCCGGGAATCGGCAACGCGCCGCGAGTAATGAGTCTAATGGGAGGGGGCACTACGAATGTAGTGCCGGACAATACGTCGAGAATGTGGGTTTCGCGGGAGGCGTGCCAGAGATAAATCCCTGCAGTCGCGCTATCCTCGGTGGCTCAGCTGGATAGAGCGTCTGCCATATAAGCAGGAGATCCCGGGTTCGAGTCCCGGTCGGGGCACACATTTTAATCTGTCCCCGTTGACGTATGTCAACGCCTGTAAGCAGCTGAGGGTGTTCATTTCATTGAAACTTTATTCTAACGAGCTCCATGGTCACCGATGGTATTTGTTCTTTCGGACATGTCCGAAAGAACAATTACCATCTTAGTATATACATCTTTTTTTAAACTTTTTTCTTGTGTATTTTTGTTTTGGACAGTTATATGGGTACGGTATTGCAGTGCCAGTACTATTCCAAATTACGATGCAGTGTTCCTTTCGACATAGAACCCAGTACGTTGTCCTCGATGGTGAGTGTTCATCGGAGGTGAGGGTATCATCTGGAGTGCCCCGTGGAAGTGTGGTAGGTCCGCTGTTGTTTTCTGTCTACATAAATGATCTTATGGATAGGGTGGATAGCAATGTGCGGCTGTTTGCTGATGATGCTGTGGTGTACGGGAAGGTGTCGTCGTTGAGTGACTGTAGGAGGATACAAGATGATTTGGACAGGATTGGCGTAAAGAATCGCAGCTAACTCTAAATAAAGATAAGTGTAAATTAATGCAGATGAATAGGAAAAAGAATCCTGTAATGTTTGAATAGTCCATTAGTAGTGTAGCGCTTGACACAGTCACGTCGATTAAATATTTGGGCGTAACATTGCAGAGCGGTATGAAGTGTGACAAGCATGTAATGGCAGTTGTGGGGAAGGCGGATAGTCGTCTTCGGTTCATTGGTAGAATTTTGGGAATATGTGGTTCGTCTAAAGATGCCTTTCCTGTCACCACCCCTTCTTCCTTAGATTCACCAAATGTAATCCATTAACAAAGGAAGTCCCTTATGAAACACTCGCTAGGCCGAAACCTGAAAATTGCTCCACAACATGGGACCCGTATCAGATAGGACTGGTAGACGAATTAGAGAAAATCCTAAGAAGAGCAGCACGTTTCGTTATAAGTTTACTTAGCAAGCTCGAGAGCGTCACGGCGGTAGGGAACTCCAATGGCAGGGATGCTCTCTGCATCACGGCGTTGTTTACTGTTAAAGTTCGGAGCGCCTACATTCCTGAAGAGTAAACCAATATATTACTTCCCCGTACGTATATCTCGCAAAAAGACATGAAGATAAAATGAGAAAGATTTAGATCTACATAGAGGCTTACCTGCTCCCTTGGATCGTTCGTGGCTGGGACAGGAAAGATGAAGATCATAATGATGATGGTGTTTGGTTTGTGGGGCGCTCAACGTCCGTACAAAGTCCAATTTTCACACAATCCAATTTTTTCACATTCCAATCTAACCACTGTCACGATGATGATGATGATGATGATGAGGACAACACAAACACCCACCACGGGCAGAGCAATTCCGCAGCCCGGCCGGGAATCGAACCCGGGACCCCGTGATCCTGAGGCAGCAACTCTAGCCAGACAGGAAAGAGGAAAAGCGACAGTGGTATTAGAAGTACTCCCCGCCATACACCACAAGGCAACTTTCGGAATGCAGATATAGCTATAAATATGCAAGTGATTAGCATTTCGCCTTAACCACACAGGACAGATGGGAGTAGCACCATATACATTCTGTGCATAAGGAAAGATGACGCAACGGGTTTCTCAGTCAGTAAATCGCATTTGAATATTGGTTCTTGTGACAAGGTTGTGTTTCGTCGCTGGCGGGACTCTCCCAGTGTGGTACTGTAATTGCTGCCGTTCACATAGAGCAGTTTCAATAACAGTGCACACCATCCCATCTCAGTAGCTATACTGTTCACTCAGATTATGGCTTACCAAATGACAGCGTGGATGTCATTCCGCCATGCAAATAGTGTACAACGCCAGGTTTGCCAACATTGAAACTGATTTGTTTTTCAACGTAAATCGGTTTTGCATTAACGCATTAGCAAATCTAGCAAGTTTCGCTGCCATACGATAATTGTAGCGGGCTGTGGAGCCCGTGAGTAGGTGTACTTCAATTGTAACCACCCAGTAGCTCCAGGGCTTCAGAAGAGGAGTGCACATAAACTACAAGACATACAGAAAATAGTCACACGATGGTGGATAGAACGTCTCCGCAAGTTTTTAACTAACAAGTGCTAGATACGGACACCGTAGGTGATGTGACAAACATCAGTACAGGCAGAAGCGCATATGTGTGCAATTCATTGAAGCCACTGCTGCCGGAAAGTAACAACGACAGGAGCCCGGTTTGGAAATCTGTTCACTGGATTGCCTAACTGCAGGCGCGAACTTTGAAAATACGAAGCGGATGTTTTGTCCACCTGTTCTTCCTTGCCTATCCCAACTGGTGCACTCCGAGTGCGCTTCTGGGTCCAGGCGCCATATGCTGTCGCATTACATCAATCGAAAACTCACTTTGGCGCCACCGCAATCACGCTGCTATGTTTCATCTCAGTGATCAGCTAGTAATCACTTGTCTTCGTTTCTACTCTGGACCTGACTGTTTAATTATACTGGAACATTGAAACTGAAATATCCTTCTGGGATTTTAGCTCGTGCTGTGCCTAATTGTCCAAATCTTTAATTTGGACTGCCCCGTCTAGACTTGGACTTTAGCTAGCGCGGTGCATTGTGCATTTACTACTTAGAGATACGCTGAATCGCCAACGAGACTTGTATACGCATGCGTATTCAAATACACAGATTCGTAAACAGGCAAAATACGGCGCTGCTGTCAGCAGTGCCTACATAAGACAACAAGGGTCTGGCGAAGTTGTCAGGTCAGTTACTGCTGCTACAATGGCAGGTTATCAAGACTTAAATGACTTTGCACTTGGTGTTATAGTCACCGCACAAGAAGATGGGAGACAGCATCTCCGAGGTAGCAGTGAAATGGGGATTTTTCCGTACGACAATTTCACGAGTGTACCGTGAATATCAGGTACCAGGTGAAACATCAAATCTCCGACATCGATACGGCCAGAATAAGATCCTGTAGAACAGGACCAACGACGATCAGAAGAGAATCGTTCACTGTGACAGACGTACAACCCTTCCGGAAATTGCTGCAGATTTCAATGCTGGGCCATCAACAAGTGTCAGCGTCCGAAGCATTCAACGAAACATAATCCATACGGGCTTTCTGAGCCGAAGATCCACTCGTGTAGCCTTGATGACTGCACGACACAAAACGCCTCACCTGGGCTCGTCATCGCCGACGTTGGACTGTTGATGACGGGAAACATGTTGCCTGGTCGAACGAGTATCGTTTCAAATTGCATCGTGCAGTTGGACGTGTACGGATATGGAGAGAAACTCATGAATCTGTAGATCCACCGTGTCAGCAGGGGACTGTTCAAGCTGCTGGAGGCTTTATAATGGTGTGGGGCGTGTGCAGTTGGAGTGTTATGGGAGCCCTGATGCTTCTAGATACGGCTCTGACAGGTGACACGTACGTAAGCATCCTGTCTGATGACCTGCATCCATTCATGCCCATTGTGCATTTCGACGGACTTGGGTAATTCCAGCAAGAAAATGCGACATCCCACATGTCCACAATTGCTATAGAGTGGTTCCAGGAACACTGTTCTGAGTTTAAACACTCCCGCTGGCCACCAAACTCTCCAGACATGAACATTATTGATCATGTCTGGGATGCCTTGCAACGTGCTGTTCAGACGAGGTCCATCCTGTCGTACTCTTACAGTCCTGCAGGATTCATGGTGTCAGTTCCCTCCAGCACTACTTCAGACATTAGTCGAGTCCATGCCAAGTCGTGTAGCGACACTCCTGTGTGCTTCCGGAGGACCTACACGATATTGTTGAGGTGTACCAGTTACTTCGGCTCTTTGTTGCGCTTTTTGCTATGGGTAAGCCTTGTCACCGTGACACTCGAAGGAAGCAGCCACATAACTATTAGGCGGCAACCTACCTACACGATCCATCCGGCCACCAGACGGCATCTCAGTCGCCGATAGAGGTTCCTGGCACCATGGACCTCTTCTGTTCTGTGGACTATGTGGCAGAAAGTTTTCTGGCGCCCGAACTGTGTTTAGGCTGGCGCTCGAGCCACGACGAGCAATTCGCTCCGAGAGTGCTTTTCGAGCCAGGCGCCGAGTGCTGTCGCATTACGTCAATCAGGAACTCACTTTGGGGCCGCTGCACTGACGACGCCGTGTTTCATGCCATTGATCAGCTAGTGTACTTGTAAGATTTCTTGTCTCCGTTTAATCATACTGAAACTTTGAAACTGAAGTACCCTTCTGGGTTTTTAACTCGAGCTGCGTGTAATTGTACAAAAGTTTAATTCGGACTGTCCCGCCAAGACTTGAACTGTAGTTAGCACGGCGCATTGTGCATTTACTACTTACTGATATTTTCTAGCAGTGTTTTTCTTTCAAAAGGCCTTCAGCATTCAGGTGACATTGACGTTCGTTCGTTCTCCAAAGAAGTGATTGTTTTCATTCAGTCCTTTGGCCTCGCTAATAATTTTACTGTTATTTCACTACTTCGGAAGAGACTTTCTTTTGAATCCTGTTTATTCCTTATTCGAGATGTAACTGTCATCGTCAAGACCAGCAAACCAGGGTTATGGATAATCTACATCTACATCCATCTACATCCATACTCCTCTGTGGCGGAGGATACTTTGAGTACCTCTATCGGTTCTCCCTTCTGTCCCAGTCTCATATTGTTCGTGGAAAGAAAGATTGTCGGAATGCCTCTGTGTGGGCTCTAATCTCCCTGATTTTATCCTCATGGTCTCTTGGTAGGATATACGTAGTAGGGAGCAATATATTGCTTGACTCCTCGGTAAAGGTATGTTCTCGAAACTTCAGCAAAATCCCGTACCGAGCTACTGTGCGTCTCTCTTGTAGGGTCTTCCGCTGGAGTTTATCTATCATCTCCGCAACGCTTTCGTGATTACTAAATGATCCTGTAACGAAGCGCGCTGCTCTCCGTTGGATCTTCTCTATCTCTTCTATCAACCCTATCTGGTACGGATCCCACACTCCCGATCAGTATTCAAGCAGTGGGCGAACAAGTGTGCTGTAGCCTACTTCCTTTGTTTTCGGATTGCATTTCCTCAGGATTCTTCCAATGAATCTCAGTCTGGCATCTGCTTTACCGACGATTAATTTTATATGGCCATTCCATTTTAAATCACTCCTAATGCCTACTCTCAGATAATTTATGGAATTAACTGCTTCCAGTTGCTGCCCTGCTATATTGTAGCTAAATTATAAAGGATCTTTCTTTCTATGTATTCGCAGCACATTACACTTGTCTATATTGAGATTGGATTGCCATTCCCTGCACCATGCGTCTATTCGTTGCACATCCTCCTGCATTTCCGTACAATTTTCTATTGTTACAACCTCTCGATATACTACAGCATCATCCGCAAAAAGCCTCATTGAACTTCCGGTGTTATCGACAAGGTCATTTATGTATATTGTGAATAGCAACGGTCCTACGACACTCCCCTGCGGCACACGTGAAACCACTCTTACTTCGGAAGACTTCTCTCCATTGAGAATGACATGCTGCGTTCTGTTGTCTAGGAACTCTTCGATCCAATCGCACAATTGGTCTGATAGTCCATATGCTCTTACTTAGTTTGTTCATTAAACGACTGTGGGGAACTATATGTACGTAGATGTAAATGTTGAAGCCTTCATTACACGTGTTCCCATGTGTCTCTGTCACTGCTTTGGGTCACATCTGTAATTCCCACACGATGATCTTCTCAGTGTGTGTGTGTGTGTGTGTGTGTGTGTGTGTGTGTGTGTGTGTGTGTGTGTGTGTGTGTGTGTGTGTGTGTTTCATGACTCCATGCTGCTGTTATTCTGTGACAAGTGGGGATTTTCTGTGATTCTGTGACAAGTGGGGATTTTATGTGATTCTGTGACAAGTGGGGATTTTCTGTGATTCTGTGACAAGTGGGGATTTTCTGTGATTCTGTGACAAGTGGGGATTTTCTGTGATTCTGTGACAAGTGGGGATTTTCTGTGATTCTGTGACAAGTGGGGACTCCCCCGTTCCGTTTCCAGATGTCGCTGTCCGTGCTCCTGGCTACGTGCGACGCGCAGCTGCAGTTCCGCGACTCCAAGCCGAAGAGGGGCATCGCTTCCCTGGGCTACGGACTACCAGGTCAGCACTCACGCCCTACAAATCACTTCTGTAGCGGTCTACAGTCCACACATCTCTCTGTGCTAGTCTGTACTGTGCGTGTCTCTCCATTTCTACATAACTACATCTTAGAAGCTAGATTAAGGAAAGGCAAACCTACGTTTCTAGCATTTGCAGACTTAGAGAAAACTTTTCACAATGTTGACTGGAATACTCTCTTTCAAATTCTGAAGTTGGCAGGCAGCGAAAGGCTATTTACAATTTGTATAGAAACCAGATGGCAGTTATAAGAGTTGAGGGACATGAAAGGGAAGCAGTGGTTGGGAAAGGAGTGAGACAGGGTTGTAGCCTCTCTCCAATGTTATTCAATCTGTATATTGAGCAAGCAGTAAAGGAAACAAAAGAAAAATTCGGAGTAGCTATTAAAGTCCATGGAGAAGAAATAAAAACTTTAAGGTTCGCCGATGACATTGTAATTCTGTCAGAAACAGCAAAGGACTTGGAAGAGCAGTGGAACGGAATGGATAGTGTCTTGAAAGGAAGATATAAGATGAACATCAACAAAAGCAAAACGAGGATAAGGGAATGTAGTCGAATTAAGTCGGGTGATGCTGAGGGAATTAGATTAGGAAATTAGACACTTAAAGTAGTAAAGGAGTTTTGCTATTTGGGGTGCAAAATAACTGATGATGGTCGAAGTAGAGAGGATATAAAATGTAGACTGGCAATGGGGAGCAAAGCGTTTCTGAAGAAGAGAAATTTGTTAACATCGAGTATAGATTTAAGTGTCAGGAAGTCGTTTCTCAAAGTATTTGTATGGTATGTAGCCATGTATGGAAGTGAAACATGGACGATAAATAGTTTAGACAAGAAGAGAATAGAAGCTTTCGAAATGTGGTGCTACAGAAGAATGCTGAAGATTAGATGGGTAGATCACATAACTAATGAGAAGCTGTTGAATAGGATTGGGGAGAAGTGTGTGGCATAACTTGACTAGAAGAAGGGATCGGTTGGTAGGACATGTTCTGAGGCATCAAGGGATCACCAATTTAGTGTTGGAGGGCAGCGTGGAGGGTAAAAATCGTAGAGGGAGACCAAGAGATGAATACACCAAGCAGATTCAGAAGGATGTAGGTTGCAGTAGGTACTGGGAGATGAAGTAGCTTGCACAGGATGGAGTAGCATGGAGAGCTGCATCACACCAGTCTCAGGACTGAAGACCACAACAACAATTGCAGCATACTTCCACTGTAGCGATGCCACGGTCTACCTCTACAGTTCGACGTCCACACTTTTTCACATCACCTAAATTGACGATTCTTTTATGTATCTGGATGTGCACTAACAACTGATTTCTTATTTTAGCCTTCTATTTCATGATTTCGTTTTTCCCCAGTCTTATTAAGTACCTTCTCGTTGCGTAGAAGCCATCTCTTCAGAATTATTGACATCTTTGGGAGAGTTAATGTGTGGACTGTTCTATACATACAGTACGCTGGGTTCTTTTTTGTTTTGGAATAATGTAAACATGAAATGTTTAACTGTTAATACAAACAAATGTGTTTATGTGAAAATGGATGTTTCGTTACCTAATAATTGTATTGCGTCGTGCTTAATTCAGTTTCTCAAGTGAAATGGATGAGTTAAATATCTGATCTGAAACTGTGAAAGCGGAAACGATACTGAACCGTGGCGCTACTCAATTCTGTAAAAAATCAAAAATTACAATCTCACCACAGTTATTTAAAAGAAATAGGAAACCCAGGTCACTAGTGATGGACAAGCTTCTGATTGTTTTACAATTTTAATTTGACTCAAAACAGATTTTATTATAACCTTCAATTCGGACATTTACCCTCTTACTGATGCAATATACAAATGTTCTTACTGATGCAATATACAAATCTTCACTTTAACTGAATTACATTAACACGAATAAGAACCATATTTTGGGCCCGAAACAATGATAGGTAGTAGGCACGGTGAAATAATGAATCACAAACAATCGTTCTTGTTTAACCATATCTCAAAAGACTAGTAACACTACACACTTCCATCCCAAAGTTACACAGCCACATAATACCACAACTTCATTAAAAAACAAAGATCTTAAAGCTTATGGTGGTGGTGGTGGTGGTGGTGGTGGTTAGTGTCTAACGTCCCGTCGACAACGAGGTCATTAGAGACGGAGCGCAACCATCCCGGCATTTGCCTGAAACGATTTAGGGAAATCACGGAAAACCTAAATCAAGATGGCCGGAGACGGGATTGAACCGTCGTCCTCCCGAATGCGAGTCCAGTGTGCTAACCACTGCGCCACCTCGCTCGGTCTTAAAGGTTAATGAAACTGAACTGCCCACATAAAAGTCCACAGTGAAACACGCTTACACTAAAAATGCAAAGTGGGCCAACAAAGTCGCAAAACTGGTACACAGGAAAAATATCAAGTTGTACATTCATTAAGGATACGCAAATGATTAACATAAGAAATAAGAATGGCTAGTAATAACTCAACCAGTAAAATCACAGAAACGCTAATATTAAAAAGTGGCCTCGCTTAACTAACGGACATAATGACTCAGAATGATCCCCAAATTGCACATAACTTTAGAGAACAGCGTTAAGGCCCGCAGCAGTATTTGGAAGCAATAAAGCTACTGCCGGCAGGCAATACGAGCGTTCACTCCCCACGGCTTGTACACAGGCTCACTAGCAGGCGGTATATATTTATATGTAGTCTGACCCGTCTCATAATGAGCGGTCCTGACAAGAATCCACAACCGCCAGGAAACGAGCAGACTTAACCAATGGCTTGCAGCACAGATAGATTGCAATGAAAACAAGGTCAAATTACAGTCACACTGGAATATACAATAACCATGCCCCCAAATTCTTATGGAGCAATACTCTAACATTACCCGTCTCCCAGTAAATTAGCAGGAAACTTAGAGATCAATCCCAGTTGCCTTGAGGCACTTTTAACATTAAATAAACATACCAAATCCTGCCGTGACAAACCATCTACGGTTGCCGGGTTCATACACAACCGCAACCAGTCCCAAAGCGGTCAATATGTCCTAAAACAAGTTAAAATTTGCATGAAAACCACTTAAAACACACACTCCACAGATGACGAGAAACGAAATGACGGACATCAGCCTCCTTAAAATAGCCACTGTGGAACCAAGTTCAGAACTATCTTTGGCAGCTACCCATGTCACAAGTTTCAACAATCTTCTTAGCTAAACACAGAATAAAAGTCATACGTAACTTGGAGCTGGGAAGCTGTTCAGCGTGAGACGACGAACCCACCACAGTTCTGCACGTCAAGGGGCCTAATGATCGGCACCGTACATCTGGCGCGGCAAAAGACAAGGGCGGCGAGCACGGCGAGGCCCATGCACCACGGTTAGGAAAGAGGGCTTGTTTTCAACATGAGTCGGCTCGTAGAACGCCGACCGGAGACTGCCTCGCCTCGTCACTCGTTCACCCGGTAAACCACTGGAGGGGAGGGGGGGGGGAGCAGATAGCAGGACAACCGAATATCGATATCAGCGATGCAAGTAGTACACCCTACCGCCAGTCGCCAAGGCTCAGGTACCTTTCCAGACATCAGTTCCTATTCAAAATATTATGTACTCACTCCCCTCCACTCGTCCTAGAAATCCGTAATGGGAATTTCCGAACACACTGTATTTCCTAAGCAAAGTGTTTGCTGGAGTCGCACGAATACTTTCTTTTGCGCCATTCATTTTGTATCACCCTGTACACTACCGGGTGATCAAAAAGTCAGTATAAATTTTAAAACTGGATAAATCACGGAATAATGTAGATAGAGAGGTACAAATTGGCACACATGCTTGGAATGACATGGGGTTTTATTAGAACAAAAAAATACAAAAGTTCAAAAAATGTCCGACAGATGGCGCTTCATCTGATCAGAATAGCAAGAATTAGCATAACAAAGTAAGACAAAGCAAAGATGATGTTCTTTACAGGAAATGCTCAATATGTCCACCATCATTCCTCAACAATAGCGGTAGTCGAGCAATAACGTTGTGAACAGCAGTGTAAAGCATGTCCGGAGTTATGGTGAGGCATTGGCGTCGGATACTGTCTTTCGGCATCCCTAGAGATGTCGGTCGATCACGATACACTTGCGACTTCAGGTAATCCCAAAGCCAATAATTGCACAGACTGAGGTCTGGGGACTTGGGAGGCCAAGCAGGACGAAAGTGGCGGCTGAGCACACGATCATCACCAAACAACGCTTGCAAGGGATCTTTCACAAGTCTAACAATATGGGGTGTAGCGCCATCCTGCACAAACATCGTACGTTCCGGCAGGTGTTTATCAGCCAGGCTGGGGATGATGCGATATCGGCGTACCTCTCACCCGTAACGGTAGCATTTACAAAACCAGAATCAGGCATTTCCTAGAAGAAAAAAGGCTCGATAATGGCAGATGTGGTAAATCCAACCCATACGGTTACTTTCTCGTCGTGCAGTGGAGTTTCCACGACAGTTCTAGGATTTTCTGTAGCCCAAATTCTGCAGTTGTGGGCGTTGAAAGACCCTCGGAGCGTGAAATGAGCTTCGACGGTCCACAACACGTTACTCAATCAATCATCATCTTCCGCCATCTTCTGAAACGCCCACACCGCCCTCCGCTTCACTAAATCGCCAGGTAACAGTTCGTGATGCCAATGGATTTTGTAGGATAGCATGCGACGTGCGACGTCACCGGCGCTCATTTCCCCGTGCATAGACGAACCCGCTACAGTCTCCATTTCTTCCTGAACTGTCTCAGCAACATTACGCCTTGTGCTCGGTCAGCCACTACGGGGTCTATCGTCTAAACAACCCGTGGCTTCGAACTTCAAAATCATTCTCCCCACAGCTGCATTTGTCAACGGACCTTTACCCGTTCGAATCCCCTTCCTATGGCGATAGGATCGTAACGCTAAACTAGCTCATTCCCCATTCTGTTAATACAGCTTCTCTGAAAGCGCCTTTTCAGGTAACGTCAACATGCTGCGACTGCTGGCGCATCTCATTCTCTCTCTCATTGCAGCTCCTCTTATACACGATTGTCATGCGCAGTCACTGACGTTTTGCTGTTCAGCGCCATCTGTCAGACATTTTGTGAACTCTGTTTTTTTTTTAATTCTAATAAAACCCTATGTCATTCCAAGCATGTGTGTCAATTTTTACCTCTCTATCCACATTATTCAGTGGTTTATTAAGTTTTCAATTTTATACTGACTTTTTGATCACCCGGTATGTTCTTTGTCCAGAAGACGTGGAACACACGTCAATCCTCGGTCTCGGCCGACCACTGACTGTACTTATCACATTAACTGAGAACTGTCTGAGCCCATGCTCGTCAAGTTAAGGAGGCAGTACAGCGAGGCGCGAGTATAAGCTTAATGTAGTGTTGTCTGTGCAGGCGTGGCAGTACCAGCAGCGGGCTCCCTGGTGGCGCCGTACAACTACTTCTTCAGGAGCCAGCCGGCGCACTACGCCGCCGCAGCGCCGCTTTCTCTGGCCGGCCACTACGCGGCAGCACCCGCAGCACCGGCCTACGCCGCCCCCGCGCCCGCCTACGCCGCCCCCGCGCCCGCCTACGCCGCCCCCGCAGCCGCCTACGCCGCCCCCGCGCCCGCCTACGCCGCCCCCGCAGCCGCCTACGCCGCCCCCGCAGCCGCCTACGCCGCCGCCCCCGCAGCCTACGCCGCCTCCCCAGTCGGGCCGTACGCGGCGGCACCTGCGGCCTTCGCCTCCCCTGCGGCAGCGGCCTACGCTAAGCCGGCTGCCGCGGGGTATGGCTACCTGGGCTGAAGACGCTCCAGCCGCCGTAGCGGAGTATCTTCCTCTCCGAGTTCCTCGTGACGTCTCAGCGTAATCTGTCTTCTTTTTTTTATAACTGCAATATTTATTGTACATCACAGCGTCCCAGAAGGGCTCTGGTTGGTTGTTGTACTTTAATAAAAACTTTATATATAATACCAAATGCAGTCTTTTAATTTTGTTATTAGTACTGCAAACTCTACTGACCTTACGACTTATCTTAGGCAGGGACGGACAGGAATCGTGCACGTGTGCGGTGCACTTGCTCTTGTGCAGTTAACAGTTGTTGTGCGTGCTCACAGGGGCAAGCTGGCCACCCGCTTCTCTCCCCTCCCCACCATACCGTCTCTCCGCTCCTGCCTCTGTAATATGTTTTGTTTCCTAGCTTGCTTTATCGAATGAAGGCATAAGGTTGGTAGAAGTGCTTGAAAGAAATCATGCTTTGAAAGAGTACCTATTACCTACGATTCGTTTTATTTAATTATCACAGGTGGAGTTAAAGTACGTTTAATGGTTGGAACAAAATTTCTACATACAGACAAACGCAAACAGTTACGTAAATTTTCATCACTGATGTTTGCTCCTAACCGAGGCTTATTCATTTTCATAACAAAAAAAATCTCTCACAAAAGTATGTCTAGCCAAACATTGACATTATCTTCACAACGGAGTCGAGGAAACTCTTGCTGTCGAAAGTCTTGATACGAGTCTATTACACGTCTTGCCAGTAGGAACTTGTCTCTCAGACGAGATTTACACTTTAGATCTATTAATTCCATTTGCAAATTGGGATGAAAATCATCTACAGAAACAGCAAATGGTCACGAGAACCATTCAAAAGCTTGGGATAAATAAGATATATCCCCAATTGTTTGAGAAATTCCTCTTTTTTTGCACTACGTACGGAAACATATTCTTTGCGATTCTATTGTCGCACAGTAGATAGTAGTAGCGTTCGCTGACGACAGCTTGCTAGTGAAAGCTTGCACCTTTTCAGCCATTTCACAAATTAGCTGATTTTCTCCATGCAAACTTGTGTTCAATGCATTTATGTGTCCAGTAATGTCCACTAAAAATGCAAGGTTGGCAACCCATTCTGGATTTTCTAACTTGGGATCGTACCTTCCTTTGTCCTTTAAAAACTGATTTATTGGTATTCTCAGCTCAAAAAAATCTTTTGAGTACGTTACCGAGGCTAAGCCAGCGGCCTTCACTGTGGGATTATATGTCACCGTACGCGTCTCCAATTTCAGCTAAATATGTATGAAACTATGTGTAATCCCGTGGGATCTCAAATAATTAACTTCCCGAATAACCACTTGCATGACGTACCCCAGTTCTGCTGCTTTTGCACAGAGTACTTCTTAGCGCAAAATGCAGAGGATGCTGTACAATGATTCTTCTGTACGCTGTCATTATTTTCGTCTTGAAAAATTGTAAACAGTGCTCCATAAAATGTTAAATCAGTTAGATGAGAGACATGACGAAAGAAAGTCGCAGATATCTCGTGACAACAGCAACTTACGCCAGATTCATCTAGTATCGTCAGGTCGCTCTTCTTAAGCTCAGTCAGTTTCCCCATCAGCTCAGAAACCGACAATAAATTGTACTCGTCCTTGTGATGTTTATTATAATGGCATTCAGTACTAAACTTCCGCTGACCAGCGAGAATACTGTCACATATTAAACATTTCGAATTTTCACTTTCTTTCACAAAGAAAAAATGATTCTCCCATTTCCTTTTAAAAGATAGCAAATCGCCACTTCTCCGTTTCCTTGATTCACTCTGCAGTTTCCGGTTCTTGAAATTCAACGTTCACTACGTAGCGGTCGCTTCGCGTCAACGTCCGCAGCTTAGGCTGGTACTACACTGCCGCAGCCCGCATCTCGTAGTCGTGCGGTAGCGTTCTCGCTTCCCGCGCCCGGGTTCCCGGGTTCGATTCCCGGCGGGGTCAGGGATTTTCTCTGCCTCGTGATGGCTGGGTGTTGTGTGTTGTCCTTAGGTTAGTAAGGTTTAAGTAGTTCTAAGTTCTAGGGGACTGATGACCATAGATGTTAAGTCCCATAGTGTTAAGAGCCATTTTGAACACTGCCGCTACCTGCCGGCTGTCGCCACTGCCCCATTCGACGACTGCACGCGAGCAGCACACGTGCAGCGCTGTGCGCTCATGAGCCGCGTGTAACGTTTGCCCGCCCCTGGCTTACAGTATAGATTAAGAAAAGGCAAACCTACGTCTCTAGCACATGCAGACTTAAAGCTTTTGACATCGTTGACTGGAATACTCTCTTTAAGCTTTTGACAACGTTGACTGCGTAAGTAGGCTGTTTAGGTTTTTATATTGGTAACATCACCTTGCGCTCTGTATGAAAATCACTGGCTGTGCTGTATGCAGTCTCTGGCTGGTTGGCATTGTTGGAATATTCGCCATTGTAGTGTTGCGCAGTTGGATGTGTCCAGCGCGTAGCGTTGCGCAGTTGGAGGTGAGCCGCCAGCAGTGGTGGATGTGGGGAGAGGGACGTGGAATTTTGAGAGCAGATGATCTGGACGTGAGTTCATCTGAGACACTAAATTTGTAAGACTGGATGTCATGAAGTGATATATGTGTTTCAAATGGCTCTGAGCACTATGGGACTTAACATCTATGGTCATCAGTCCCCTAGAACTTAGAACTACTTAAACCTAACTAACCTAAGGACATCACACAACACCCAGTCATCACGAGGCAGAGAAAATCCCTGACCCCGCCGGGAATCGAACCCGGGAACCCGGGCACGGGAAGCGAGATCGCTACCGCACGACCACGAGACTTTTGAACACTATTAAGGTAAATACATTGTTTGTTCCTTATCAAAATCTTTCATTTGCTCACTAGGGATATCAGTAGTTAGTGACTTCAGTAGTTAGAATCTTTCACTTAGCTGGCAGTATTGGCGCTCTCTGTATTGTGGTAGTTCGAGTAACGAAGATTTTTGTGAGGTAAGTGATTCATGAAAGGTATAGGTTATTATTAGTCAGGGCCATTCTTTTGTAGGGATTTTTGAAAGTCAGATAGCGTTGCGCTAAAAATATTGTGTGTCAGTTTAGTGTTCATCAGAATAAGTAAAGAGCGAAATGTCTGCGTACGTTCAGTTCTGCTCAGCTGTATGAAAATCAAATAATGTAAGAGGTTTATCAGAACAGTCATTCATAAGTTTTGCTAAGGGGACGTTTCAACTGGAATACCCTCTTTTAAATTATGAAGGTGGCAGGCGCAAAATACAGGGAGCGAAAGGCTATTTACAATTTGTACAGAAACCAGATGGCGCTTATAAGAGTCGAGGGACACGAAAGGGAAGCAGTGGTTGGGAAGGGAGTCAGACAGGGTTGTAGCCTCTCCCCGATGTTATTCAATCTGTATATTGAGCAAGCAGTAAAGGAAACAAAAGAAACATGCAGAGTAGGAATTAAAGTCTATGGAGAAGAAATAAAAGCTTTGAGGTTCTGTCAGAGACAGCAAAGGTCCTGGAAGAGCAGCATAACGGAATCGACAGTATCTTGAAAGAAAGATATAAGATGAACATCAACAAAAGCAAAACGAGGATAATGGAATGTACTCGAATTAGATCGGGTGGCGATGCGGGAATTAGATTAGGAAATGAGGCTCTTAACGTAGTAAAGGAGTTTTGGTATTTGGGGAGCAAATTAACTGATGATGGTTGAAGTAGAGAGGATATGAAATGTAGACTGACAATTGCAATGAAAGCGTTTCTGAAGAAAAGAAATTTGTTAACATTGAGTATAGATATATGTGTCAGGAAGTCGTTTCTGGAAGTATTTGTATGGAGTGTAGCCATGTATGGAAGTGAAACGTGGACGATAAATAGTTTAGACAAGAAGAGAATAGAAGCTTTCGAAATGTGGTGCTACAGAAGAATGCTGAAGATTAGAGGGGCTGATCACATAACTAATGAGTAGGTACTGAATAGGATTGGAGAAAAGAGAAGTTTCTGGCACAACTTGACTAGAAGAAGGGATCGGTTGGTGGGACATGTTCTGAGACATCGAGGGATCACCAATTTAGTATTGGAGGGCAGCGTGAAGGGTAAAAATCATAGAGGGAGACCGAGAGATGAGTACACTAAGCAGATTCAGAAGGATGTAGGTAGCAGTAGCTACTGGGAGATGAAGAAGCTTGAACAGGTTAGAGTAGCATGGAGAGCTGCATCAAACCAGTAAGACCACAACAATAACAACTGCAAACTATGCCTTTACAAAGGTTCCACACGCCCTTGCCTTTTAAATACAAAACCGATATCATGCGTGTGGAGGAACAGAAAAAGTTTTCTTAATTTTTTTTTCAATTTAGACGTTATTCCTTAAACATCAGTTACCCGAGAATACTATTCCATACGGGTTTACTGAATCAAGATAAGCAAAGTAATTCAACTTACACGTTTGCCTCTCTCCAGGGCGTGCAGTAACACGAAATGCAACAGTGGCTTAACTGAGGTGATATATATATATATATATATATATATATATATATATATATATATATATATATATATATATATATGTATATATATATATGCAGACTGCAGCGACGAATGAAAATGTGTACCAAGGCTGGGATTCAAACACTAGTCTCCTGCTTACTAGGCAGATGCGCTAATCAATATGCCACCCTGCACGAACTACCCTAGCATGACTCCCTCCTCAGTCATATACGGTATATTATCAATAGTATCCGGACTACCCCAAAAACATACTATTTTTATTAGGTGCATTGTGCTGCCACCTACTGCCCGTTACTCCATATCATAGGCCTCAGTAGTCATTAGACATCGTGAGAGAGCAGAATGAGGCACCCGCGAAACACCCGGACTTTCAACGTTGTCAGGTGATTGGGTGTCACTTGTGTCATACGTCCGCACGCGAGATTTCCATACTAAACATCTACATCTACATTTATACTCCGCAAGCCACCCAACGGTGTGTGGCGGAGCGCACTTTCTGTGCCACTGTCATTACCTCCCTTTCCTGATCTAGTCTCGTATGGTTCGCGGGAAGAACGACTGCCGGAAAGCCTCCGTGCGCGCTCGAGTCTCTCTAATTTTACATTCGTGACCTCCGCGGGAGGTATAAGTAGGGGGAAGCAGTATATTCGATACCTCATCCAGCAACACATCCTCTCGAAACTTGAACGCAAGCTACACCGTGATGCAGAGCGCCTCTCTTGCAGAGTGTGCCACTTGAGTTTGCTAAACATCTCCATAACGCTATCACGCTTACCATATAACCCTGTGACGAAACGCGCCACTCTTCTGTGCATCTTCTCTACCTCGTCTGTCAACCCGACCTGGTACGGATCCCACACTGATGAGCAATACTCAAGTATAGGTGAACGAGTGTTTTGTAAGCCATCTCCTTTGTTGATGGACTACATTTTCTAAGGGCTCTCCCAATGAATCTCACCCTGGCTCCCGCTTACCATCAATTAATATTATATGATCATTCCATTTCTAATCGTTCCGTACGCATACTTCCAGATATTTTACAGAACTAACTGCTACCAGTGTTTGTTCTGTTATCATATAATCATACAATAAAGGATCCTTCTTTCTATGTATTCGCAATACATTACATTTGTCAGTTGCCACTCCCAGCACCAAGTGCCTACCCGCTGCAGATCTTCCTGCATTGCTGGCCGAAGTGACCGAGCGTTTCTAGGTGCTACAGTCTGGATACGCGCGACCGCTACGGTCGCAGGTTCGAATCCTGCCTCGGGCATGGACGTGTGTGATGTCCTTAGGTTAGTTAGGTTTAATTAGTTCTAAGTCTAGGGGACTGATGACCTCAGATTTTAAGTCCCATAGTGCTTAGAGCCATTTGAGCCAGTATCTGCTTTCGGAATCTCTATCTGACCATGGTTTTATATAACTGAAATCTTGTCGTATCAACCGACCTTTTCCAAGTATACCTCCTCCGCTTGTGGTCTTCGAACGGAGTATCCGCTATTGCTAGCTCAATTAGTCTTTCCCTCTCTCATTCCTTGTCCCAAGGCCATATTCTCCTGTAACCTCTTCCTCTACTCCTTCCCCTACAACTGCATTCCGGTCCCCCATCACTATTAGATTTTCATCTTCCTTTACGCACGTTGTCACCCTTTCAGTATCCTCATATACTTTCTCTATCTCTTCATCTTCAGCATGCGACGTCGGCATGTATACCTGAACTATCGTTGTCGGTGTTGGTTTGCTGTCGATTCTGACAAGAATAACCCTATCACTGAACTGTTCATAGTAACACACTCTCTGCCCTATCTTCCTGTTCATAACCAAGCCTACTCCTATTATACCATTTTCTGCTGCTGTTGATATTACCCTATACTCATCTGACCAGAAATCCTTGTCTTCTTTCCATTTTAATTCATTGAACCATACTGTATCTAGATTCAGCCACTGCAATTTTTTATAACCACACTATTTATTGCACAGCAATTTGCAGTATCCCAGGACGACTCCGAGTTTTTGTTGTACTTAAATAAACGCTCCCCCCCCCCCCCCCCCCCCCACACACACACACACACACACGTGCCCCGGACCATTGTGGAAAAGCGTGGCCTTCTGCGAGCGATGTGCGATTTGAGAAGTGAAGTTTGCTTAGAAATCCCCGGACGTCACTCGTACTGAAAATGTACCTAAGGGCCAGTTTAAAACTGAGTTTGAAGAATATTACAAGGCGGGAATACAAGTCGTATATTAACGTCGGCCTCGACTGTTCTGTCCACACAATGACACGTCGGATACGGTTGGCTGTGTTATCCAATACCAAAACAAACACAAATTTAGAGTAATTGACACTATAATTATGAGCTTGGATTTAAAACGCAAATAACTTGTTTACACTTACGTCAATATCAATGACAGAGCCTGAGTGGTTTATGTTCAAAAATGGTTCAAATGGCTCTGAGCACTATGGGATTTAACATCTATGGTCATCAGTCCCCTAGAACTTAGAGCTACTTAAACCTAACTAACCTAAGGACATCACACAACACCCAGCCATCACGAGGCAGAGAAAATCCCTGACCCCGCCGGGAATCGAACCCGGACGTGGGAAGCGAAAACGCTACTGCACGACCACGAGATGCGGACAGTGGTTTATGTCCATTGTTGTTGTTGTGGTCTTCAGTCCTGAGACTGGTTTGATGCAGCTCTCGATGCTACTCTATCCTCTGTAATCTTCTTCATCTCCCGGTACCAACTGCAGCCTACATCCTTCTGAATCTGGTTAGTGTATTCATCTCTTGGTCTCCCTCTACGATTTTTACCCTCCACGCTGCCCTCCAATGCTAAATTGGTGATCCCTTGATGCCTCAGAACATGTCCTACCAACCGATCCCTTCGTCTAGTCAAGTTGTGCCACAAGCTCCTCTTCTCCCCAATTCTATTCAATATCTCCTCATTAGTTATGTGATCTACCCATCTAATCTTTATGACCATAAATGTTTATAAATCACGTAGAAATGTCCATTCATTAACCATTCTGTGTTTTTCACACATACTAGTCTCACATGCAACAAAATAACAGTATTTCTCAATTGATTTACACAAATTACAAATCTTGTAATGACGCCTGTTAATGGTGCGTCCGTATTATACAGGAGATAAAAAGAGAGTGATATCGTCCGACAGTGTACGGTGGGTTGCGCGCTTGTTTTTTGTAATATTAGCTCAAATGTCTTCAGAGTCTGTCTCTAATATCAATGCTTTTACATGCGCACTGAATTAGTCTATAATTCCTTTGGCGCATTAGTAGCGCTGGATGCATTTCTCCTTGTAAATCGTCAAATACATCGTTACAATGCGTAGTTAAATATTATATATTAGCAAATAAATGGCTCTTGGTCTCTTTCATTACTCAAATCAGTGTTTTATGTGACCAGATGCGGCGGTGTGAAAATACAACGTCTCAGGTCGAAATATCAGCAGTGGTCTAAATATGGGCTAGACTTCTTCTTAAATATTTTTCCTATATGTTAAAGGTAGCCCATATTTGGAAGCAAGAAAAAACTGGAGTTTTGCATTATATTACTTAAAATAAGAAGAATATTTTTTAATTGTTGAATCCTCCATAAATCTGAAGGGCACATGTTATTGTAAATCGCCGATTGGTCTACACTTACTGGAAACTAGCTTCGGGCCTTGAAACCTCTCCCCAGGGCTTGGACGACCTCTTCACGCCCTTCTCGGCGAGAGGAGGTCGTTTTGGCCCGGTTACGGATTGGACACTGCCGTTTCAGCCACCGCCATCTGCTGACGGCTGCGCCGGCGCCGTTCTGCCCATGTGGGCGATTGCTGACGGTACGCCACATTTTAACGTCCCGACGAACCTGTCTAAGGACATTTGATTCTGCTGTTTTCCTTTAATCCCTTGCCTGTTAATGTGCCTTTAATAGTGTTGTCCTTTTTAGTTGCTGTTTTAACATTGTGCCTCGCAGTGCATTCATAATTTAGTCTGGGCGCTAATGACCCCTGTAGTTGTGCGCCCTAAAACCACAAAAAAAATCACCCCATGAAGCACAAAAAGACACCTTAAAGGGCACTGTTACATCATTTACACAGCATACTGCTTAGAAAAAAGACGCCTTCGACGAGAATACCGCACTGTTTAGTACATAGCGACATCGAATGGTTACGATATCGGCTTTGTGCAGATCAGTCAAGTATTCCTCAGTAAGAGAAGGTCCGCTCGCTCTGTCCATTCGACGAACACTCTTGGTTCGGCCACCTGATCAAAATAACCTCAGGCCAAGTTATCACACACTACCGTATTTCTGTAGTGTATCGGAATATGTTGGCAGAAAAAAAATATCCGTCCACCATTCTCTATTCCAAGGAATGTTAGTAGTAGACACAGGCATAATAAAAAGTCGAAGAGAATAAATAGAAGGGCACTGGGGCTCATGAGATTGCTTGCAATGACTGCCCCCAGAAGTATATAGGTCAGACTTGACGCAATTTTAACACACAAATCTCGTCGGTCCCAGATAAGCTATCCCAGCTTATCTAAAAGTAACGGGTCACTCTATTTCCAACATTGAAAAGAATTTGCGTAATTATTTAAGGAAACGGAAGAAAATATTTTAAATGTTTTGGAATAAAAACATATCATGTAGGCATTAAAGCGAGCCCACGGTTCAATGTTGAATGATCGGACTGAACTGACACACTACAGTATCCTATCGAACTTTTACTATCTGAAAATTGTCGCCGGTATCTACTAAGATGATTTTCACGTTACAGTAGCAAAGCATAACACTCCAATGCTACACCTTCGGTAATTTGATAATAGTGAGGTACTGATGTAAAGCAGATGTAATGTGGTTCACAGCCTTCGGTTTCGTGTGTTTACTTTGTTTTCCTCTTTGGCACCGTAGCCTTCAGCCTTCCAGTATATCGCTAGCGTCATCGGGCTGCTTATACCACGTCGGCCTGTTAGCAATACGGCGGTTGTATGCACAGTACACGGGATTTTCACTTTTATTTCCTTGGTTTTATACAGCTGGTGTCTACTGGATCTTACAATATAACCTACGATGAGTTGGCCGGCCGGTAAGCCATTTTTCAGATTTCTTTCATTCTCGACGTTTCGGTTCCATACTAGAGTATTATTTTTGGATGATATTTCTCATGTAGGCCCTGCTTACAGTACTTTCCCTTGACTGTAGTTAGTTGTTACGCATTTTATCCCCGTTCACAGTAGTGTACCGATTTATTTTTACCTAGGACCAGGCTCGTTCAGCAGTTACGCGTTGTACATTTTGACAAGCATCTTTTGGGTGTGCTAGATTTAATTGTGACAACCCACGAACGTGGTTTGACTTAACTTTATTAACTTCCCAAAAGCTGGGACACCGTAATTGTCCATCTATGTTATGGAAATATAACCGTTGTAAATACTGCGTTGTTTTTGATGAATGCCAATATTAAGATTTAAAAAATTTCACACATTGACCTATATACTTGACAGGTAAACCTGAAGATCCGATGTGAAACCGGTAGTTGCGAATAAAGCACCTTCATAAAGCTATGCGGGTTTAGGAATCATCTCATCATCTTGAGTTTTTTAATTGTTATTATTTTTATGACAATCTGAATGGTTATTGAGTTCTGAGTGTTGTTACGTTATTTACAAATTGCCAGGTGTTCATATTAATCTACTTTACAACATTCTAAACAAACAGGACGAAATTTGTTGAATTTAAATTTTCAACTGAAAAAATAATTTGGTATTGCAAAAATTATTCTACTTCAGCTCAGCACATTTCTGTGTAATGAGATCGCTTGCTGTGTGCGAATGTCGCTCTCAGCAAAAATGTATAAAAAATATATACATCAACAATTTAAAGTTTGCAACAGTATTTTCAGCAACGTGAGAACAATGAGAATAGGAGCAAACGTATTAAAATAATTTTCGGTACCGGGAATCGAACCTGGGCCTGCTGGGTGAGAGCCAGCTATCCTAACAACTTCGTTTTTTTTCGGGAATCGAACCCGGGAACCCGGGCGTTTTTTACTTTTTTAATTTTTTTATATTTTTTGAAGATCCTACACCTTTTTTTCTTTTTTTGCCACCCCTTTTTTACTACCCCTTTTTTAATACCTTTTTTAGTAATTTCCCTTAAAAAGCCCCTTAGGAAAATGGAACTAAAAAAACCCTAAGTGCCACCGCCACTTTTCATCCTGTAACAAAAAATCTGATCCACTTCAGGCGTTGGCTCCTGAGTAAACCCATCCCAGAAAGCTGCCTATATATCAGGGGAAATATGGGAAATCAAGGTTAGGGCTATTCTTTGCCACTTTTTTTTCATGATTACATTTAGGAAACGTGTACAAATGAGAAATCTAGTAACTAAGTGTTACAAGTAAGTGTTACAACAACAAAGGTGGCATAAAAGAGTAATCCAGAAATAAAAACATAAATCACTAATGTAATTCCAACTAAAAGGTTCTTCAATAATGTAACTGGTTCCACTTGGAGCCTCGTCATCGTTATCTGATATCTCCAATTCCGCCTTTGAAGGGCATCTGCAACGGAGGCATTCAGCGTCGCTAGTGCCTCAAGGAAAACAGCATCCTTGCAGCCGCTTGTCTCTTCCTTCGCTCATGACTGACAAGGCAGAACGTTCAGCCGTTTGTGTGATGCGGCACAGAACATTAACCGCAGCTCGGCACTCCCCAGCTGAGTGGGGGGTTAACGAAAACGCTGCGTAAATAATTTGCGAAGAGCGTACGGTATTTCGGTGTGCGTTCGAGGGCATTGTGAGCATTTTGCAGGAACCGCCAGTAATCAAGCTGCTCTTTCTCTTCGTCGCGAAAGATGTAGGCGACGGTAAGTCCTTTGAACCATGTAAGCGCATGATATTTTGCAGCCGGAAAGTAAGTTCCATCGGGACAGAGTAGGGTCTGAGTGTCAATCATATCAGGTGTGACCCGGAGGTAACAAGCCAATATTTTCTGTGTTAGTCGCCAAACTACGGACGATGATGCGCAAGTAAAACGATGTTCATCAGTATCCAAAAGATGACAATCTGGGCAATAAGGGGAATCTGCCAGTCCAATAGTGTGAAGTCGCTGTAGTGTGGCATATTTTTTGTTGGCGATCTGATACCACTTCGAACGCACCGTGGAGGACAGAAAGTTGTGGTGTATCGTTTTCCACACTCTTTGCCAGTGAACCGTAGGGTACTTGTTTTCCACCACGTTATGGGGAACAGCACGCAGAAGGTTGGTATAAAAATCTTTCGCCTTTGGTGGACGCGTGGCGGAGAGGTTCGAGCTGACACAGCTGTAATCAAGAATGAAGGTCGACACATGGGAGAGCTGTGGGGCGAAGTGCGCAACCGACACCGGCGGGACGTTAGAGACTGGCATCAGAACCTGTAGTAAACGACCCGTGAGAGAGGTATATTGACTTTTCCATCGTTTCCTCATGTTGCTCATGTAAAGGCTAGCTGCTCTCGCCCTGACGTTGACCAATCCCAGCCCTCCTTTGTGCACTGGGAGGGTAAGAGTGTCGTATCGTACTTTAAAGATATGACCTGCGGAAACGTAGTAACTGAAGGCCGCCTGAAACCGGCGACCTATCTGCATCGGTAGTGGGAGGACTTGTGCCACGTGGTTGAGTTTTGATGCCACGTAGAGGTTCAGGTATTCAACACGTTGTAGCTGATTCAAGTCCCGGAGCAGGTTCTGTCGCACCATTGCGCGTATGATCTGTAATAACCGTCGGTAGTTTGCTGCAGCTGTTTTACGTACATCTTTCTTGAACGTGATTCCCAAATATCGCAGATCAGAAACTGGTGGGAGGGGAGCGAGGGCTTCCGGTCCGAGACCACGCCCAATATCCAACGCCGCCGACTTGTTGATGTTCAGAAGACTGCCTGCGGCCTGTCCGTATCGCTCAATCCAGGTTAGTACGCTTTGAACTTCGTCATTGGAACGAACCAGCAGTAGCAGGTCGTCAGCGTATGTCCTATAGCGAAAGGTGACGTCCCGCAGCGTGATGCCAGATAGGCGGTGGTTAAGGCCCCCTAGGAGTGGCTCGAGTGCGATGGCATAAAGGTAGGTAGAAAGGGGACAACCCTGTCGTAGAGACCTCTTAATGGGTACTGGTCCTACCGTCCTTCCATTGACCTGGACGTGTGAGCTGGCTGCGGTCCAAAGACGCCGTAGGGTGTCGATGAGGCCTGGGGGAAATCCCATACAGTCCATCACTCGTAGGAGGAAGTTGTGGTGCACTCTATCAAAGGCGCGGTTGAAATCTACGGAGACGATCGCCGCTCTCAGACGGCACGCAGAAGCGATTGGTATTAAGTCCCTGCAGTCACCGGTGGCCATGTGTATGTTGGCTTCTCCCCCCTGCGACGTCTGTTCTGGAGCGAGGATCATCGGCAAAGTCGTCTTAATACGGCTCGCCATAATCCTGATGAAAATATTGTAATCGGCGTTCAGCATTCTAAGCGGCCGATAGTCGTTAATCAATAGCCCTCCACCTGGATTGTGTACCGGTATGAGAAGACCTTCTATAAACGCTGGCGGCACAACACAGTCTGGAGACATAAGTTCGCGGAACATTATAACCCAGCGAGGCATCATGATGTCACGGAAAGTCCGATAGAATTCGATGGGCAATCCATCAGGCCCAGGAGACTTATTAGCCGCACCTTTGTCCACGGCGTCTTCGACTTCTTCGAGTGAGATTTCCTCTGTTAATGCTTTCACGGTAGCCTCGTCGATAGTACGTGTTACCTGATGTAACACTTCAGTAGTGTCCTCGTTATCGACGATTCTTTCCTTGTAAAGATGGCGAAAATGACCCTCCACCGCCTTTACTATGGTTGCTTGGGTCGTACATAAGCGACCGTCGTGTGTCCTGAGTTGTGTGATTAAATGTTGGCGTTGTCGGCGCTTGTCCGCCACAACGTGGTGCATAGTCGGTTCCTCCGCAAACGTTCGGTCGTGCCGTCGCGAGCGGACGACTGCACCTTCTAGTCGGCGCTTCGTCAATGACAGTATGTGAGCCTTGATTCTGCTCTGATCATGTTGTCTCTCCGGGGAAGGGGGTAAGGTGGCCAGGTCCCTGAGTGCCGCGTAGTAAGTATCGAGGGTCTGTCGATGGCACGCAGTCACGTCCTTGCCATATTGCATAAGTGTCCTACGGATTGCTGGTTTGGCACAGAGGAGCCACCACTCCAGGGTCGAGGTGTATCGAGGGTGGCGGCGTTCACACTCAGCCCACGTTGCTGCAACTTGCCGACGGCAATCCAGGTCCTGGAGATGAGTTATGTTGAGCTTCCAAAAGCCATTGCTGCGCCAGACTTGTTGGGGGCGTAGGTGTATAGTGCAGATATAGTCACTGTGATCAGAATAGGCTTGAGGCCATAGTTCGGCGCCCACCACACCTTGTGTGAGATCTTGTGACACATATATGCGGTCGAGTCGGCTGGCCGAATGACTGGTAAGATGAGTGTGGCCAGAGCGGTTACGGTGGACTTTTCCCCACGTGTCGCACAAGTGAAGTTCTTGGATCATCGCACCCAGTTCCGGACAAGGCATGTAATGTGGGATTTGGTCCTTGGGGTGAAGTACGCAATTAAAATCGCCGGCGAAGACGCTTTGGTCGTATCGTCCAAGGAAAAGGGGAGCGACATCTGTGGAGTAGAATCTGGCGCGGTCGTGACGTCTTGTGGTACCCGACGGCGCATAAACATTAATGTATCGGGTGTTGAGTGCCGTAAATGCTATCCCTCGCGCGGAGGGAAGAAACGTGATGTCGGTAACTTCAATACCTTCACGCACTAATATTGCCACTCCGGTATCTGCAGGGCTACCGGGCGTCACATGTGTGGTGTACCCGTAAAAGTGTGGGAGTGCAGTCGTTTTCACTTCTTGTAGGAAAGCAAAGTCAACCCCCATGGCTCGTATGGTTTCTTTCAAAAGTTGGATCTTGACAGGAGAACTGATCATGTTGACATTCATTGTCGCCAGGCGGTAAGCCTGGCAACGAGTTGTTTGGGCGAGGTTATCCATGGTGAAGGTGGAGAGAAGCGAACATCGGAAGTGACGTCACCGCCCGCCGAACGCGGTCCTCCTTGTGCTGCTTATGCTTCATGATCCGGCGGCGCCTCAGCCGGCCGCGGGTCGTGATCTCGTGTCTCGACGTCCTCGGCCCACGAAGCGGGCGCGGATGTCTGTTCATGGTCCATAGCCTCGGAATGTTTGATAGTAAGGGACCGGGCGACTTCGCTGCCTGCACTGGTACCTTCCCGCTGCTCACTGTTTCTGTCAATGGGCTGATGGTCGAAAGCTGCACGTTTTTCTGTCTGTTCTGCTAGGTTGGAGTCAGTGGAAACAGCTTCAGCTTCGCGGCTGGCTTCTTGAGTGGTCAATTGTTCTTCCCCGGCCGAATGCGAACCGCTGTGTTCCGACACGGTCCGACGACGCCGCTTTCGGCGTTTCGGTGATCGCTGTTTCCGTACGTGGCCTTCATTGTCAGAAGACGGCACTGACTCACGCTCCGCCGGAACAAACGCTTCGGTCGGTACAATAAGGGAATCAATTGCCATCTTACTGGCGTCAATGTCTGTCGCGTTCGGTAGCTCCAGAGTCGAGTACTATTTTCCACCACTGGCCAGGTCGGCGGATCATCCAGGTCTTTGTCCGTGGAAAGTGATTCTTGTACCGCTGAAGCGGTCGGTCGTGTCTGTTGTTTCGCCGCTGGATGTGCAACGTCCTTCGGTGGGAGTTGTGTGATCCGACGCTGGAGGCACTCGGAACGAAGGTGACCTCCCTTACCGCATCCGGAACACGTCTTCGGTTGGCCGTCATAAATTACTATGGCCCGGCATCCACCTATCTCTAGATAGGATGGCACGTGTCGTTGGAGATCTATGCGCACTTGGCGTACTCCATTGAGTACTGGATACGTCTTAAACTGGGTCCATTTTTCAGCCAAATGTTCCGTGTACCGCCGTAGGGGCGGAGCGCCGCTACAACTTCTGCCGCCGGGAGTTCAAATGGAAGTTCGAAGATGCGTATAGTCCGCAGTCCCATTGCGGCATGGCCGACCTCGACATTGCCAACATTGCCATCTGCGTGGCAGAAGCGGAGTTCTTGTTTCGTCTCTCGAAGCACCTTGTCGCAAGTAGTTTCGTTTATGAGCTTTACATAGACCGTGCCACTGACGATCGAAACGTGAATGCCGACAATGTCGGCAGCCGGGATCTTGGCTTCCTCTTTTAAAAAACGTTCGACTTCGAGCGCCTTTGGTCGGGTAAAGTCGTTCCGAAATGTGAATTTCAAGGTTGATCTTCTGTATTGGTTTGCCATGGTCTTGTAGCGCTACGGCGTCACATTAGTGTTGGCCGAAGAAAGTAAACAAGGCGCGCGGGCCCTCTGCCAGCGGAGAGCACACACCGCACGTCCGCTTCGCTCGGCTGCGAGGGCCGCACTTATCTTGAGTTTTTTTATTGTTATTATTTTTACGACAATCTGAATGGTTATTGAGTTCTGAGTGTTGTTACGTTATTTACAAATTGCCAGGTGTTCATATTAATCTACTTTACAACATTCTAAACAAACAGGACGAAATTTGTTGAATTTAAAATTTCAACTGAAAAAATAAGTTGGTATTGCAAAAATTATTCTATTTCAGCTCAGCACATTTCTGTGTAATGAGATCGCTTGCTGTGTGCGAATGTCGCTCTCAGCAAGAAATGTATAAAAAATATATACATCAGCAATTTAAAGTTTGCAACAGTATTTTCAGCAACGTGAGAACAATGAGAATAGGAACAAACGTATTAAAATAATTTCCGGTACCGGGAATCGAACCCGGGCCTGCTGGGTGAGAGCCAGCTATCCTAACCACTAGACCATACCGGATGTTGACGGTCGTCTTTCGTACACTGCGTACGCCACAAGGCGCCGACAGCAACGGAGGAGCCACCTCCTTACTTGGAGCTCGTGTACTTGGTCACCGCCTTCGTGCCCTCACTCACGGTGTGCTGGGCCAGCTCACCAGGCAGCAAGAGCCGCACAGCTGTCTGGATCTCGCAGGACGTGATGGTCGAGCGCTTGTTGTAGTGCGCCATGCGAGAAGCCTCGGCCGCAGTGCGCTCGAAAATGTTCACGAAGCTGTTCATGATGCTCATCGCCTTCGACGAGATGCCCGTGTCAGGGTGCACCTCCTTCAGCCCCTTGTAGATGTAGATGGCATAGCTCTCCTTCCTCTTGCACTTCTTCTTGTCGCCCTTCGAAATGTTGTTCTGCGCCTTGCCGGCCTTCTCGCTAGTCTTGGGCGGCTTCTCGGCCGTACAACAGCGACGGCAGCAACACCAGCAAGCGCTCCGTTCTAGTCACCGTCTCCCCACACAGAACAATGAGAATAAGAAAATAATTTCCGGTACCGGGAATCGAACCCGGGCCTGCTGGGTAAGAGCCAGCTATCCTAACCACTTTTTTTCGATTTATTAGTCATAACATTCCACAGTAGTACATAATTTTCAACTGACATTTAAAAGTAATAAAACAAGCTAAAATTAATTACAGGTTCCTTGGCTTTTTAGAAAAAAAAAATCCAAGTCTGCACCAGATAGTGATGTTCGTCACTTGATCGTATTTATTTTTCAGAGATCAAATTGTCTATCGTTTCTTCATGTTCTGAATCGCATAATCGAAAATGGAGTTCACATAACTGTTCTTCTGAGGAAGTTAGCGTATGTATCATAATAATTATTCATGCGTAGTAGCTTGTGATGCCTGTCGGAAATGTACGTCCAAAAATCTCCTTTGCTCCTTTCTTTACTGGACAGCAGGTAAAATACCGCTTGTCCCTTCTACCAGTTGACGGCATTTTTCTTCCAGGTGGGGTATAGCTCTTGTTCTGGGTATAAAAGGCACGCTGGCGTTATCAAATACGGCGGTTTTCTCTGCATAGTTGCTAATTTTTTTTCTGATTGACAACCATATATTATTCGCATTTCCACAGACAAATTGATGTTCATCTGTATCAACCAGATTGCAAGTGGTACACAAAGGGGAATCAGCCAGGTGAGTGGAATATAGTCTGGAGTTCGTTGGAAATTTCCTATTCACATAATAGTACCACAATGACTGCAATTTTGTTGGTAAATGCGGGTGGTGTATGTTCCTCCAGATATCATACCAAGAGTGACCGACGTATTTTTGTTCTATGATGTTCTTGGTCTAAAAGTTCATTAAGTTTTGATATATTTTCTTGACTTTGTTGACATCTTTCTCGGGTGTTCCCAGTCTAATGTAGCTATATTCTACGATGAAATGTTTTAGGTGGCAAAGTTCATTTGGGATGTGGTGAACGTCTATTGGGGCGTCCTGGCTGGCCGCCGCTATTTCATTTAACAAAAATGCGGCAACACTGTTGAGTGACCGCTTGCACAGTTTATATGTTTTACAGACGTACGATGCTTGTGCTTTATTGTACACGTCTGTGAGATTCAATCCACCGTTCCCAGTCGGTAGAGTCAACGTTTGGTACTTGACTTTAAAGATGTGTCTGCGGCTGACAAAGTGGCCAAAAGCAGCCAAAATCCTGTTCGCCACTTCTCTCGTCGTTGTCTTTGACAATAAATGCAATGTCATCGGCATATGCCCTGCACCCAATCCTACGGCCGCGTGTAGTGAATCCTTGTAGGTTGTGGCTCAGGCGAAAAAGTATTGGCTCGATTGCCATTTCGAAGAGTAACATAAACATCGGGCACCCTTGTCGCACCGAACTTTTCATTACAATGGGCCTACTGGACTGACCGTTTACTATAACTGTCGATGTTGACTTCTGCAGAAGATTTGTAATAATGCTGATAAATTCTTGTGGAAAGTTCATGGCACGCATGGTGTGAAAAAGGAAAGCACGAGCAACTCTATCGAACGCTTTCTCAAAGTCCAATGATACGATGACGCATTTTATTTTACAGGCTGCGGCAATGGAAATAATATCTCTGTAGTCGCACATTGTTTGGTAAATTGATCTGTCTTTTCCTACGCTCGATTGATATGATCCAGTGTTTGTGTTCAATACTGATTTAAATCTTTCGTTTATGATGCGGGCAAATATTTTATAGTCCGAATTTAGGAGAGTGATACGCCTAAAATTTGTTACAGATTTCCTGCGGGATGTTTCGGGATTAGAACAATGGTTCCTTCTAGGAAGTCGTGTGGGACGCCGTTGGCGGGATTCATTAATTCGTTTCAGATACACGCTAATTTGGGAATCAACTGCCTTCTGAACATTTGATAAATCTCCGCCGGGATTCCGTCAGGCCCAGGAGACTTATTTTTCGGGCTTCGTGTTATAGCGTCTGCGACTTCTTCTTCTGTAATTTCAGTTAACAAGTTGTTTGCTTCTACCGGGTGGAGCCTGCGCGTGAATCCCGTCATGAAGTCATCGTCCACCGGGATATCCATTGTCGTTTTGCCTAATAACTCTGTGAAGTACTTGTGAATTTCGTTCTTGATGTCACTTTCCTGCGTCAGTAATCTGCCGTCAGAAGATCTTAGTTCGGTTCCTGCATTGCAAATTCCTCTCATTAATCACATGATATATATATGTTTGTTCTCCTTTTACAGCATCGTGAAGTCCTGCTCTTACTTGATGACCTTCTAGCTGTTTCCGCTTCAGTCCGAGAAGTTTAGTATGAATCCGTTCTATTTCCACACAGTTGGCGATTACGGACGCATCAGATTGGTATAGGTCACGAAGGACTTGGGAGTAATATTCTATCGTCCGTTTTTGCCAAACACTTTTCTCGAGGGGGTAATTCATCAGCGATTTTCTTATCGTGGGTTTCACACATTTCATCCACCATGCCAGTGCCGAGGTATATGAAGTGAATTTGTTTTCGCACGCATTCCGTACGTTATTGAATATTTCGTGGTATTCAGGGTCTTTTAGATGTTCCACGTTCAACTTCTACAAGCCTTGTCCCCTGTACGTTTTTTGCCGTTTTAAGTTCATGGTACATATGTATGCAGCGTGATCCAAAAAGATAGTGGGCCATGACTCTTTCTGGAGAACATGCGTTTCTAGGTGGACTGTTACATAGATCCTGTCGATGCGACTAGCGGAATGATTCGTAATGTGAGTGAAACCCGGCAATGCACTGTTCTTGAGCTCCCAGGTATCAATTAATCAGGGTTCTGTAATTACGGTTCTGAGTTCTGCGCAGTTATTAAAATGCAGCGTCTGGTCTTTTGGAGACAGCACACAATTATAGTCACCTCCAAAAATGATATGCTCGTAGCGGCCACCGAAATGGGGAACTATATCATCTTCATAAAATTCAGCTCTTCGCCTCCTGTTCCCGGTGCCAGATGGTGCATAAATATTTATAAAACGCGTATTGTGATTGGTGACAGCTAGACTCTGGCGTTTACCAGTTTCTCGACATCTTTGATGATAATTCCTTCTTTGGCGAGTATCGCAGTTCCGAGGGCACTGTCGCTCCCTGGATTTACGACTGCATTGTAAACTGTGATGGCATCCAGTCTAATATATGTTACTTCTTGTAACATAATAACATCAATATCAGCGGCGTAGAACATGTCTTGCAAGTTCTTAAGGTTTAACTTGCTACAGATCTTGTTTAGATTCAAAGTCCCGATTCTATAAGCTTGTAATTAATTCATGATTAATTAAGTAAGTATACAAGTCGTTATGGCCCACTGTCGACAAGGCCTAAGGTTTTCCATGCAATGGCCGAGACGATGTCTCGTCCCTCATTTGCTTGTCTTTCTGCACTGGAATCTTTCCTCCTGGTAGGTGTGACACTTCCTTCATTTCCTCATCTGCGGGAAATTCTTCAATGTCATCTGCCCAATTTTTCGTATCACTGTGTTGAGACAACTCTATCTCTGGCCCACGTTGAGATGAAGTTCTGTTCTTTGTTTCTTTGCTTGTGGACCGTTTCGTTTCGCCATCCTGTTGCGTCTGCGTTTTCACTTTTCGAAACTCGTCTTTTCCCGCTGTATGCGGGGTCTGTGGGTCTACGTCAATATTGACAGTTGACATACCACTGATTTTGCGACCGATTTGTTGTGCCTTTTCACGCACTGATTGTACCTTTTGAGGAGCGTCAGTTGGAGCTATCCTCCGTTTTTTATGCTTTTTGGGAAGAGATCCGGATTTCTGTCGCTCTTCAGTCTCTGAAGCAGTGCTGGGATCTTGCGCAGATCCTCGTCCTCGTCTCTCTGTACATCTTGCTCAATAGTTCCGTCATTTTTGGAAAGACATCCTTCTGTGATGGGCGCCGCTTCAGGCGACGGAACGACAGCCGTTACTTCAGTAGAGCTAGTGATTACTAATAAGTTTTGGTCGTCGTCTTTTCTGTCGCCACTGCTCTCCAAAGTGAAATTCGATGTCGTAGCAGTGTGGCCACGGGTGGCCGTAGCATATGTCACTGGTAAGGTCGTCATCGTCATGGGAGGGACTACTTCCCCCGCCGGTACCTGCGTCACTCTCCTCTGTATACATTCGAAATGCACGTGTCCAGTCTGTCCCCAGCCGGAGCAAGTACACGGCTGTCCATCATACACCACAATAGCTCTATAACCGAATACGTAAACATACGAGGGAATATGCTGCTGAAGATCTATGGTTGTTGACGTTGCTAACCAGAGATATTCTGCCCGTTCACAGTCGTGTACAAATTTATTTGCTCCCCTCCCCCCCTCCCAAACACACACACACACACACACACACACACACACACACACACAAACTTTTACCTAGGATCTGGCTCGTTCAGCAGTTACGCTTTGTACATTTTGACAAGCATATTTTGGGTGTGCTCAATTTTATTGTAAAATCCCATTTTATAAAAAAACATACATCAGCAATTTAAAGATTGCAACAGTATTTTCAGCAGCGTGAGAACAATGAGAATGAGAATAAACATATTAAAATAATTTCCGGTACCGGGAATCGAACCCGGGCCTGCTGGGTGAGAGCCAGCTATCCTAACCACTAGACCATACCGGACGTCGACGATCGCCATTTCGACTCTGCCTACGCCACAATGCCTCGGCTGTTCTTTCCACACTATGACACGTCGGATACGGATGGCTGTGTTAAGAAAACTTGGCACATAGAAAGTAAATGATTATGGTTGTCCAACTACCAAAGCAAACACAAATTTAGAGTAGCTGACACTACAATTACTAGCTTGTATTGAAAACACATATAACTCGTTAACACTTACGTCAATAACAGTGACAGGGCCTGAGTGGTTTGTTATGTCCATAAAAGTTTATAACTCACGTAGAAATGTCCATTCATTAACCATTCTGTGTTTTTCACACACACTAGTCTCACATGAAACAAAATAACAGTATTTCTAAATAAATTAAAACAAATTCCAAATCTTAGAATGACGCCTATGGAACGATGCGTCCAACAATGTACGATGGGTTGCGCGCTTGTTTTTTGTAATATTCAAATGTCTTCATATGCACGCTGAATTAGTCTATAATTTCTTTGGCGCGTCAGTGGCGCTGGATTCATTTCTCCTTGTAAATCGTAAACATACATCATTAAAGTGCATAGTTAAATATTACACATTAGCAAATCAGGGTGTATACGGCCCGGGACATCCGGGAGATCCGGGAAAAACCCGGGAATTTTTTCATCCAGGACAAATCCGGGGAAAACCCGGGAATTTCTTAGAATTCCGAGATTTTTCATTGTTTTAGATTTCAGTTAAATTTTTGTAGGTTTGGTGTGTAAGATCTGATACACTGACAAAGAACTTTGTCCACTACTGCTGAATAATACTGCAGCAATGAAACATAAATCAGGGAATAGCTCCAAAATAAAAGTTTAGTTGCTTGGAAAATGGGTAATTTACACAATGCACAGACCAGTTTGCCAACAGCGTAAAGTGTCAAAGGCTTTACGTCGAAGATTATGCAGTATGTCCTCAACATCTAACTTGCATTCAATGTGCGTGACGTCACAATTGTTTCCATTTCTAGCAGATCACCAGAAAATATTACGAATAGTGGCTTGAGATGCGTTACTTTCAAAGGAAATTTCCACGCAAGATGATTTATGTTACGTGTGAGAATGTGCAGTGAATTTCTTAAATCACAGGACGTTATAACTCTCATTTAAAACGTAACACTTTGAGGATCAGCCATTTGAAAAATGTCGGGCCCAGAAGATATGCCATTTATGCCACTATTTAAAAATTTTACCGGCACATTTGTATTTGATATGACTTATCGTGTAACACACTCTAAAAAAAGACCGAGTTACAAGTTAGTTTTCATATTTAATGTTGCTCTTACATAGATAAAAAATTATGCGATCGATGGCAAAAAATTTAATTGACCTACAAAAAATGTGCATAATGTGATACTGAGTGATGTCACAAGTCTTTTCATGCCAGAACACCTCGACTTTTCTACGCAACTGATAATCATTTTGGCACGATTTTAATTGTCAAATTAGAGCCTGTTAGTAGGCCTGCGGACTTCCAATCATTGTAGGATTTATAACAGTGGATGCCAATAGACGATGCAATTCTCGTTCGTACATATACATCTACTTACGAGTTAACCGGTGTAGAAACGCACTTAGCTGATTTGAGCGAACTCGGCCTACCTTCGTAACGGACGCGCGAAAATAAACTCTGTGCATGTTGTCTTGCATCAAACGTCTTTCCAAACGTTATTGTCTTTCCTGGATTTCGTTTTCTAAAGTGCTGGGACGTCCTCCGTCGCTATAAGACCTTTACGATTCAAAGGACTGATAGGTTTTACAGCTTCCAGGGAAAGTATACTGTTGCTTAAGACGGATGTGTTTTCACCCGCTTTATACGTAATTTCATTCGGGAGAAAACGTGTTTTTAATCTGGAAATCCGAGAAAAATCCGTAATTTTTTTTCTTGTCCAAGTAGACGCCCTGCAAATAAATGGCTCTTGGCCTCTTTCATTATTCAAATCAGTGTTTTATGTGACGACATGTGGCAGTGTGAAAATACAACGTCTCAGGTCTAAATATCAGTAGTGGTCTAAGTATGGGCCAGGAGGCGTGGGGGTGTAGAATGTGCTGCCACCTGGTTGTGGCGCACGTAAGTCTGTCCCCATCCACCTCTGGTTGTGTGAATACATATTGTTTGGCTGCAGTGAGATTTTGCCCGTGAAAACGTCGATTTTGTGGACTGCATTCTGTCGGCAAGTATGTGTTTAACCATTTTCTTTAGAATTTGACTTATCTCTGCATCCGATTACTGATACGCTAAATGACCTGTTCCCCAGTTTTCATTGTTCTGTCCGTATTTCTTGACGACTGTTAGGGTCATTTTGCAGGAGGCACAGTGTGGTCCAAATATGGGCTACAATGAAAGGTCTAATTATGGACTGGCCCATACTGGTATCAGTTTATATTCCTATCTTTTTAGTTGAAACTACTCAAGATTTGTTTTTCAGGATGCCACGCAACAAGCGACACCAAGCCGAAGAGCCGGCCGGTGTGACCGAGCGGTTCTAGGTGCTTCAGTCTGGAATCGCGCGACCTCTACGGTTCCAGGTTCGAATCCTGCCTCGAGCATGGATGTGTGTGATGTCCTTAGGTTAATTGGGTTTAAGTACTAAGTTATAGGGGACTGATGACCTCAGAAGTTCAGTCCCATAGTGCTCACAGCCACCAAGCCGAAGGCAAAAGGAATACTTCGAACCCTTTGAAGAGGTGTGAAGCCATCATTGTGGTGAGGGTGAAGAAATTTGGAACTCTAATGGCTGCGAAATTATGTGTTGTCCCTCGGTCTACTCTACGACTTAAAGTATGAAAACAGATCTTACTCCAACTGCTGCTGCCAGTGCTGAGCAGAGAGTTTTAGAAGAGAGGAATGGCATTAACGCGCGTTTCACCACTAACTCAGCTGGTGGGTGTTCGGGATATCTTTTCCTTAAAGGCCATTCATCTCGCCTATCGATCGACCCTCAGCCAGGATCGTCTCATAAGCAGAACACAGAACCTGTAATGGTAAACCCAGCAACAAATCCAGGTTATCCTATTCTCAGCCAGGAAAGGTTTCTGAATTTCCTCTTTTCATTGCTTTTTCATCATATGCAAACCCAGAAACTTCGACTCCTGTTATACCTTTTCAGATTTCCACACCCTCTAAAACTGCAAAGAAAACAAGCGATAGAGGCCGTAAATCGGCAAAGTTTTCCTTGATTACAGTATCATCCTATAAGGAAGCGCTCACACTCCTAAGTCAGGTCACTTAAGAGGAAGAGACATCCATCTTTTCCTGATCAAAAATTGAAGCAGATTCAAAAATCAAATAAAGGCAAGAAACACAAAAAAATGTACAGAAGAAAATGAAAGTAGACCTGTCTTCGTCTGACGAACTATCTGATGATGATGATCCTATCGCAGACGACGAGGATAGTGATTTCGAGCTTTCTGAAGACCGCACGTCTTTTGGGCCTGGCCGCGCGGTAGCCGTGCGGTCTTGGGGGCCTTGTCACGGTTCGCGCGAGCCCCCGCCCCCCCCCCCCCCCCCCCCCCCCCCCCCCCCGTCGGAGGTCCGAATCCTCCCTCGGGCATGCGTGCTGTGTGCGTTGTCCTTAGCGGAAGTTAGTTTAAGTTCGATTAAGTAGTGAGTAGGCTTAGGGACCGATGACTTCAGCAGTTTGGTCACATTGCCCTTACCACAAATTTCTTCTGGGACAGATGTATTGTGCATATTCTGCGACAGCCGATTTTTAGCCAATGCCGCAGAAATTTGGATTCAGTGTATCCAGCGCCGTTTGTGAGCCACACTGAATGTATATGGATGGTCACTGGAGTTTACGTTTGTGATTATTGCAAATAAACTTGCCGTTTAGACTTCTTAAATATTTTTCCTTCTTGTTAAAGGTAGCCCACATTTGGAAGCAAGAAAAAAACTGGCGCATCTGCATGTTAAGTTCCATAGTGCTCAGAGCCATTTGAACCATTTTTTTTGAAGCTGGTATTGCCATGCGTATGCAAATACAGAAATATGTAAACAGGCAGAATATGGCGCTGCGGTCAGCAACGCGTATGTATGACAAGTTCAAAAAATGGTTCAAATAGCTCTGAGCAGTATGGGACTTAACTGCTGAGGTCATCAGTCCCCTAGAACTTAGAACTACTTAAACCTAACTAACCTAAGGACATCACACATATCTATGCCCGAGGCAGGATTCGAACCTGCGACCGTAGAGGTAACGCGGTTCCAGACTGAAGCGCTTAGAACCGCTCGGCCATCCCGGCCGGCTGTAAGACAAGTGTCTTGTGCAGTTGTTAGATCGGTTACTGCTACTACAATGGCACGTTATCAAGATTTAAGTAACTTTGAATGGGGTGCTATAGTCAGCTCACGATCGATAGGACACAGCATATCCGAGGTAACGGTGAAGTGGGAATTTTCCAGTACGACAATTTCACGAGTGTACCGTGAATATCAGACATCAGGTAAAACATCTAATCTCGGACATCACTGCGGCCGAAAAAAGATCCTACAAGAAAAGGACCAATGACAACTAAAGGACATCGTTCAACGTACAGAAGTGCAACCCTTATGATGCACACTGCTGCAGATTTCAGTGCTGGGCCATCAACAAGTGTCAGCGTGCGAACCATTTACCGAAACATCATCCACTCGTGTACCCTTGATGACTGCACTACACAATGGTTTACGTGTCGTCGGGGCCCGTCAACTCCGTCATATGTCTGCTGATGACTGGAAACATGTTGCCTCGTCGGACGAATCTCGTTTCAGATTGTATCGAGCGGATGAACGTGTACAGGTATGGAGACAACCTCATGAATCTATGGACTCTGGATGTCAAAAGGGGACTGTTCAAGCTGGTGAAGACACTGTAATGATATGGGGGCGTGAGCAGTTTGAGTGATACGTCTAGATCCGACTCTGACAGGTGACACATACGTAAGCATCCTATCGAATTTTTACTGTCTGAAAATTGTCGCCGGTAGCTACTAAGATGATTTTCACGTTACAGTAGCAAAGCATAACACTCAAATGCTACACCTTCGGTAATTTGATAATAGTGAGGTACTGATGTAAAGCAAATGCAATGTGGTTCCCAGCCTTCGGTTGTTTTCCTACTTATGGTTTCCTCCTGGTAGCTGTTCGTGAGTTTACTTTGTTTTCCTCTTTGGCACCGTAGCCTTCAGCCTTCCAGTATATCGCTAACGTCCTCGGGCTGCTTATACCACGTTGGCCTGTTAGCAATACGGCGGTTGTATGCACATTACACAGGATTTTCACTTTTATTTCGTTGGTTTTATACAGCTGGCGTCTACTGGATCTTACAATATAACCTACGTTGAGTTGGCCGGCCGGTAAGCCATTTTTCAGATTTCTTTCATTCTCGACGTTTCGGTTCCATACTAGAGTATTATTTTTGGATGATATTTCTCATGTAGGCCCTGCTTACAGTACTTTCCCTTGACTGTAGTTAGTTGTTACGCATTTTATCCCCGTTCACAGTAGTGTACCGATTTATTTTTACCTAGGACCAGGCTCGTTCAGCAGTTACGCGTTGTACATTTTGACAAGCATCTTTTGGGTGTGCTAGATTTAATTGTGACAACCCACGAACGTGGTTTGACTTAACTTTAATAACTTCCCAAAAGCTGGGACACCGTAATTGTCCATATATGTTATGAAAATATAACCGTTGTAAATACTTGCATTGTTTTTTTGTTGAATAAAAAAAACATGTTACTAGAATGGAGGCAACAAGATGGCCCAAAATCACAATGGACTGGATCCCGTCAGGCAGCAGGACAGTGGGAAGACCTAGGAAGAGGTGGATCGATGGAGTGAGAGAAGACCTGTTGCAGCTGGGAGTCACGGAAAACTGGAGACAGATAGCAGAAGACAGAGACGGATGGAGAGCTCTAACTGTGGTGGCGCGCGGTCCTCTGGGCCTGATCGCGTGAATGAATGAATGAATGAATGATGTTTTTTTTGCTGAATGCCAATACTACGATTTCAGAAACTTCACGCATTGACTTATATACTTAACAGGTAAACCTGAAGATTCGATGTGAAACCGGTAGTTGCGAATAGAGCACCTTCATACAGCTATGCGGGTATAGGAATCATCTCATCATCTTGAGTTTTTTATTGTTATAATTTTTACGACAATCTGAAAGGTTATTTAGTACTGAGTGTTGTTACGTTATTGACAGTCTGTCAGTTGTTCATATTAATCTACTTTACAACATTCTAAAGAAACAGGACGAAATTTGTTGAATCCAAAATTTCAACTGAAAAAATAAGTTGGTATTGCAAAAATTATTCTATTGCAGCTCAGCACATTTCTGTGTAATGAGGTCGCTTCCTGTGTGCGAATGTCGCTCTCAGCAAGAAATGTATAAAAAAAATATACATCAGCAATTTAAAGTTTGCAACAGTATTTTCAGCAGCGAGAGAACAATGAGAATAGGAATAAACGTATTAAAATAGTTTCCGGTACCGGGAATCGAACCCGGGCCTGCTGGGTGAGAGCCAGCTATCCTAACCACTAGACCATACCGGATGTTGACCCATTTTGTTTCTACATGCTGACACCCCTATGCTCCGGCGGGGTTGGAGTAACCACCTCCTTATTAGTAGCTCGTGTACTTGGTCACCGCCTTCGTGCCCTCGCTCACGGCGTGCTTGGCCAGCTCGCTAGGCAGCAAGAGCCGCACAGCGGTCTGGATCTCGCGGGACGTAATGGTCCAGCGCTTGTTGTAATGCGCCATGCGAGAAGCCTCTGCGGCAATCCGCTCGAAAATGACGTTCACGAAGCTGTTCATTATGCTCATCGCCTTCGACGAGATGCCCGTGTCAGGGTGCACCTGCTTCAGCACCTTGTAGATGTAGATGGCATAGCTCTCCTTCCACTTGCGCTTCTTCTTCTTGTCGCCCTTCGAAATGTTCTGCGCCTTGCCGGCCTTCTCGCTAGTCTTGGGCGGCATTTCGAACGTACGGCAGCAACACCGGCAAGCGCTCCGTTCTAGTCAACGTCTCCCCTCACAGGACAATGAGAATAGGAATAAACATATTAAAATAATTTCCGGTACCTGGAATCGAACCTTTTTTTTTTTTGTAACGTAATAAACTTTTATTTACAGATTAACAAAATACATTGCTTGATCAAAGGCACATTTAGGTTTACACATACAGTAATCGTATCTTTCCTTTTCATATAGTTTTTCTTGTATTTTCTTTATGATTTAGTTCTCTCTATTAAGCAAATTTTGTGTTTTTTTATATTTGTCTGTTTTCTAGTCTATTTCCAGCTCCAGCTCTGTGTGCACTTATTAGAGCTGTATTTTCTTATGGCATTTAATGAGGTTTATTTTGTTGGCGCCTAAAGATGGCGTCCTTTAAATTTGGTTAAACCTATTGACTAAGACATATTTCTATGGTACACTCAAGAAAACAAAGTATACGCATGAATATGGATAGTAAGTTTAGGGAGAGTTGTTTGATTGTGGTTGGAGATAGGGAGAGGGGGAGAGAGAGAGAGATAGAGAGGGAGAGAAATGAGAGGAAAACATTTGATATATGGTAATAAATCATAGCAAATCGTCATTTTGCATTTTGTCACAACTGTGTATGGTTTCCACTATTATTAAAATGAGTGTTAGTGAATTTGTGCAGTACTTCCATATCACCTTTTGGACACGCAGGAGATCACCAATATTTTAGCACTTTCCCTAGTTGTGTGACGATATGATTGCTGTAACGCACTCTTTCACATGTCAGATCGCAGGTGATGCACTGCCACTTGTCACACAAATCACAGACACTCACGAAACACGCACTTTGTGGGTGTTGGAGGATGTGGGGATGCCTGCGTCAGCAAACGGTGAGGTCTTGAGGAGCTATGGGAGGGCGTGGTGTGTCGGCGTCGTGTGTCATGGTGGCGTCGGCGGTGTAGGCGTCGGCGGTGACGGCGTCGGCGATGGCGGTGTCGGTCGCGGCATGTGGGGGCGGAGGGCGTCTTTGAAGGCGGCGTCCAGCGCGATCTGCAGATAGTTCTGGAACCTCTGCCGGTAGTTGTTTTTCTGCCTGGCCCTTTTGTGCTCCTCCCAGAGATCTGTGAGGAACTGTACTGTGTCCGTCTGCTTTTTGGCGATTATCGCATGCGCTGTCATTGCAAGTGTCCACATGGTAGCGACGCGCTTTGGCCGAGGGAAGCTTTTTGCCTCTGGGATGGTGAGCTCCGTGATTTCTATGTTACGGTGGGCCGCCCTGTTCATGTGTGCCACCATTCTTCTACACGTCTGCCATATCTGCAGGCTTGCCCGGCATGTGAAACGGTGTTCCAGGGAGTCTATTTGGTTGCACACTTGGCAGTTCGGCGAATCGCGCATGCCGATGCGTGCTAAGCGCTCGTTTGTGGGGATCGTCTTGTGTACGACTTTGTACCACGTGTCTCTAGCTTCTGGAGGTATGGCTTTCTCGGAGAGATTCTTCCAGACTTGTGGCCAGTCGTGGCCTGGAAGATTCGTCTCCGTTTTGCTTCTGACTTGTTTACCTCGTAGCGCTCGGTAGATTTTCCCTGCAGTTCTCATCTCCTTGATTGCTAGGGTGGATGTTATGTAGCTGCTGTCCATTATTACCTGTTTTATGTAGCGCATCTTAAAGGGATTCGACTGAAATCTACTGGCGCTTCCTCGGAGTCTGGTCTGTGTTCCTTCAGTAGAGACGACGTGGTACAGTCTACACTTCTGTCCTCCATTTTTAGTGCTCTATGGAGCAACAGTGCCGAGCATTTAGTTGTGACGTCTATTAAACCGAGCCCCTTTTCTTCTCTAAGAAGAGTGCTGGTGGCTTGTGACACTTTGAAAATTTCCCGCCTCCACAGTAGGTAGTACACAGCGCTTCTTATAGACTTCCCTATTTCTATTGGTACGTTTATGACTTGTGCCATGTACCATGCCTTCGCCAGGATCGTTGCGTTGATAATCTGCGTCTTTTGATCCAACGTTAGGTGTCTGTTGGAGTGTGTCTTGACGAGCCCTCTGGTGGTGTTCAGGATGTTCCGCCAGTTTTCTGCGGCCATTTTCAGTGGCCAGGCCTGCAGCTGGACACCTAGCACCTTATGTTTGTCGCTCACCTGGTATCATGGTCTGGCTTCTCTCAATTTCCTGTTCCCTATAGGGAGCAGCACTGTTTTGTTTGGGTTGGTTTTCGCCCCAGATGCCTTTCCAAAGAATTCAGTTATTGGGAGGACACTGTCAATATCCTCCTCTCCGTCCCCAAAAATGCTCAGGTCATCGGTATATGCCATACACGTTACTTTAACGTCCTGTAACTTGTAGCCTTTGATGGTGGTGGCGAGCTTCCTGAGGACTGGGTCGAGGGCTACTGTGAATAGTGCCATCGACAGTGGACACCATTACCTCACAGATTTCCCCAGTTTTATCGGTGCAGATTTATAGTTACTCGTGATGTGGCATTTGTCAACATGTTTTCGATGACTTGAGCGAATTTGGGACCAAAACCTAGTCTCGTGAAAGTCTTCAGTAGGTACCGGTGACCGATCCTGTCGAAGGCTTTTTGGAAGTCTACAGAAATGATCGCTGCAGTCGCTCTGTTGGATGCGTATGATATAACGTCTCTGTACGTGCATACGGCGTCGAAGATGTTTCTGCCTAACACTGCACATGTCTGCCACGGGCTGATGGCTTTCTTCAGGGCGAGCTTCATGTTTTCAGCGACGCATTTTGCTGTTAGCTTGTAGTCCGCGTTTAAAAGGGTTATTGGGCGGTAGTCTGCTACTGTTTTTGTAATCAGGGTAATGGTCCCTTCCAGGAACGGGGGAGGTATTTCTTCTCCGTTTAATATTTCATTGACGATTTCCGTCATAATTCCACCTACATTGTCCCAGCAGGTGGTGTAGAATTCGGACGGTATTCCGTCCGCTACTAGAGCCTTGCCGCTGGCGCAGGTTTTGAGAACACCTCTGACTTCGTCCTCTGTCGCGGCCTCGGTCAACAAAGCGCGGTCGGTGTTGTTCACCTGTCTGCGCGTTTCCTCTAATATTTTGGCTGTTTCTGCGTCGTCTGGAACATCTCCCTTGAAGAGATCGGAGAAATGCTCTTCTATGTGACGCATCATGTCCCATTAAGTTGTTATCTTGCGGCCAGTTGCGTCGCTGAGCTCCCTGGTTGTTCTGCTATGAGCCCTCTCCCTGTGCAGGTGGTGCAGTGTGGCAGGTTCGTCTCCAGTGAGGCCGTGTGCCTGGCTGCGGACGACGACGCCATTCATCTGTTGCCACTTGACGTTCAGTAGGCGCGCCTTTATTGCTCTAACTCGCGTGAGAAGCAGGTCGTCGTCTGAAGGACGTAAAAGTCTGCAGTGCTCTTCCTCCAGAATGCCCTCTCCGCACTGTGCCTAATCAGTGTCCTCCTTACTTGTAGTTTACCATGTTCAACTCACCATTGTGTGGTGGACGGATACTGCTGTCGCGTCCGTAAGCTTTCTTCTATGGTGTGCGCAATCTCCTGATGTAATTTGGCGTCATGTTGCATGTTAAGCTTCCACACTGATCTTCCTCCTGAGATTTTCCTCGTTGACAGCTGGAGCTTGCATGTGTAGGCACAATGGTCGGAGAAGATCACAGGGCAGACTTCCACATGCGATACAGTGGCGGCCAACTCTCCGGTCACACAAATCCTATCAAGCCTGCTTCTTCCGCGGTTGTGGTAATAAGTGAATTCGGTTGTGTTTGGCTGTAGTATGCGCCAAGAGTCGTCTAGCTTTAGCTTTCTTACGAGTTCCTGCAGCTCCGTGCACAGATTTGGTACCGGGACTTGGTCTTCTGGAGCAGCCACGCAGTTAAAGTCGACTCCCAACACAACGTTGACATTGTTGTGTGGAAGGAGTCCACAGACGTCTTCGTTAAAGAACTGCCTTCTAGACCGCTTGTTTTCTGTGCCTGATGGCGCATAGATGTTGACGAAATATGTGTCGGCTACTTGGACCGATATTTCGCGGCCGTCAGTCAGGGTCTTGATGTTCTCCACGTCGATCCCATTTCTCACCATTATCGCAGTACCAGTCCTCGTTTCTGCGTCTGTGTTCGAAAGGACGTCGAATCCCGGTATTTCTTCTATGTCGATGGTTACTACTTCTTGTAGCATTGCTACACCAGCAGCTCGGTGCTGCAGGAACTCCGTGAGGGCTTCTATCTTGACAACCGAATTCATCCTATTTACGTTGCACGTGATGACGTTATAGCACGAGCGTGTCTGCATTTAAGCGCTGTGTGGAGGCGGGAGTTGTGCTTGCTGTGGGCGGTCCGGCCGGAGAACGACGTCCTCCGGTTCGGAGACTTGATTCCCCGCATTTACGGACGGTATGTCCGACGCTTCCCCGTCGGAGGTTTCCATCCTCTCGTCGTTTGAGCTGCTGCTGCGGCTTCGCCGTCTGTTGCGCCGCCTTTTGGCTTTGCACGCCGGTTGCGGCTGCTCGTGCGACTCCTTCGGTTCGTCGTCGGACTCCTTCAAGATGCGGGCGAGTTTCGTCACCTGCTTCTTGATGGCGATCTCGCGCGCCTCGCTGTACGAGGTGGGCGTGGACTCTGCGCTGGGCTCGGCCTGCTGGCTGCCGTGAATGACAGCCTCAGCTGGCGGCTGGGCGGCGGCGGCGCGGGTCACCTTCACCCGCTGGGCGGCGGGGGACGGGGCGGCCGCCAGCTCGGCCGCTATATTGGACAACACCTCTGTGTCCCCTATCACAAATATAAATCAGCAATTTAAAGATTGCAACAGTATTTTCAGCAGCGTCAGAACAATGAGAATAAGAATAAACGTATTAAAATAATTTCCGGTACCGGGAATCGAACCCGGGCCTGCTGGGTGAGAGCCAGCTATCCTAACCACTAGACCATACCGGATATCGAACGTCTATATGTCACACCGCGTGTGTCACAATGCTCCGGCGGCAACGGAGGAGCCACCTCCTTACTTGGCCACCGCCTTCGTGCCCTCGCGGTAGGATGTCGGGCGGCGACGGCTCGGCGGCCGGTAATCCTCGGCTACCTGGGACGCACAATAGCGAGCGGCACACGTGTTCACAGGCGGGCAGCCAGCCGTTCTGATAGCAGCCTCGAAAAGATCTTGAAGTCGCTGTTCAATAACGTTAAGGGGCGATAATCGCGGACATGATTCCGTCCCTTCGGCTTATGGATGGGGACAATCAGTCCTTTCAAGAACGGTGCAGGCAACGGTATACCTGGGGACATCAGTTCCTGACAAATTGCAACCCAACACGGTACCAACGGTTGTTTAAATGCTCGATAGAACTCTAATGGTAATCCATCGATTCCTGGTGATTTATGGGGAGCACCTTTACCAATGGCGTCGAGCACTTCCTCTTCTGTCACTTCTCCCAGTAAAGTCGGTACCATGTCTGGTGGAACTGTACCGTGGACATGTGCTGAAACGGCGTCTACGGTCGCCATATCAGGGAGCACTGCTGAATAAAGTTGAGCGTAATGCCCATACAAGGCTTTTGCTATACCTGCTTGTTCTGCCACGTGTCGTCCGTTATCATGTCGGTTACCAATGCCCTACGGCGCCTCATGCGTTCTAGGAGCATGTGGTGCATAGATGGTCTTTCTGATTGTATCATGTCTGGAGCATGCGACCGTATAACAGCGCCTTGTAAATGATGGCGTGCTAAGGAGACGAGCTGCGCTTTCGCGCGATTGACTATGATCTGTCGGTCAGATGAGGGCTCCATAGCAAGACATTCCCATAGGACGGTGTAATAGAAGATTTCCGTGCTCTTCCTCCATACCGCCGCTTCCCGGCCGTAAGCCATGAAGGTGCGCCTAAGAGCAGGCTTCGCACATTCAGTCCACCAACTGAGGGTCGATCGGTAACGACCACAACGCTGTAAGGACGAGTTCCACGACTCTTCGATAGCGCCTTTACATGCCGGCTCGTCCAGATGGGCGACGTTCAGTTTCCAGGGGGGCCTACTGCGCCACACACGTCCAGGTTGGAGGGCAATAGCGCAAATATAGGCTGTGTGGTCGGTGAATGCAGTGGGTCAGAGCTCTGCTCCTCTCGTCACCGTCGAATGGATGCTTGTGACGTAAATCCTGTCTAACCGACTTGATGAATGACTTGTATAATGGGTGTATCCAGGAGCTGGGACATGGATGTGGCTCTACGTGTCAATCAGGTGGAGGTCACGCACTAACATCTCCAATTCCGCACACGGGACGTGATGTGGCTGCTGATCAGAGATAATGTACAGTTAAAATCTCCTCCGATCACCATATCGTCTATGCGGCCCATAAATAGACGCGTAATATCTTCCGAAAAAAAGGGGGCCCCATCTCTCCGTCTCCCTGATCCTGAAGGGGCATATACATTGATGAGTCGTACACCGTTGACAGTTACTGCCATGGCTCTTGCACTCAGTAAGTACAGTACGTCCGTAGCCGCCAAACCGTGCTGTAGCAGAACAGCCACACCACATTCGGTAGAAGAGGTGTAGGAGATGTGGGCTGTATATCCGTAGATGTCAGGGAAGTTAGCGACACATATTTCCTGTAAGAGGGCCATGTCGACGTCCGCCACATCAAGCGTTGTAGCGTTGTAACATTGTCAGTTTGTGTGGTGCCCTTACCGCGTTGATATTGATTGTGGCAAGGCGAAAGGTGTGCTGCCTAGCCGCTTCACCTAGGGTAGACGCCATGGCAATCAAAGCTAACCGCAAGATATGCCGGACCCACGAAAACCGTTACAAATTATGAGTCTTTCATGCTAGGAGTGGCATCTCCAATGCCACCCCCTCCCCTGTCACCCGTGCCCTCTTCAGGAAGTTCCTCAACATCGTCCGACCACAGTGGCTGCAACACGATGCTGTGTAGCTGATCGGCACCTAAATCTCCCGCACGTACGTCGTCTTTGGTAGAGGTAGATGGAGCGCCATCCATCGACGCGACCTGCTGCATCTGTGGTGCAAGAAGTAACTTGGCACTCGTGGTATGGGCAAGTGAACTGTCTACACCACTTAGATCCTCAGCAGGCAGAGCATCCATGCCGTCTGATGAGAAGTCACCTTCTTGACCGGCCGTGTGTAGAAGGCAATCGTCAGAAGCGGTCCGCCGACGTCGCTTCCGTCGTCGAGGTGAACGTTGTTTTCGAACGTGGACATCCGTATCCGAATGTGGGAGGCAATCCAGCGTCGTATTGTAAGTAGGCTGTTTAGATTTTTTTATTGGTAACGCCGCCGCCACGTAGCGCTTTGTATGATAATCACTGGCTGTGCCGTGTGCAGTCTGTGGCTGGTCTGCATTGTTGTCTGCCATTGTAGTGTTGGGAAGCGGCAGCTGGATGCTAACAGCGCGTAGCGTTGCGCAGTTGGAGGTGAGCCGCCAGTAGTGGTGGATGTGGGGAGAGAGATGGCAGAGTTTTGAAATTTGTAAGAATGGATGTCATGAACTGCTATATATACGAGGGTCAGTCAAAAAGTAATGCATCCTATTTTTTTTCTACGTTTAATTGTCAGGATATTTAAATGCAATTACATAGGTTGAAAACCACAACATTGAGGATAATTTTGTCATTTTTCAATGTAATCTCCGCCCATCTCTACAGTTTTGGTCCATCTTTGAACAAGGGCATGTATCCCAGCACAGTAAAAATCACAGCTCTGCTTCCTAAGCCATTGACGCACGGATGTTTTGACGGTCTCCTCATCTTCAAAATGAATCCCACGATGAGCTTCTTTTAGTGGCCCGAACAGATGGAAGTCTGATGGTGCCAGGTCAGGGCTGTATGGGGGATGAGGCAAAACTTCCCATCCAATTTTGACAACCTCGTCAGAGGTGTGACGACTGGTGTGTGGTCTTGCATTGTCATGCAAAAGAAGAACATCTGCCATTGATTTTGTTGGGCGAACTCGCTGAAGACGTGCTTTAAGTTTTTTGAGGGTTGTGACGTATTGAACAGAATTTATTGTGCATCCCTGCTCCAAAAAATCAACCAGAATCACACCCTCTGTATCCCAGAAAACTGTTGCCGTAACTTTCCCTGCCGATCGCACAGTTTTGAATTTTTTCTTCCTCGGCGAGCTTGTGTGACGCCACTCCATTGACTGCCTCTTTGATTCGGGTTCAAAAAAATGCACCCATGTTTCGTCCCCGGTCACAATTTTTTTCAGAAACTCATCTCCCTCCAAACGGAAGCGCTGCAAGTGTTGGGAGGCTATTGTTTTCCTCTTTATTCTGATCGGTTAACATTCTTGGAACCCACCGTGCACAAACTTTTGAGTACCCCAATTGTTTAATAATCGTGATCACACTGCCTTTACTAAGAGAAATAATGCGACACACTTCATCTGCAGTCACCCGACGGTCACCACGAATGATGTCATCAACTTGCTGAATGTTGTGTGGAGTCACTGCACTCACCGGCCTGCCGCTCCGCTTTTCGTCAGTCAACGGTGTTTGCCCTTCAGCTTCCTTACAACGACGAACCCATCGTCTAACAGTGCTGACATCCACTGTCACAACACCATACACCTTCTTCAGTCTTTCATGAATGCGTATGGGCGTTTCACCTTCTGCATTCAAGAATTCAATCACACAACGCTGTCTCAAACGAACATCGATGTCGGCCATCTTACAAACTTCTGCTGTGCTGCCACCTGTTGACACAGAAAGTTACTACTGCAGTGGATTGCAGAAGAAGGTTTGAGGAATGGCGCCAAATTCAAATTTTTCACTTAACTTAATTTTTTTAAGTAGAAAAAAAATGGGAGGCATTACTTTTTGACCGACCCTCGTATTATGACTATTAAGGTAAATACATTGTTTGTTCTCTATTAAAATCTTTCATTCGTTAACTATGCCTATCAGTAGTTAGTGCCTTCCGTAGTTTGAATCTTTTATTTATCTGGTAGTAGTGGCGCTCGCTGTATTGCAGTAGCTTGAGTAACGAAGATTTTTGGGAGGTAAGTGATTTGTGAAACGTATAGGTTAATTTAGTCAGGGCCATTCTCTTGTAGGGATTATTGAAAGTCAGATTGCGTTGCGCTAAAAATATTGTGTGTCAGTTTAAGCACAGTTTTGTATAATTGTTCAAAGGGGACGTTTCAGTATCACCTTCCGCTAGGAAAGCCGCGGTCGGGACAATGTTCGCGTCCACGTCCATCGCGTTTTGATTGTTACGTTGCGTCTGGAGTCCGTGGGACTGTTGCTGCTGTTGTTGCTGTGGAGGGGGCGACATATGGGTTTGCATCGGCGTCCTTCCTCTTCCTCCCTTGGTACTTCTGGGGTCGATGGGTGTGTCTGATCGCCCGTTTCGACCTCAAGTATCGTGTGCATCGTCGTCTGAGCGTACGTGAGGGGCAGGATTCTCCCACTGGTATCTGCGTAATTCGACGTTGTAAGCAGCTCGACCGACCATGGCCTTCCTGCCCACATCTGGAACAGACACGCGGCTGACCGTCGTACATGATGATTGCACGATAACCACCGTTGTTCAAATAGGACATCATATGTTTCTTGAGCTCAAGCTTAATTTGGTGCACACCATTTTAGACCTTATACGTCGAGAAAGTTTGCCACTTTTCTGCAACGTGGTTGATAACATTGTCGTACGGTCGGAAGGCGTCCTTGACAACTTCCTCTGGGACCTCGAAGGGGAGTTCAAAAACCCTCACAGTCCTTAGGCCCATGCCTGCATGACCCACCGTCACTGCACCGATATGCCCGTCAGAATGTTTGAATCTGAGAGAGTTCGAGTATTTAGACACCACTGTCGCGCAGACCTCTGCACTGTTCATTTTAACATAAACCACGCTCGCCGATGTAGAAAAATGTATTCCGACGACAGTCGCCGGATCTAAACGTAGATCGTCGCTTATTAACTGTTCTATTTCATAGGCTCGAGGACGCGCGTGATCTGGTTGGAAAGTAAATTTGATCGTATCGTGGCGACCATGTGTGTGCCATAGTCGCACTGAACTTGGAACTAATACAACTTGCGCCGCGAGAAGGTAAACACAAGCAAGCGCTCACGGTCGCGCACTGCGGGGCGCAGCGGACGTCCTCGCCCCACCGCAGCCGAAAGCAGACTTACCGGCCGGTAAGCCATTTTTCAGATTTCTTTCATTCTCGACGTTTCGGTTCCATACTAGAGTATTATTTTTTGGATAATGTTTCTCACTTAGGCCCTGCTTACAGTACTTTCCCTTGACTGTAGCTAGTTTTTTACGCATTTTATCCCCGTTCACAGTAGTGTACCAATTTATTTGCTTCCCCCCCCCCCCCCCCCTCCCACACACACACTTTTACCTAGGACCTGGCTCGTTCAGCAGTTACGCTTTGTACATTTTGACAAATATCTTTTGGGTGTGCTCAATTTTATTGTGACAACCCACGAAACGTGGTTTGACTGAACTTTAATAACTTCCCAAAAGCTGGGACACCGTAATTGTCTATCTATGCTATGAAAATATAACCGTTGTAAATACTTGCATTGTTTTTTTGTTGAATGACAATACTACGATTTCAAAAATTTCACACAGTGACTTACATACTTGACAGGTAAACCTGAAGATCCGATGTGAAACCGGTAGTTGCGAATAAAGCACCTTCATACAGCTATGCGGGATTAGGAATCATCTCATCATCTTGAGTTTTTTATTGTTAAATTTACGACAATCTGAATGGTTATTGAGTACAGAGTGTTGTTACGTTATTTACAGTCTGTCAGGTGTTCATATTAATCTACTTTACAACATTCTAAACAAACAGGACGAAATTTGTTGAATGGAAAATTTCAACTGAAAAAATAAGTTGGTATTGCAACAAGTATTCTATTTCAGCTCAGCACATTTCTGTGTAATGAGGTCGCTTCCTGTGTGCGAATGTCGCTCTCAGGAAAAATGTTTATAATATATATATATATATATATATATATATATATATATATATCAGCAATTTAAAGTTTGCAATGAGAATAGGAATAAACATATTAAAATAATTTCCGGTACCGGGAATCGAACCCGGGCCTGCTGGGTGAGAGCCAGCTATCCTAACCACTAGACCATACCGGACATTTCGTTAAATGAGTTCTATTGTTGTGTATGGTAATATAAACTATGATCATAAATTAACGATACATGTAGACTAATACAAATTTACACTTGATGTTACTTCTAAATAGCTAACTATAATGTGTAGAGTGACTATGAACTCGTTATGGGAGTTTCACAGTGTGCTACCCTTATTCTGATCTCTGGTTAGCTGCTTGGCGAAAGCTGAACTGCAATCTCTTTCAAGAAAATTTCGTTACAAGCGATACCTTCTCCGGGTGTGCACGGAAAAAAGATCTGCCAGCGTACATTAGCCGTTAAAGAGTTTGAGAAACCTAGTGGAACGTCACCTATTATTATGTAGGCTAGAATAGACCAGTACTTTGTGTCACTTGTCATAAGTTTTTACGTATTAACAGAATAACTCTCACTAACGAAGTTTTCCAGCTAAGAAGATGCAGATGAAGTTCGTAAATAAAATGTGTGTGTATATTATTGGCGCAATCTAAAGCTGACACTCCAGCGGTGGCTGATGGAAATGACCTTAATAGCATTTACCGCTTGGATTGTGCGATTAGTATAATGTTTTTCTGTCTGGCAACTGACCTTGAGATGTAATACAAACCACATTGTTTTTGGTATAGACTTGATAAGTGTTAAAAAGGTCACGGTACCATTATTGTAATATTTGTAATATTTGCTCATACTTGCAAGAATACAAATTTAAAATTAATGCTGTATTTACAAGTATTGAAATCTTTTACGTATAGAAAATGGAACTGCGATGATTATTAAACTATAAGCACGAATTGCATAGTGGAAATCCTCTTGCAAACCACGTTAAGCTGTAAGATTAACATTTTAGCAGCAAAGTGTAAGACCTACAGTAATCTCATTAAAAATGAAATAGGCCCCACTGTATCCTTCAGCATTTTTTATTCTGCTAAAGTGGGAGTTGCTAATTATTATAAAACAGTGGTCGTCAAACTGCGGCGCGCAGACCCTCCTCCCCACATCTCTTTGCATCACTGTCCACCTGCTCCCTCTACATCTCTTATCCCACACTCTCTCTTTCCATCTCCTCCTTCCCTCATCTCTCTTTGGATATCCTTCTTCCCCTTCTTTATATTTCCTCCACCTTTCTCTGTTCATCACCACCTCCTCCTCCTCATTCTGTCTGTTCTTATTTATTGTTACCGCAACAAAACCTTGATTGGGAATAGAAGTGAAAATGAATGGGTAAGTCAGCTGCAATCATTCATACATGGGGTATGAGAGAGACCCTTTCGGCTGCTGGAAGTGTGAGGGGAGTAGCTTTAATGACGGTATTTCGCATGGTTTCGGACCAAGAGAGGTGGCCCAGGGGTTAGCACACTGTACTCGCATTCGGGAGGACAACGGTTCAATTCCGCATATGGCGATCCTGATTCAGGTTTCCGCGATTTCCCTAAATTGCTCCAGGCAAATGCCGGGATGGTTCCTTTGAAAGGGCATGGCCGACTTCCTTTCCAGTTCTTCCTCAATCTGTTGAGACTGATGACCTTGCTGTTTGTTCTCTTCCACCAAACAATCCAATCGCATGGTTTTAATCTGCGAGGAGGTAGGACTGTAAGGTTTCGCACAAACACAACTTTTCTGTTTTCTATGAAAAAGAGACTGCAGAAACAATAAAACAGCCCATGTTCACGGCAGAATTTAGCATGCTCTTTCTCGCAGCCGGTTTAACGAAGTATTTATTGTATAACATGTGTATAGATTAAGGGGTTCATTAAATCTGAGCATTTCCTTGAATTTAATAACAGAAATCCGGACAAAAAGTGAAAACGTTGAGTCGCAGGCACAAAAACAAGAGTGCTAATCAAGAAAGCTTACGGCCAAAAACCTTCTTCTGAATTAGTCATATGTGTGACTTGCATTTGCATAAATGTGTGTGTGTGTGTGTGTGTGTGTGTGTGTGTGTGTGTGTGTGTGTGTGTGTGTTTAATTCAGAAGGCTTTTTGGCCGAAAGCTTAGTTTTCACAATACTTTCCTTGAATTTTTGTGAATTTAAACAAAACAATTTCAGTTAGATCACGAATTTGTTGAAATGAAATTTTGACAATAATTCGCTGGTGTGTTAAACGCGTTCATCGCAACGCTTGGTGATGGTCGATTTTTTTTCTATCTTGTTTTCTGGAAAGAAAAGAATACTGCTGTACAACGCCCGTGGGGAAAAACACGGCAATTAAAGGTTATCCCACACAGTTGCAACGCTGGCCTTGTGATTTATTGATCGTCACTGCGAATGCAAGGCGAACCTGTAACTGTACACGCTTAATTGAAATGGTAAGTCGATTGTAATCAGTGGTATTCTTGGAATTATAATATCCTCGCCTTTGAACTTTCCTTTGATTATCGTTGTTCCAATCACGTTGTTCATCAACTTCTTAACAGCGAGTTTTGCCCCATTTCATAGTTTCGGTTGGTTCACATTGCGTAACATAATATTGACGCGACCTTGAGCTGCAAATTGTGCACTGACATTCTTGGCAAATGCAATGAATTCAGGACTTCACTTGTGTTGTGGTTGGCACGAGAGCCAACCGTGTTAGTAAAGGAGGCCGAAATGCACGCGTTTTAGCTCACGCAGGCTGGCGTGAGGTCTGGGACATGACAAGGGAATTAGAATTGAAAAGAACGGGCGTAACTGGTGGAATACTTAACTTTAATCCATTAATGACAAACGTCGCTCTTGATGGTACCTGATTTACAATATCAATAGAAACTGATCATGGCGCCTTGCTAGGTCGTAGCAAATAACATAGCTGAAGGCTGTGCTAACTATCGTCTCGGCAATTGAGAGCGTAATTTCTCAGTGAACCATCGCTAGCAAAGTCGGTTGTACAACTGGGGCGAGTGCTAGGAAGTCTCTAGACCTGCAGCGTGGCGGCGCTCGGCCTGCAATCACTGATATTGGCGACACGCTGGTCCGACGTATACTACCGGACTGCGGCCGATTTAAAGGCTACCACCTAGCAAGTGTGGTGTCTGGCGGTGACACCACAACTTGGATAACTGAATACTTCATTTGGAAATCTGGAACGGTAATGGAATCGATTGAATCAAGTGAAAGCAATGGCCAGCGACTGAACATTGTATTTTTATGTTCACATCGTCTACTTACTTATTTTTCGCTGCGTAAATGGCTGGTCTGCACAATCAAACTTGTTTTTTTTTCTTTTTTGTTACCTGCAGCAATATTAGGGAACACTTTCGTGATCTTCTTTCGATGTCACGATCTGACAAAAATTGCAGGCCGCAGTGGCCGAGGGGTTCTAGGCGCTTCAGTCTGGACCCGCGCTACCGCTACTGTCGCAGGTTCGAATCCTGCCTCGGGCATGGATGTGTGATGTCCTTAGGTTAGTTAGGTTTAAGTAGTTCTAAGTTCTAGGGGACTGATGACCTCAGAAGTTAAGTCCCATAGTGCTCAGAGCCATTTTTTTGACAAAAATTATGTGGAATCGAAATGAGGTCAGTGGAACCGTCAACAGGTATTTTTCCATTGCCAGTGTCTAATAATTGCTTGGAAACACTGTCAAACTGAACGTCACACCTTTTTTTTGCCATGAGAACACGTGACAGTACTGTCAAACCGACCGCCAGATTTCTTTCATTGAGATTTTAGTACAAAAATATCGAGATCTCTTACTTTTCCTGTGGATTCTCCTCCTCTTGACAATCTGGAGTACAACGATAAAAAACAATCAGGCAAATCGGTCAAGCCTTTCTGAAGTGATGATCTTTCATACATTCGGCAATTGATTTTTATTTGTAAAAATGAATCTGACAACTAACAGCTGAATACAAAACGGCGGTTAGCGCTAACAGTTTCGCAGTGAGTAGTTCTTTCGCTAAGAGTTTCGTAGTTCTCCTGCTTAGTAATGCACAGAAATATTTAAAGATACAATAGCATTTTAATTTTTGCTTAATTTTAATCGACTTCGGTGAATTCTGCCGTGAGCTAACTGAAGCTGGCCGCTCACCTCAGGGGCAGAGGTGTAAGGAAGGATAATGTTTGCGTTAAGGAACTGACGGTCTCGCGCGATCCGCACCGATCAGTCGCTGTGGTGTGCACTGACACGAAGTAACGTGGGTTCGTGAATGCGCATCACTGACGGTCACATTCAAATGCGATACATATTCGTACGAAGGAATATGAAATTAAATTAAGGCTACTGTAATGCGAGCTCGGTTCAAAAGTTCCGGAACAACAAAGTTCGTAACTGCGCGCCAGTGGCGTGTTGAAGCGAAATGCGGTTTAGCATCCCTGCACACGCCTGTGTTTAATGTGTAACTGTTGGCAGTTTCATTGTTTGTCTGTTATTTTTCAGTGCTGAACAGAGTAGGACGTTGTGCCGAGCACACTTTGTGAATTTCCAGATGGCAGAGTTAGAGGAGCAACGCGCCTGGGTTAAATGTTGCGTGGAACTCAAGGAAACCTTTACAGAGACACACCAAATGATGCAGCAAGCCTACGGTGATCGGTGCTTAAGTCGTACTCGATTTAAAAATGGCCGGACGGAAGTTAAAGTGACCCTCGTTTATTACAACCTTCGATCTCTACCGACAACGCTCTTATTAGGAATGTCAACGAAACTGTGTATGTCAATCGAAGACTGACTGTCCGAGAGATCGTAGAAGAATTTTACCATTTCAGATGGATCATGAAAAGGAATCTTGACACAGCATCTTGGAATGCATCATGTTGCCGTCAAGTTCTGAAGCGTCCCCTTGGAAAAATTATAAATGACTATGCTTAAAATGACACACAAAATTTTTAGCGCAACGCAGTCTGACTTTCAATAATCCCTACAAAAGAATGGCCCTGACTAACATTAACACTAACCTATACCACTCACAAATCACTTACCTAATAAAAATCTTCGTTACTCGAACTACTGCACTACAGTGAGCGCCACTACTGCCAGCTAAATAAAAGATTCTAACTACTGAAGGCACTAACTACTGATAGGCATAGTTAGCAAATGAAAGATTTTGATAGAGAACAAACAATGTATTTACCTTAAGTGTTCAAAAGTATATATATATATATATATATATATATATATATATATATATATATATATATATATATATATCAGTTCATGATATCCAATATTACAAATTTAGTCTTTCTGATGGACACATGTCCAGATCGTCCGCTCTCAAAATTCCGCCATCTCTCTCCCCACATCCAACACTGCTGGCGGCTCACCTCCAACTGCGCAACGCTACACACTGTTAACAGCCAACTGCCCAACACTACAATAGCAAACAACAATGCAAACCAGCCACAGACTGCACGCAGCACAGCCAGTGATTTTCATACAGAGCGCTACGTGGCGTTATCAATAAAAAAAAAACCTTAACAGCCTACTTACAGTTCGTCCCACAGTTCACGAGTCAATACGAGTGAAGAGCTTTTGGATCGGGCAATGGAATGAGATGTTCCTTAAGAGAGTCATAACTGGTGATGTGAGTCTATGGTTATGATGTTGAGGGCAACGTTGTTTGGGGGAGGGGAACATACAGCCAGGTCATCGGTCTCATCGGATTAGGGAAGAACGGAGAAGGACGTCGGCCGTGCCCTTTCACAGGAACTATCCCGGCATTTGCCTGGAGCGATTTAGGGAAATCACGGAAAACCTAAATCGGGATGGCCGGACGCGGGATTGAACCGTTGTCGTCCTGAATGCGAGTCCAGTGTGCTGGCCACTGCGCCACCTCGCTCGGTTTCACATTGGGTACAGAAATATTGTCCAAGACAAAAAAAACCTCCCGCTTATTGGATTTTGATATAATTGACCATGATCGCGTATGCCTAAAGAAATGTGACAGTGAATAAGACTACCGTTACCCAACGAAAATAATACCGGTTAGTAAGAGGAAATTGTACAACCTACGCTTCTGAAGGAAGACTCTGTTCTAAATAATAAATGAAACAACAAGTTTACTGTTTATTTCGACGACGCGTTTCAAACGTTTAAACCTCCATCATCGGGTGGGTTTACATTAGTTGGTATGACATTTGGCTCTGAGCACTATGGGACTTAACAGCTGAGGTCATCAGTCCCTTAGAACTACTTAAACCTAACCTACCTAAGGACATCACAAACATCCATGCCCGAGGCAGGATTCAAACCTGCGACCGTAGCGGTCGCGCGGTTCCAGACTGAACCGCGTGGAACCTCTCGACCACTTAGTATGACATTTGTGTGTGTCTTGTATTACGATTTTTTGGAGGAACTTGTGGTACTGCCTAGTGGAGGAACAAGACACTATTTCAGAACATCGTTTTGGATTTCATCTGACAAAAATTAAAATAATATGTAAATAAGTAAAGTAGAGTACCTCCAGTGGACACAGGTTCCTTTCGCTGTCGTAACATATCACATGTATAATGTCACATCTGTAAACAAATGTGGCGTCTGGAATCTGCTGGTTGCAAGGTTCGTATAGCAGAAGAGAAGACATAATCGCAAAGTGCAAAGAATATACATTGTAACAACATTATTACAGAAATAATTGTTTAAAGCTTTTGGAGCTGTTTGTTTTGAGGTGTCGAATATAGGGCTTATGTGTGTGTACTTCAGGTGGCATATAAATCCAACGTTGACAGGTAAAAACAGCTTAACATTCGTACTCGTTTATACAATCAGGTGAAATGTTAAAATGGCTTAAACTTCATACTTTTTAATAACAATCAGGTGACATGATACAGATCTGAAGTACAATAATCATATTGGCTACAGCAGTAAAATTATACACAGATGATACAATTTGATTGGGACTAATAGACACATGTGAGAGGGTGGAGGCAGAGGGAGAGGAAGAGAGAGAGAAAGTGTGTGTGTGTGTGTGTGCATTTTAAGAATGTAGGCAGTTGCTGAAAACAGAGATGATACTTTTGTAAATATTGTCATTTAAGATGGATTCCGGTTGTTTCGTTTGGTGTTTGTATAATTGAAGTATTTCGAAGATGACCAGTTTTCTGCCTTTTGGTTGGATGTGTAGGATGCTAATGCTTGTGTTGTTAACATGGTGTTTTGTTTCATGTAGTTGGGTAGCTATTGCTGATTTTTATTTTATTTTATTTTTTTTAAAGTGCTGCCATATGTTTCTTGAATCTAATCTCAAATGATCTGCCTGTCTGGCCTATGTAGTAGCAGTCAGAGCCCAAACATTCAATTTTGTACACACCTGTGTGATGAAGTGGGTTTCGTGTGCCGATGTTGTGGGGTAACTTCTGACCAAACTTTTTGTCTTTACAACACACAGAGATTTCATGTTATACCAAATATCCTTGACATTCACTTTACACTGATGAAATGGTCGTACGGGAAAATCCCCACTTCATCGCTACCTCGGAGATACTTGGCGCGCCAACTATAATGCCACGTTCAACTCACTTAAATCTTGATAACCTGCCATTGTAGCAGCAATAACCGATCTAACAATTGCACCATATACTTGTCTTATATATGCGTTGCCGACCGCAGTTCCGCTGTCTGCCTGTTTACATATCTCTGTATTTGAATACGCATGTTTATACTAGTTTCTTTGACGCTTCGGTGTGTTTCGATAATGTACTTGGTGCGCCAACAAACCAGCAAATTGTCGCTATTCTGATATTTTGCGTATATACTGGATATTATTGTACATATTGTAATATTTTCTCAACTTTTCTCCGTATTTATTCTTTTCGTCATACTTAGTCTTCACTATCTTGAAGCATTCGTCCTCGCTTTGATAACGTTGCATATTTCTACAAATACTTTCTATCTTATTCCTGCTACTACGTCTTGAAAGTAGTAAAATTTCATCACATCTCCAGATTCGTCTTCCACTATTCGCTGATCGGTTTCGGGTAAATGCGGCCGCATCCGCTATGCAATTTTCTGTACCTTTTTACGTAATATGTGTCATAATTAAATCGCTGTAAATAGAGAGACCATCTGGTCAATCTGTCGTGTAGTAAATGACACTCTTTGAGATAAGCGAGCGCCTTATGGCCGATGTGAATTACCACTTTTCGGTCCCACAAGTATTATCGAAAGCCTTTGGTCACATCTGCACGTAAACGAAGTTTTGTTCCGTGTCCTGCCATCGGCAATTGTAAAATAAACAGGTAATACGTGAAATCTACTAAATGTGCTCCAACTTTGAATAAAAATCACATTATAGTCTTAAATTTTAGAACTCATATAAACGAATAAACAAACTCACCAGCCAGCAAAGTTTGCGTCTGGCATTGACGGCACTAAACTCGTTGATAATATCCTCATAGTTCAGACGATTATCAGTTAGGAGGTCAACTTCGATGTGAAGAATGGACAAGGCGTTCAATCTCTCCTCAGATAACGTAGAACGTAGGTACGATTCCAATCTTTTAACAGCCGAAAACGAGCGTTCTGCTGAACAATTTGTAAGTGCAATACATATAAATGTTCTAAGAGTAATGTCAACATTCGGAAACACGGACTGTAACCTCTCTTTTGCCGGCCGGGGTGGCCGAGCGGTTCTAGGCGCTTCAGTCTGGAACCGCGCGACCGCTACGGTCGCAGGTTCGAATCCTGCCACGTGCATGGATGTGTGTGATGTCCTTAGGTTTAAGTAGTTCTAAGTTCTAGGGGACTGATGACCTCAGAAGTTAAGTCCCGTAGTGCTCAGAGCCATTTGAACCTATCTTTTCGTAAAAATTTACTCATTTCGACTGGTATATCGCTGATCTTAGAAGATTCCAAAAGTTCCGCGAAATGTACACATTCACTAGGGAGAGAAGGCTGTAAACCTGTGTCATATGACGCTTGTAGTTTTCTGCACGTTCAGCAATATCGTCAGGTGAACTGTTGTTAAGGTTACTGAAAACTGTGGAGTCCAACAGTGTTCTATAGCTTTCCTTCCTCTTCACTAATTCGGCATACAAGTTGTCGAGTACTGGGAGAAATGTTTCAACTCGAAATTTTTTCCTACTTATCAGAGAACCTTCTTCAGAGGCCGCTTCTTCGCCATCAAGAAGTTTGCGTTTTCGTGACCATTTATAGGTGTATTCATAGTCTACGCCAGTCGCAATCTCCATGGATTTGTTTTCATAATAGTCCAACATGCACGCATAGATGCAAAAAGTCCTACAAGTGATTCATATAATTCATGCACTATTTCAGTATCAATATTTACACTTTGGAATTTAAGTTAAAAATTATTCACAGTTATCACTAATGCCACATTGTAAGAGAATGTCGATCGTTGAATCATTGACACACAATTCTGCTGGATTATCACTAACGAGATTATTTCTTTTTGCAATGACAGACTCAACACTTGGTTTTTCAATTTGCTTTACTTCATTAACTTTTGTTTCCCCTGTATTTACCTCTTTTACAGCAGCTACAGTGTCAGAAACATCATCCGTACTACTTGAAGTCGAACCAGCAGTATTTTTTGCGAAAAATTTTATCTACTTTGCCAAGCGTTTTTAGAAAATTGAATTCTCGTTCTCGCATTTCCTTCGATAATTTCCGAAATGCCGCCCCACTGAATTTAGCACATTATCTTTTTTCACTGCTATTGATGTTAAGGCACTTATAAAATTGCCAACCAACAGTCAAAACAAATGAACAAAATTGTAAAAGAAAGGAAAGAAAGACTGTATGGGAACGGCTTATGATTATCGGACGAATGCTGTAACTATCCCCATTAAATTCCACATAGAGATATATTTCGTAGTTACTCATAAAGGTGTACACAGCTTGGGATACAGAACAGAACGAAAAACTAACATGGAGTTTCGGCAGAGCCATCAGAATCCAAAGATGGTGTCAATCGTGGTCAGTTCGACCTACCGACGCCACAACTGTATCCAGTTCCAATACACGGCACACGAGCACAAAGATTTTTATTTTAAACACGGAGCTATGAACTGACCAACTCTGATCACTCGACGCAACTGTGCTATGAAAGAACAACAATGCACAATAATTTAATTTCAATGTCGCCTGTTTCTGTGTTGTCAGTGATCAGTAGAAGCACACTTCCCGGCTGGAATTCGCGTCCTAAAGAAAACGGGACAGTCCCTTTTTTGGCTTATGTTTCGCGCGTCACCGCAATTTTAGGTGGGACGCAAATATGTTCCGAATATTCTTGACACTGTCTTTCTAATTTAAAAAACAAATAATTGTTGCAGTTTCTTGTACTGAGGTGTGCTGGATCGACTCGTTATCCCACTTATTCTTATAACATTTTAGCGGATTTTGTGGGCAGAAAAGACAGGCTGTAAAGTTTAAGTAGTCTTGTTGGCAGTTGATGTGGTGTGTTGTCATTTGTGTAAACACTGCTGTTATGTCTACATGCAAATGCATCTTCTGTTGCAACATAAAATAAAAATAACAATAACTTTCCCTCGAAGAAAAAAAGCTTAGTTAAGAAGTTTAATATAAAATTTGCAATACCACATACTATTCAATTTCACAGAGTTGGAACTTTGATATCGTTCCGGCTGCAGCACAATAAATGAGACAAACGAAAGTTGGTTTCTTCTTCTTTTGCGCCAAAAAAGCAAGTAAGTAAATAAATAATTAAAATTTTTAAACTGTTGTGAAGTGTATTTGACACATTCTGCTTATGTTCTTTTCGTATAATCATCTACATATCTACATGCACGTGAGTACTCTGCTATTCACAATAAAGTCCCTGGCAGAGGGTTCAATGACCCACCTTCAAGCTGCCTCTCTGCCGTTCCATTCTCAAACGGCACGAGGGAAAAACGAGCACTTAAATTTTTCTGTACTAGCTCTGATTTCGCTTATTTTATCGTAGTGTTCATTTCTCTCTATGTAGGTGGGTGCCAACAGAACGTTTTCGTAATCGGGGGAGAAAACTGGTGATTGAAATTTCATGAGAAGATCCCGTCGCAACGAAAAACGCCTTTGTTTTAATGATTGCCACTCCAATTCACGTATCATTTCTGTGACACTCCCATATTTCGTGATAATACAAAACGAGCTGTCCTTCTTTGTACTTTTTCGATGCCATACGTCAGTCCCCCTCCCCCCATGAACCATGGACCTTGCCGTTGGTGGGGAGGCTTGCGTGCCTCAGCGATACAGATGGCCGTACCGTAGGTGCAACCACAACGGAGGGGTATCTGTTGAGAGGCCAGACAAACATGTGGTTCCTGAAGAGGGGCAGCAGCCTTTTCAGTAGTTGCAGGGGCAACAGTCTGGATGATTGACTGATCTGGCCTTGCAACATTAACCAAAATGGCCTTGCTGTGCTGGTACTGCGAACGGCAGAAAGCAAGGGGAAATTACAGCCGTAATTTTTCCCGAGGACATGCAGCTTAACTGTATGATTAAATGATGATGGCATCCTCTTGGGTAAAATATTCCGGAGGTAAAATAGTCCCCCATTCGGATCTCCGGGCGGGGACTACTCAGGAGGATGTCGTTATCAGGAGAAAGAAAACTGGCGTTCTACGGATCGGAGCGTGGAATGTCAGATCCCTTAATCGGGCAGGTAGGTTAGAAAATTTAAAAAGGGAAATGGATAGGTTAAAGTTAGATATTGTGGGAATTAGTGAAGTTCGGTGGCAGGAGGAACAAGACTTCTGGTCAGGTGACTACAGGGTTATAAACACAAAATCAAATAGGGGTAATGCAGGAGTAGGTGTAATAATGAATAGGAAATTAGGAATGAGGGTAAGCTACTACAAACAGCACAGTGAACGCATTATTGTGGTCAAGATAGATACGAAGCCCACACCTACTACAGTAGTACAAGTTTATATGCCAACTAGCTCTGCAGATGATGAAGAAATTGAAGAAATGTACGATGAAATAAAAGAAATTGTTCAGATAGTGAAGGGAGACGAAAATTTAATAGTAATGGGTGACTGGAATTCGAGTGTAGGAAAAGGGAGAGAAGGAAACATAGTAGGTGAATATGGATTGGGGCTAAGAAATGAAAGAGGAAGCCGCCTAGTAGAATTTTGCACAGAGCACAGCTTAATCATAGCTAACACTTGGTTTAAGAATCATGAAAGAAGGTTGTATACGTGGAAGAACCCTGGAGATACTAAAAGGTATCAGATAGATTATATAATGGTAAGACAGAGATTTAGGAACCAGGTTTTAAGTTGTAAGACATTTCCAGGGGCAGATGTGAACTCTGACCACAATCTATTGGTTATGACCTGTAGATTAAAACTGAAGAAACTGCAAAAATGTGGGAAATTAAGGAGATGGGACCTGGATAAACTGAAAGAACCAGAGGTTGTACACAGTTTCAGGGAGAGCATAAGGGAACAATTGACAGGAATAGGGGAAAGAAATACAGTAGAAGAATGGGTAGCTCTGAGGGATGTAGTAGTGAAGGCAGCAGAGGATAAAGTAGGTACAAAGACGAGGGCTGCTAGAAATCCTTGGGTAACAAAAGAAATATTGAATTTAATTGATGAAAGGAGAAAATATAAAAATGCAGTAAATGAAGCAGGCAAAAAGGAATACAAACGTCTCAAAAATGAGATCGACAGGAAGCGTAAAATGGCTAAACAGGGATGGCTAGAGGACAAATGTAAGGATGTAGAAGCGTATCTCACTAGGGGTAAGATAGATACTGCCTACAGGAAAATTAAAGAGACCTTTGGAGAGAAGAGAACCACGTGTATGAATATCAAGAGCTCAGATGGCAGCCCAGTTCTAAGCAAAGAAGGGAAGGCAGAAAGGTGGAAGGAGTATATAGAAGGTTTATACAAGGGCGATGTACTTGAGGACAATATTATGTAAATAGAAGAGGATGTAGATGAAGACGAAATGGGAGATACGATACTGCGTGAAGAGTTTGACAGAGCACTGAAAGACCTGAGTCGAAACAAGGCCCCCGGAGTAGACAACATTCCATTAGAACTACTGACGGCCTTGGGAGAGCCAGTCATGACAAAACTCTACCAGCTGGTGAGCAAGATCTATGAGACAGGCGAAATACCCTCAGACTTCAAGAAGAATATAATAATTCCAATCCCAAAGAAAGCAGGTGCTGACAGATGTGAAAATTACCGAACTATCAGTTTAATAAGCCACGGCTGCAAAATACTAACGCGAATTCATTACAGACGAATGGAAAAACTGGTAGATGCAGACCTCGGGGAGGATCAGTTTGGATTCCGTCGAAATGTTGGAACACGTGAGGCAATACTGACCTTACGACTTATCTTAGAAGAAAGATTAAGAAAAGGCAAAGCTACGTTTCTAGCATTTGTAGACTTAGAGCAAGCTTTTGACAATGTTGACTGGAATACTCTTTTTCAAATTCTAAAGGTGGCAGGGGTAAAATACAGGGAGCGAAAGGCTATTTATAATTTGTACAGAAACCAGATGGCAGTTATTAGAGTCGAGGGGCATGAAAGGGAAGCAGTGGTTGGGAAAGGAGTGAGACAGGGTTGTAGCCTCTCCCCGATGTTATTCAATCTGTATATTGAGCAAGCAGTAAAGGAAACAAAAGAAAAATTTGGAGTAGGTATTAAAATTCATGGAGACGAAGTAAAAACTTTGAGGTTGGCCGATGACATTGTAATTCTGTCAGAGACGGCAAAGGACTTGGAAGAGCAGTTGAACGGAATGGACAGTGTCTTGAAAGGAGGATATAAGATGAACATTAACAAATGCAAAACGAGGGTAATGGAATGTAGTCAAATTAAATCGGGTGATGCTGAGGGAATTAGATTAGGAAATGAGACACTTCAAGTAGTAGAGGAGTTTTGCTATTTAGGAAGTAAAATAACTGATGATGGTCGAAGTAGAGAGGATATAAAATGTAGACTGGCAATGGCAAGGAAAGCGTTTCTGAAGAAGAGAAATTTGTTAACATCGAATATAGATTTATGTATCAGGAAGTCGTTTCTGAAAGTATTTGTATGGAGTGTAGCCATGTATGGAAGTGAAACATGGACGATAACTAGTTTGGACAAGAAGAGAATAGAAGCTTTCGAAATGTGGTGCTACAGAAGAATACTGAAGATAAGGTGGATAGATCACGTAACTAATGAGGAGGTATTGAATAGGATTGGGGAGAAGAGAAGTTTGTGGCACAACTTGACTAGAAGAAGGGATCGGTTGGTAGGACATGTTTTGAGGCATCAAGGGATGACAAATTTAGCATTGGAGGGCAGCGTGGAGGGTAAAAATCGTAGAGGGAGACCGAGAGATGAGTACACTAAGCAGATTCAGAAGGATTTAGGTTGCAGTAGGTACTGGGAGATGAAGCAGCTTGCACAGGATAGAGTAGCATGGAGAGCTGCATCAAACCAGTCTCAGGACTGAAGACAACAACAACAACGTCAGTCCCACCTGATGCAGATCCCACACGGCACAGCAATACTCAAAAATCGGGCGGACAAGCGTGGTGTTTGCAATCTCTTTAGTAGACTTGTTGCACCTTCTAAGTGTTCTGCCAATGAATCACAATCTTTGGCTTGCTCGACGCACAATATCATCTATGTGATCGTTCCAATTTAGGTTATTTGTCATTGTAATCCCTAAGTATTTAGTTGAATTTACAGCCTTCTGATTTCTGACTTATGGCGTAATCGAAATTTAGCTTATTTCTTTTAGTACTCGTGTGAATTACTTCAGACTTTACCTTATTCAGTGTCAATTGCCACTTTTCGCACCATACAGAAATCTTATCTAAAACATTTTGCAAGTCGTTTTGATCATCTGATTACTTTCAAAGACGGTAAATGACAGCATCATCTGCAAGCAATCTAAGAGGGCTACTCAGATTGTCTCCTTTGTCGTTAATATAGATCAGGAACAGGGCCTATAACACTTCCTTGGGGAACGCCGAATATTACTTCTGTTTTACTAGATGACTTTCCTTCTATTACTGAGAACTGTGACCTATCTAACATGAAATCACGAATCTAGTCGCACAATTGAGGCTATACTCCGTAGGCACGCAGTTTGGTTAGAAGACGCTTGTGAGGAATGGTGTCGAAAGCCTTTTGGAAATCTATAAATATGGAATTACTTAATGAGTATAAAGAGCTAATTGTGTTTCACAAGAACGATATTTTTTTAAACCGTGCTGCCTATATGTCAATAAATCGTTTTTTTTTCGAGGTACTTCATAATGTTCGAATACAATATGTGTTCCAAAACCTTACTGCAAGTCGACGTTAATGATATAGGCCTCTAATTCAGCGGATTACTCCTACTTTCCTTTTTGGGTATTGGTGTGACTTGAGCAATTTTCCAGTCTTTAGGTACGGATCTTACTGTGAGCGAGTGGTTGTAAATAATTGCTAAATATGGTGCTGTTTTATCAGCATATTCCGAGAGGAACCTGACTGGTATACAATCTGGACCGGGGCTTTGCCTTTATTAAGTGATTTAAGCTGCTTTGTTATTCTGAGGATATCTACTTCTATGTTTCTCATCTTGGCAGTTGTTCTTGATTGGAATTAAAGAATATTTACTTCGTCTTCTTTGGTGAAGGAGTTTCAGAAAATTGTGTTTAATAACTCTGCTTTAGTGGCACTGTTATCAGTAACTTCACTGTTGTTATCGCGCAGTGAAAGGTATTGATTGCATCTTGCCAGTGGTGTGCTTTATGTATGACCAGAATCTCTTTGGGTTTTCTGCCAGATTTCGAGGTATAATTTCGTTGTGGAAATTATTAAAAACATCTCGCTTTGAAGTACGCGCCATATTTCAACTTCTGTAAAACTTTGCCAATCTTGGTGATTTTGCGTTCTTTTAAATGTGGCATGCTTTTTTCGTTGCTTATGCAACAACGATCTGACCCGTTTTGTGTATCATGGTGGATCAGTACCATCACTTATTAATTTATGGGGTATATATATCTCTCAATATCTGTCGATACTACCTCTTTGAAAACATTCGACAACTTTTCTACACTTATATGATCAGATCGGAAGGAGTAAAGACTGTCTCTTAAAAAGCCGTTAAGAGCATTTCTATCAGTTTTTTAAAACAGATATACTTTGTGTTTCTTTTTGATGGTAGTATGTGTTGCGGTATTCAACCTACCAGCAACTACCTTGTGCTCGCTATTCCCTGTATTCGTCACAATACTCACTATTTGTCCAGGATTATTTGTTGCTAAAAGGTCAAGTATGCTTTCGCAACCATTTACGCTTCGAGTGGGCTCATGAACTAATTGTTCAAAATAATTTCCTGAGAAAGCATTCAGTACCATTTCGGATGACGTTTAATGCCTGCCGTCGGCTTGAAACGTATAATCTTTCCAGCATATCGACGTAGATTGAAGTCACCATCGACTATATTTTGTATGAGCGGGATACTTATTTGAAATGAGACTCAAATTTTCTTTGAACTGTCCAGCAACCATATCTTCTGAGTCGTGGGGTCGGTAAAACGATTTTCAGGTATAACCTCTACCCATACTATTTCACACGAACTATCTATTTCAATTTCGCTACAACGCAAACTACCTCTGACAGCAATAAATACTCCACCACCAACTGTATTTAATAAATTCTTTCTGAACACTGTTAGATCGTTTGAAAAAATTTCGGCTGAACTTATTTCAGGCTTTAGCCAGCTCTTTGTACCTACAACTATTTGAGCTTCAGTGCTTTCTATTAGGGCTTGGGGCTCTGGTTCTTTCCCAACACAGTTACGACAATTTACAACTACAATACCAATCGTTTCTGCAACTACGTTACTGTGTTTTACCTGCCCGCTTTCAGACAGACTTCCCTTCTGTGGTTCCCTGAGACCCTCTAACCTAAAAAACCGCCCAGTCTCTTCCACACAGCCCCCGCTACCCGTGTAGCAGCCTGCGGTGTGTAGTGGACTCCTGACCTATTAAGCGGTACCTGGAAACCCACCACCCGATGGCGCAAGTCAAGGAACCTGCAGCCTACACTGTCACAGAACCGCCTGAGCCTCTGATTCAGACCCTCCACTCGGCTCTGCACCAAAGGACCGCAGTCGGTTCTATCGACGATGTTGCAGATGGTGAGCTCCGTCTTAATCTCTGAAACAAGACTGGCAGTCTTTACCATTCCTGTTAGCCGCCCGAAACCATATAGAATCTGCTCCAATCCGAAGTGACACACGTCATTGGTACTGACATGAGGCACCACCTGCAGTTGGCTGCACCCTGTACTCTTCATGGCATCCAGAAGCAGCGTTTCCACATCCGGAATGACACCTCCCGGAATGGCTTCCTTCCACTCCTTGGCAGCCATGTTCCTAAGCGGCCCCATTACATACCTAACGTTGGAGGTCTCAACTACCAGTAAACTCATCCTCTGTGAATGCCCAGACCTTGCAGGCCCAGAAGCTTCCTCTGGAACAGGGTGGACGACAACATCCGGCTCAGAGACATCGTCAGCCACAGATAACGCATGAAACTTGTTCGTCAAACGAACCAGGGAGGCCCTACGATCAGCCCCTGGGAAAGTCTTTTGCTCCCTGCCAGATTTTGGAATGATCTCCAATTCGACCACAGGTGAGGGGTCAACCTCAGTGCAGGCAGGCAGTACCCGGAGCGGCCACAGCAGTAGACCGATCGGAGGACATCCCCGCATTCGATCCCCCACAGTGACACCACTTGGGAGCAGTCGCAAGCTGTGTGACGGAAGCCAAAGCATCCTGGAACTGTGAGCGAGGGGTCGCCAACTCAGCTCGCATCTGTACACAATAATCACAGTTCCTACCATTACTGCAGTCTCTCCTGTTTGAAGCTCTTAAAATTATGTAACAAGTGAATGGTCTACTCGCCTTTATTAGTAGTGGAATTGGAAGTGCTGCTCCCTAACGGTCTAACCGACACGTGTTTAAAAATGTAGAACATTCCTAGTAGCAAAGTGTTTTGTTAAATGGGGGTAATAAAATCAAAGCTCAGATATTGAAGAGTTTTCTCAATAATTACACTAATGGAGGGTTGACTTGATACTTCACCATAATTTATACAAGAAATTTAAGTGGAGTCGTGTTTTACGTACTGAAGCCTACACACGTATTTAAGAAACTGCTGGTTAATTTATCACAGCTTCCAACGGATTTTTGGGACGACAGGAGGCAGTGTGGTATTGGGGTGCAGGACTCAATACGTCTGTAGCAGTTGACTCACTTATTGTGTGCAGCCGATCCTCTTCTCGGGTCAGACAGCTGCGTCGATGTTACACGTGCTTCTTCTCCAAAGATTATAGACGGTTAAGGAAATTTATTAAAATACTTCTCTATTCTTGAAATAATTTTTGTACTCTTAGAATACTTTTCAGTTCCATCACTTTATATTTTCATCTCTCACAGATAATAACTTCTGCAAGCTAACTTGTTCTTCGAACATTAGAATCATTTACACTTCTTCAAAATAGCTTGCATGTGTCTCGCTTCGATCGTAGCCAAGACATGAAATAATTAAAAAGTCTCTATTCTCAAGCGAGTCCAACACATGAATGTCCGTAGGAAACTACTTTCAAATGTCAAGTAGTCTTTTTTTACAATCACCAAAGACACAAACTCATCAAAGAATACGACATAATTGTTTCTTGAGTTCTCCTCACTTCTTCTGTGGTGCTGGCAGCAAACATTTGTCGTTGTCAGTGACTTGCCCCTATTAGAGTCTTCAAATAACAAACTTCCGACCTGCACATAGACAGGTTGACCGGTAGAAACATTCTCCCTCTCCCACACTCATACCTAAAATATCGGGTGTTCGAGACGGTTGAAGGCCGAGTGTTTCTAGAATCTACACCAAAATTCTTCAAGCACGACCACCTTTTCAAGAGTCCCAGTATTTTCATGGGAGAAGTATGGTAGCGTTAAATAGAAGTTCACAACATTCTAGGAATAATAATGTTTTAAACATTGTATTGTAGATTGCCCTCATCACAACTTGCTTCAATATATTTTGAACATTCATGAAGATGATACCAGACAGAAACCCAATGTTAAATTTCCATTCAGTCACCAAGTAAACGATGTATATTTCCAAGCTGGTATTATCGAATTTCGTTCTTACAGCTTATTTAAAATGGTTCAAATGGCTCTGAGCACTATGGGGCTTAACATCTGAGGTCACCAGTCCCCTAGAACTTAGAACTACTTGAACCTAACCAACCTAAGGACATCACATACATCCATGCCCGAGGCAGGATTCGAACCTGCGACCGTAGCGGTCGCGCGGTTCCAGACTGAAGTTCCGAGAACCGCTCGGCCACAGCGGCCGGCAAAGAATGATCACGAATGTCATCCGACCAAGGAAGCTATACACGATCTGTCAGGATATGGACATTTCCTGCAATCGTCCTAAGGAGCGATCTGCCAGTAGCCAGTTATAAGGTCGAGGATGGTCATAAATTGTACATTATGAAATCTTTGCAATATCTCCTTTTAAATGAAATAAATTAAAATGATCATTCAGACCAGAATGATTGATCGAAGGTAAAAAAATGATTAAGATCGCTTACTCTAATGAGGTAAATGTTATGTTATGCATAAGGAGTGTGTGACAACAAATTTTATGAGACCACCTATGGAACGCAGCAGGCAAAAAGCAGCAGCTTAGCATATAAGAATCAAGTAAGTCAATAACGATCCAGGTAGTAGGAAAGAAGTGCGCAACTCAATTATTTTATTTTAATACGGAGAAAAGAGCATACGCTCATAACAATTGAACGGCACAGTGCAGCTGAAATACTTACAAAGATCATTTATAAATAAACTAATTTAGTACTAGAAGTATGTATTTCAGGTCCTCGAGATACGACCTTTTTTTTTTTTTTTTTTTTAAGAAAACCAATTTTACGATACATGGAACAGAAGATAGTTAACAGACACAGTTCACTGCTAATGCATGGCTTAAGTAATTTTAAATATGCATAGAAAATTGTTTAGAGAGCTGGATCAGACGACACTGAAACTACTGTATCGATTTCATTATACCATTTGTCATGAAAAACTAAGGTGACAATAATTTATGTTAAGCTCATCATATCATACGTCATTAACACTGCGTCTTCAAATCTCTTCAGTCCACAAAAGTCTTTTGTGTTTTCCTCTAACCAGTATCCTTACCATTCTACCTTATCCAGTAGAGAACCGAATTTTACGAGCTGGTTGCATGATTGATACATACAGGCTATACGAATGGATAGTCCTGACACATTGGTTTTCGACGGGCTATGCTTATTCTTCGCAAATTGCGAGTTCAATTAAGATTTGTTATGTGCAATTGCACGACAGGGAACACCAAGCTTCCCAATTTCCCTAATGGTAGTTTGAACTGTTCATCACGTAAACGAAGCCACATTGACTATGTCTTCAAACTAACGACGTAATAGAGAGAAAATAAAGAGCTGAACTTGAGAAAAGAGCAACTATTGTAAAAAGAAAAGGATAACAAGATTTCGAACAAAGTGTAAACCTAAAGTGCCTTGGAAGCACAAACTACGAACAAGAGACACGCTCTTCGTCAGGCCTTGTAGTCACAGAGACTAAATATTCCTTTGTTAATAATTTTTAGACATGATATGTATAATAAATGTTAACTGTACTTCGTAGTAATAATTCAGTCAGTAATAAATGGACACGTATATGCTGCTGCGTGTGAACCGACTATAGACAAGAATTAATGGACACGTATAAAAGTGATGCGTGCGAACCTTAACATAACGACCAAATAAATGTGAACACGAATTAATAATAACATGTGAACTGAAAAGGTGATAACTCCAAGGACACGTGTGAAATACCGCGTGTGAAGTAATGTTATAAGTACTTGTACCACGAAGCCACGATGTAGTAAGCCGAATTGCGTTGTGGAGCAGTCAAGTTATTATCACGTGATTGTGACCAACGGACGTAACACTGTGTACGCTGAGCGCTCAACAATCAATTTTTCTTTGCACAACGAGCGCGGATGCCAAATGTGTTTGAAATGCATTCAAAATAAAATATGATAAAGCAATGAATTAAGCACTCATGTATCTTGTGAAAGTATAAAGACACTAATCGGAAGAGTCTTAAGCTCGATTTTGACAATTGCTACCGAATTTACTGACAAGGCCGAATAATGACGAATACGTGTCGAACCAGAAAAATAGATAAATATGAGAACTAAGCATTCCTAAGAGAATGAGACTATGTACATAAACAATTGTTAACCTTACCTAATCATATTTTCATTTAGACTAAGTTATTAGTAAGTAAGCACATTCTAATAAAGATTTTTTTTTGTATTTTTCATGTACGGAAACATAAATGGAAGCACGGACATGTGTCAAGTGAAATAGAGACCGCCACCATACGGCTCAACATTTGCAGAATCAATCTTTCAGTTCCTGACCCACGACGTATTTCCAACGCAACATCACACCCCGACTACTCCAACTTCCACAGTGAAAGTGATGCCGTACCTTTCCTCCACTGTGAAAGTGTAATCAGTTTCCTACTCAAGTGCAGTGCTATCATTTATACCCGAAGTTCTACCGCTCCCTGTGAAACTCATATCCACCCAAGTATAGTGAAACATTATTATTATTATTTTTTTTTTGCAGGTCATGAAAGCCACAAATAAGTAAAGTGCTACGTATTTACTGCAAGAAATCTTCGACGAAACAATGACAAAAACAAGAATGTCAATTTTTCGTAACATTTTTTCCCCGAGTGCACACAGCACCCAGACTTCCTGCGAAGACAAGTCATTTATTTCTTTGTTATTTTTTTTTTTTAATATTTATTACGCCATGTATAATGTATCTATGCATGTGTATCTTTATCTAAATTTCTTTATCTTTTACCGAGAAATGAACATTTGTTATTCTTGTACACTACATTAGAAGGAGCACAGTTCAATTGTCATGTAGTTACCCTATGGACAAATTACTATCAATTTCAATCGTGCGAATATACTTACCTGATACTCTGTATGTTAACCACTTTGCTGATGTAGTGTGTAAAATCTGTTGTAAAGAATTTTTGCAAGTAATACTAATTTGTTTCACGAAAGCAATAATATCTCGACTACTCATGAGTCGCGATGATCCTGACGGAGTCATCGCACCTCACGCGGGAAGCAATGTGACATTATTGGATTTCAGACATTTTGCATATGAGAAAAGGACAGCCATCGAGCTGTAGTTTGTAATGATACTAAGCATGACAACGCGAGAGTAAAGAAACGAAATCTGTTTATAACGTGCGCCTATACCAAGACGCGCGGCCAGCGTTTAAAAGGTACTTTTAAACACTATGACTCGCTGGGCGCAGATATTTAAAATCATTGCCGCAGCGCTTGATAGCAAGAAGCTGCGAAACAGGAGAAAGAACAATTTATCATTTGTTAGGAAAATTCTAGAGTCTTTATAGTCAGTTGTACTTCCGGTCGCCGATATGTTAACTTGTACTTCATTACCTTTGATGTCTGGTCGCCGACTTGTTAAGACGTGTTGTGTAGCACCGCTACAAGTTATATTTCATTTAGTGTGAAAAACCATGTTATCACCAAGAAAAAAAACGCTTTTGTAAACCTTGTGACGATAAAAAATACCTACGCACACACGCCAGGACATTTAATTTTTGCAAAATATCACACATACAGAAGCAGCGATTGTTGGACTGCTCCATGTATGAGAAAAACATAAAAATGTAAGTTTTGTATTCGTTGTAAATTTGTTAATGTTTATAGTTTAACGCCTTTGTTCTTTGAGAATATATTGATGCTTCACTGTACAGAAAATCTATGCTTATTCTTTTCTTTAAATTAACCACAAATGATGTTTATGTTTAAATGAACTTTGTCACAGGTTCGTTCTTTATCGCGGTGTCTCGATTGTATTTGGGAGACCATTAATGTGTTCAATTTCGATCTGATAATTTTTTTTACAAAATTATATTGTTTTGCATTCATTTCCAATTTTTTTTATTATTCAAATAGGTCCCTTAGGCAATTTCAATGAAGAGTCTGATTGCGTGAAAGCAATCCTGGTTAAGAGGTCATTTGAGAAACTATTTCCGCGCAGTCAATCTGTACGTCTCCTAAACACAATCGAGAACCGACGCATCGGCGACCATTCATTAATTTTTCTCTCTTTCCAAATCGTACCAAAAAACAGCCAAGGAGAACTGCCGTGAGTACGCCATCTAGTGTTAAAGGCTGCATTCTTTATCTTGTCGGCAAACATTGCCATAAATTATCATCATCAATGTTATATTTGGTTAAATGTGAAAAGCAAAACCTTTTAACGCTAGAAAACAAATACACACGTCAGAAGCACAGACATATACCTCTACATGCAAAAGCGATCGACAGCTCATTCATCGTTCTGTAGGCCTACTGTCATTGTCATCGCCTATTTGCCACAAGTACGACCTTCATCTTTATTCTAAGTGGGGCAAGCAACTGCCACATAGTGGAAGAAATATGTTGAGAACATTATAATGAGCTGATTACATTACATTTCACGAAAAACCAAATATTTGAATAATTTTCAAACAATCTGTCAGTGAACATGGTGCTAACAAAATAATGTCGTCACACGAAGGAAGCAAGGAAAATTAAGTGACTAACAGAAGTGAATGAATTACATACCAACTTTACGCTTTTGTAAGACATGAATAACTGCACTTAATCTAACGACTTCATCGTCAAAGCAGGTCTGTGTTGACGATTCACACGAATCTGGCACTGATACGTAGAGAACTGAACTGGCTACTTCTGTCTCATAGGACTGGTTTACAGCTTTAGTTGGATTGTCGAATCTTCGTGGCAGTTTCCTCTTCATCATCAGTTGATGTAGCTTATTTGGGATATCAAACAGTGTGGGTACTGCATTCCACATAGGTTTATTATTGTTTGCGTTCATGAACTGGTTTTGTTCTAAATGTAGCAACAAAACTTAATATTATTATACAGGTAAACTGGGTCTCTTTTCATGAGGTCTTCCCGTCTGCTATTAACTAGCCATTTTCTGCTCCTAAAATGAAACATTAATCATTAATACACATGTAGTTTGCAAGTGAATCCTGACGATACAGTTTAGTAATATGATAGCATATACCTCTCAGGATCCTTAGAAAACCTAAAAAAAGACAGCTGTGGTGTCTTCTTCCTGTTGCTGCTATTTATTGCGTTACAAACACGTCCGCTTGTGAAAACCATTGTAGAAATCAAAATAAACAACCACTATTCTCTTCCATCGCACCGAACTCACAGTTTAAGCTACTAGCCGCTTGGCAACAAAATCGAGACAAAGTGTCGCGACTGTTATGTTAGACTAGACTGTGGTAAGTACATGTCAGCGCTCCTCGCGGCCAGGACGCGAAACTCGTTGACACTAGCGTTCCGTCAGCTGATCGCGGCTGCCAGCCGCCAGACCTCCTTAGTCGCCACATAAGTACAGATATTTGTGGCTTATTTCCACCACTTACTCTTGCCATGCGTGAGCGACTTTATTCATAGCGAAAGGGTTTAATTAGCTACGAATCTGCACACTGCAAAATTCGTGCCAAGTACAGTACAAAATTGATACTGTCCTGTCACTAACGTCCCATGTGTAGCCTCCCCCTTCCTAATCGGCCTACTGGACTGTGATGTAATTGACCGTGATGAAATTTCAAGGTGTGTAAGATTATCGTTACCGAAGGTTGCATGAGGGCTTAATTAAATAAAACGCAAATATGTTTTAGTTTTAGTCGCTGTTTGTAAGGTTACGCAGTCTCGTAACCGATTGGCCCTGAATAATATTAGTACGCAATCTGACTGCACAGAATAACAACAAAGAATGAAAGGAAATTTCCGTTAGTATTATTAATTAAGTCCTCAGCAACTTTAAAGCTACGAAACAACAAAGTATAAGTGTAACTGTTCTGTGTGTGGAAGTGTGATTCAACATACACATATGGCACGGTTCTTCATCAATACGATAAGATGCTTTAAACGCCATTTACAATGAAATAATTTAAAAAAAGCCAGAAGTACTGTGAATGCACATGGAAACCAGAATTACTCTTACATGAACACAAGCCAGATGCTTTGTTGACGGAAGCTGTGAGCAAGAGGCATTGTTAGTTAGGAAGTTTGAAATAAATAAAAATGAAAAATTTGTTACCTTCATATATATTGACGAAAAATACACACTGATTATTACAACATCCCCAATCGAATAACATATGGTATCTTGCCCAAAAAGAACAACTAGTACTCTATCGACGTCTCAACAAGCACAGATCACGCCTACCTCAGAACTACTACTGCCCTCAGCAACTTCTCAGCTGCAACTGCCAGTGGAGGCGGCTGAATAATACTCTTTGGCGCAATCTCTGGCGCTGTGACTCAGTGCAACCACCTTTCAAGGTTACCCTTGGCTATTACCCAGCAATTTACAATATTTACATTATAATTGCAATCAGTTATATACATCCACAAATAAATACACTACTACATCCATTACATATTATAGAGTTCCTCTAACAAAGAATTAAAAATGCAGTAAAAGTTATCAATGGATATTAAAACGGCGAAAAATTGTGGATGTTGTAGAAGGTATTTTATCTGCATTTTCGGTGTTACAAATTTACGTCAAATATCAAAGCCATGCTTATAATTTTCTTTGACTATGAAGCATAAGTTCGTCATGAATTCGTGCCACAAAGACAAACTGTTGATCGATGTTCCTATGGGGACATGTTGGGACGCCTGCGAGAAGATGTGAGAAGGAAACGGACTGAAATGTGGCAAGGCAATTCACGACTCTTGCATCACAATAAAGCACCCGCACAGTTATCGCTGTTGGTGCGTGACTATTGCACAAAAAGCATCACTGTGCTGTCTCATCCAGATCTGGCCCCTGCGGACTCCTTTTTATTTCCTAAATAGAAAATCCCGTTGAAAGAACGAAGATTCAGTGACAGAAGAGAAAAAAATTCGCAGACGTCGTCTCGCGAGTCTCATCTTCACTCTCCCAAAGTGGGCATATATGTAACATTAGAAATTTACACCAATTTTAACTGCTGCTTTGACTTTGTAATTTCTTGTTATCTGGATTCGAATACACCGAAGATTTTTTGTGCAGCAAGTTGGTAATTTACATAAATTTAAACTACTGCTTTGACATTGTTCACTTTGAGCCCCACAGGTATATAGAATGAAGGAAACATGTTGGAGTAAAAATTAATGTCCCCTCACAATTCGCACACAATAGAAATTACAGGCACATGATAGGAATAAAACCGTTATTGTAATTTTGGAGTAATTAACGATTAAAGTTCCGATACTTAAAGTTATTGAGAGACTGTTATTTTTATATTTTGTTAAATGAAAAATTACTTGTATCCATAATAGAAATATGACATAATCATTTTTCAGTCAGGATCAAACCTGGTCATGTTCTAATTGGTGTTAGTTAATAGAACTGTCATTATGATGATATAGAAAACGTAAAATTTTACTTAAACAAAATTTAATTAATTGAATATAGGCCTGTCATTCAATAAAACTAATCGATGTGTTCAGATGTAAATGATAGAATAATTCTCCACTTAGTTAATAAAATAATATATGCAAATTAACGAAATATTGTTGCAATGATAAAATATGTAATTTATAGTCTTAACAGGAACAGATTCTTTCCTGTCTTTGTATGAATTTATTCAGTGTTATTCCATGTAATTTTCTATGTAATTTGGGAAGATGTATGTAAAAACTTTAATTGTTAAAAATGCAAAATTCAATATCTAACAATAATAGTAATTCTTTGAAATCATATAAATAGAGGCAATTTGTACGCTGCCATTGGGCAGTCTAAGGGCACTCTAAAGGCAGTCTGCAGATCAGTTTTACGCATGTAGTCAGACTTTATATGTTCGCAGTCGAACATCTAGTGTGCGAAATAAAATTCTTTCTGAACTAGTAGTACTGAAACTTATTCACACCAATACATAACTCGCATGTGGCGATGCAGTAACATCAAGATGAACCTACAGCAGCATCAACAAGCAGCACCCCGGATTATGCAAGATATGCATTATTTATTTGTTGGAGGATATCCATAATAAGATTTGGCATATTGTGTTAAGCAACGATTCACATCCCAAAATTTAACTACAAAAACATTTTCGCCACGTCATGTTAAAAGTTCGAACTGTATGAGAAATGCTATCTGACTGGTAATCACAGAATCACCATTCTGAATATACTCATCCACAACAAAAGTACAACACTCACATAGCCAATCCATTGATCCTATTGAAAACGGCAGGATATCGCTATCGATGGATAGCACCTCCAAATCAGTACCCCCACCACAGCTCACACAGCAGTCTCTCTAAATACAGGAGGTCTTTTGCTGGCTCTTGTACAAAAAGAAAAAGGAATTTAACACGGCATTAATTATCCTATGCAGAATATTACACATCAGACTATGTGCAAAAGTCACTCTGCAGAAATAATGTTACTTGGCGTCTTTGTAAATTAATGTGCTATCAAAGACCAATCGCATATTAAAATGTAAATTGATGAAATAACTATTAAAAAAACTGTTACATAGAAATGTTGCGAAAATATTTAACCAGAAATTAATTTAATGGCAGTGAAATAATGAAACATAGGTTACTCAGTAATAAAGACAAACTCTGTTACAAGCCAGTTTGTTCTAAAGCCGTCCTCAAGCTCATGGTTGTTTAAGAAAGTAAATTGATGAGAATGACATGTAGTGCAGAAATTTTAGTCCAAAACCTGCCACCCGCATATTGACAAGCTATTTTGCGTCTTCGTACTAGAGAGGTTACTTGCATCAAATTTTACTTAAACTGCTGCTCAAAATACTAATATTTTCGTTTACACAATGAATAAAACACTTGCACTTATTTTTTAAGTGTAGCAGTGCTGGAATATGGCAATCAAAAACAGTGGAAACCAGGCGCAAAAGACAGTGTAACTTAAATGTGAAGGATACTGAAAATGAAGCATATAAATATTGAACAATTACTGTAAAACTGTCTAACTAAACAACTCTCCTGCTTAATCATTTTCAAGAATACAACCCATTTAGTGACTCATCCTTTGATTGTTGGATTAAAAATGTAAAAGTTGATTTTGGCTCTCTGATGAACAGTTTTTATCGTTGCAGATCAACGAAGGGTCACCTCAAGATAATTTTTTAGTTCTCTTTTCCTTCCTTCCTCCAAAACTCATTTTCACAGAATGTGTTCTTTTCCTCTCATATGATCATTTGATACACTTTTTTTTCTTTTCCTTTTCGCCTCCTGAAAACCTTTGAAATACCGTACTTACTCTGAATATGTCTATTGACTAAGGTGTACTGTCCAGTCTGCATTTCTTTAATTCCCTTTTCGTCTTGCTTCCCCACCAATTTTCCTTGTTTTTCTAGTTAGAAAAAATGTGAGAATCTTCTTTGATATTCTGTCTTCCCTTATTGTCTTTAGATGTCTGAAGAATGTAACACATCTTTTCCTCATCTCGTGTGTTATTTTAGGGCAGAATAATTATATTTCCTTATCTGTTCGCATAATCCAGTTACCTTTGTTCTTGACTGGACCTAATATTATGCGCAGGATTCTTTTTTTGTCTTCTCCAAATCTTCTAATTCTCTTCACCACTTGGATAAAAGAGAACACGTTAGTATAATGTACTAAGCCAACAGACACATCTGCTGTGTTTTTCAGCTCCAGGTGGAGTAAACGTAGCTAAGAAAAGGAGATGGGATCGCGAATTTCGTTAATCTGGAATGGTGCTGTAAACATTGGTTGACATAGGAGCTCTATGCCCTTGGTTGGTTATAAACAGTGCCTCCTACACAGTCCGCACATTTGTAACAATGGACTCCACCCACATTGGTAAACATCAATCGGGGCACATCCAGGACCACACTTGCGTGGTGACCATTCAAAGAGATTTGTCATTTCTTATTTGGTTAGTATCTAAAATTAAATTCGCCGAAAAAGCAGCGATTTATTTTCGTTTGTTTTGTTAACCATTTGTAACTTTCAGAGAAGAGTCACTAATGGGGAATTTTGAGCAAAACCTACACATTTCTCTTGTTGCCATGTAAAAATTTGCTTCTTTTCTCAAAACTGAGTGGAGTTTACAGTCTCACTTCACTAACATGTTGTGCAGACCAATTGAGAGACAATTCTAAAACAACGTTTATTAAGTGACGAACTGAGGAAAAGTAAGGTCAGTATCTTATGAAAAAGAATATCCTCGGTACAAAATAAACGTGTGATGATTTCATTAATGTTGTTCCAAACCCATAGCATTTCTGGTTTCACCAGCTATCGATGGCCCTTAAAATTACATTCTTTCATCGGAAATTAACATGGTAGATAATGAAGTTTTGCATAATAACCATACAGGAAAGTACTCTCCTCCTTGTGAGATATCATTTACCAGAATCTAATTTCGATATCTGAAACTGTTTATGAAATGTGAGGAATATTGTGGATATTTCACTCTGGTTTTATTGCTGGCGCGGTGCAATCACAAGCGACTGCGCTCCTTCAGATCAATTTTCTCGAAATGGTGAAAGATAGAGCTCCAACAAAGTCTAAAGAAAAATCCAATATGTTAGCTAAATTTCATACGTAGCAACATATTACGTAATGTGCTGAAGACGAGCAATCATAGCGAACCCTATTTTTCATTGCAAACATTTCGAATTTCGCCAAGTTTCTTTCTTCCACGCAACTATCCCAATAACTATGGGGCACATCATAATGAATTTGACATATAAAGCTGCAACTAGAACAAAAATGATTTTTTTTTACCGAATAGCTTCTGTAAAGTCGTTTGAAAAGGATTGCAGGGCGTGCGCATCGATTCTGCCATCGCTGGCCGGCAACTGGCCACTACGCATCGTCCACCGTATCCTGCGCGATTTATGCAGCGTGTATCAAAAAGAATCATTCGATTTGGCACGTCTATATTTCGGAAACTAATAAACATATATAATGAATTTTGTTTCTTGATGAACGAGAAACTAAGTTTTTTTCCCATACCTTTCCACAGCTGTTCAATATGCCCCCTTGAGATGCACGGCATATGTCAATGGGGTATTCAAATTGTCCCCACGCTGTAGCGCGCTTGTCTTGAGTTACAGCTTCCACAGCTACTGTTATGCGATGTCTCAGTCCATTCATTGCTGTTGGTTAACGCAGGCATATAAGACGAGTCTTTTATAAATCCCGTCAAGAAATAATCACATACAGTCATGGCCGGTGACCTTGATGCTAGTAATGTAGGGCAGAATCATTTGTTCCAGTGCGACCGATCCAGCGTTCGGTAACCCTTTAATATAAAAGTTTTCGCACTTCCAGATGCCATTCTGGTGGTGCCGCATCCTGTTGGTAAATAAAGTCGTTCGAATCAATCTCCAACTGTGGGCATATCGAGACGTGCGCTTCGTGTAACAGTGTTCTCAGCAAAGAAAAATGGACCATACACCTTTTCCTGTGAAACTGCACGAAAAACATTAAATTTTGGAGAATTCCTCTCACGTTGCACAACTTAATGTGGTTGTTCTCTACCCTATATTCTCATCTCATGACGGTTCACCTTTCCATGTAACTGCAATGTTGCCTCGACACTAAACACTAAGCGTGGAAGAAAACCTTCGTCCTCCACCTTTCCAAGAACGATATTACAGACCTCCACACGTTGTTGTTTGTCACTTTCACGAAGAGCTTGCAGTAGCTGAATTTTGTATGGTTTCAGGTGTAAACGTCAGTGCAACACACGCCAGACGGACATCAGGGACATGTTGAGCTGTCGAGCTGCACTGCGAACGGATTACTGCGGACTCCTTGTGAAACTGTGGCGTTTCGTTCGACGTCTGTGTCAGACACCAGGGGCGGCCCGGCGATTTGCCTTTACATAAACAACCTGTTTCTCGGAAATGTCCAGGCCATCGTCTAATGATCTGTGCTGAAGGAGAAACCACACCAGAATTAATTCGAAAGTCACTCTGAACAGTTACTGACCGGCACTGCGCAAAACTTAGAACACAAAAGGCTTTGTGTTGTCCCGACACCTTTTTTTACTAGAACTGAAGTGGTCGCACATTGCTGCTACCTAGCGCTAACCATGTAAAACTAGAGTGATTGTTCACGCAAATATGTCAAATAAAATAATAGTTACGATTTTTTTAAATCGGCTGATTCTCTTTGATACACACTGTATATAAGATGGTGAGCGATGAAATATTTTAGACGACCCAAGCCACTGAAGTTACTCTGCACTGTGTGCAGTCGTCATTGAACAATCGGCAATCAGCCGATATTGCTGACGTACATGTAAATGAAAACGGTCACTTTCATGCTGTAAACATTTTTGTGAAAGCGCCGCTGCGACTGACAATTGTAAACACGGCATCGGAGTCCTCTGATGATATTGCGAACAGTCAATGGCTTTGGCAGTTAAATGCGACGGTCAACTAACTGCTAACAGCAGCAAATGTCATCATCCAAACACTAAATGCAACTTGTGCTTACGTCTGCGAACTACGCCGACCCTCACGAGTCCAGTTTATTTCAGGATAAGAGAAGTGTTGTGCAGTCCTTATATCTCTGTCTCCTGACGAAAATGTGAAATTATAATGCTGTTCCCCTATTCAGGACGATGTTATCTAAGCATTATGTTTGGTGTTGTGCAAATGTTCCACGTACTATACCATCTGATGTGCTGGGTGGCGATTATTCAAAATATATCCATGTCGATCCCGATGGTCCTGATTTGACCAAACACCAACAAGCTGATGCCTCAGAGACAGCATATATATATATATATATATATATATATATATATATATATATATATATATATATATATATATATATATATATATAATGCGTCTCTCTTATCCAAAAAAGGGTCCTAATTCGTATTTTAACAAACGAACTGACTAAATAACCCATTGTGTTGTTGTAATAACCAAAAACTTTTTGTATGTCCAGCCCTGTGATTGATGGTCTGCGGGATTTCCACCGTTGAAATGAAATACCTACAGCCGTCGTTTTGATGTTATTTTACCATATTGCAACCAGTTCCGATAACTTAACACTTTATGTTCTGATCTTAACTGACGATAAGGGAGAGAACCCCTGTCGTATAAACGATCCCATCAGTGGCCAACATGTATGAGCTGTCTTCCGTAGAATACTGCAAAAGAAAAGCTGTGTCTGCAACCAGCAGCCGATGTAGTGTACGTATTTGGGGCTTCTGTGATCGATTTACAACTGCAGGTGCACGAGATTTAACTTTAAGTGTTCATATCATTATTTCAACAAATTATAAACGTGTATAGTATATGTAACAGCATGTGAATTCCCACCTCCACATGTAACTGGCTGGGTCTGAGCACTATGGGACTTAACTTCTGAGGTCATAACTCCCCTAGAACTTAGAATTGCTTAAACCTAACTAACCTAAGTTCTAATAGGTATTCATTGGACCTCTAGAGCTTTGTGTAACTCTAGCAATTTCAGCTGGTTCTCGAGGCCACTGAAACCAGGAAAGGAGGTCTCCGAATTAAGAAAATATTGTTAGATATTTGTTATGATTGATTGCAATTTCGTGTTGTAATGCAGATTGTTTAAAAGTCAGATGTTGTTGGCTCACGACGTGGCGCTCTTGCACACACAAAAATTATTAAGCATCTGATGGGGAAGAATATTACAAGGGGGGAATACAAGTAGTATTTTAACGTCGGCCTCGACTGATCCGTACACACAATGGCACGTCGGACACGGTTGGCTCTGTAAAGAAAACTTAGCACGTAGAAAGTAAATGATTAAGGTTGTCCAAATACCAAAGCAAACACAAATTTAGATTAAAGGACACTATAATTACTAGCTTGAATTTAAAACACATATAACTCGTTAACACTTACGTCAATAACAATGACAGAGCCTGCCTGAGTGGTTTGTTATGTCCATTAAAGTTGATAGATCACGTAGAAATGTCCATTCATTAACCATTCTGTGCTTTTCACACATACTAGTCTCACATGCAACAAAAAACAGTATTTCCCAATAAATTTGAACAAATTACAAATCTTAGAATGACGGCTATGTAATGGTGCGTCCGCATTATATAGAAGATAAAAAGAGAGTGATATCGTCCGGCAATGGACGATGGGTTGCGCGCTTGTTTTTTGTAATATTCAAATGTCTTCAGAGGCTGTCTTTAATATCGATGTTTTCATATGTTTCATAGTTAAATATTATACATTGGCAAATAAATGGCTCTTGGCCTCTTTCATTACTCAAATCAGTGTTTTATATGACGAGATGTGGCGGTGGGAAACTACAACATTTCATCGTTCGTCTGTTAATGGACAGGCGGTGACATTCATTCCCTGAAAAATATTTGTACTAGCTTTAATATTCTCAGATTTAACAAATTCAGTCATGCTGAAAAGAGAGCAACTTATAGTCTAACACGGAAATCAAAAGTAGATTGCTTATATACCCATCATTATCTGTACATTTGTACGTCGTTATAGTTAGTTCAGGAGTTTTGTCTCTTTTGTAGTTTTCTTATGTGTGAATTGCAAGGCATTTGCTTATCGGTTAAATATACACTACTGACCATTAAAATTGACAACACCAAGAAGATGACGTGCTACAGACGCGAAATTTAACCGACAGGAAGAAGATGCTGTGATATGCAAATGATTATCTTTCCAGAGCATTCACAGAAGGCTGGCGCCGGTGGTGACACCTACAACGTGCTGACGTGAGGAAAGTTTCCAACCGATTTCTCATACACAAACAGCAGTTAACCGGCGTTGCCTGGTGGAAAGTTGTGATGCCTCGTGTAAGAAGGAGAAATGCGTACCATCACGTTTCCGACTTTGATAAAGGTCGGATTGTAGCCTTTCGCGAATGCGTTTTATCGTATCGCTACATTGTTGCTCGCGTTGGTCGAGATCTAATGACTGTTAGCAGAATATAGAATTGGTGGGTTCAGGAGGGTAATACGGAACGCCGTGCTGGATCCCAACGGCCTCGTGTCACTAGCAGTTGAGATGACAGGCATTTTATCCGCATGGCTGTAACGGATCGTGTAGCCACGTCTCGATTCCTGAGTCAACAGATGGAGACGTTTGCAAGACAACAACCACCTGCACGAACAGTGCGACGACGTCTACAGCAGCATGGACGATCAGCTTGGATACCATGGCTTCGGTTACCATTGATGCTGCATTAGAGACGGGAGCGCCTATGATGGTGTACTCATCGACGAACCTGGGTGCACGAATGGCAAAACGTCATTTTTTCGGACGAATCCAGGTTCTGTTTACAGCATCATGATGGTCGCATCCTTGTTGGGCGACATCGCGGTGAATGGAAGCGTGTATTCGTCATCGCCATACTGGCGTATCACCCGGCGTGATTGTATGGGGTGCCATTGGTTACACGTCTCGGTCACCTCTTGTTCGCATTGACGGCACTTTGAACAGTGGACGTTACATTTCAGATATGTTAAGACCCGTGGCTGTACCCTTCATTCGATCCCTGCGAAACGCAACATTTCAGCAGGATGATGCACGACCACATGTTGCAGGTCCTGTATCTGCCTTTCTGGATACAGAAAATGTTCGACTGCTGCCCTGGCCAGCACATTATCCAGATCTCTCACCAATTGAAAACGACTGGTCAATGGTGGCCGAGCAACTGGCTCGTCACAATACGTCAGTCACTACTCTTGATGATCTGTGGTATCGGGTTGAAGCTGCATGGGCAGGTGTACCTGTACACGCCATCCAAGCTCGGTTTGACTCAATGCCCAGGCGCATCAAGGCCGTTATTACTTCCAGAGGTGGTTGTTCTGGGTACTGATTTCTCAGGATCTATGCACCCAAACTGCGTGAAAATGTAATGACATGTCAGTTCTAGTATAATATGTTTATCCAATGAATACCCGTTTATCTTCTGCATTTCTTCTTGGTGTAGCAATTTTAATGACCAGTAGTGTACACTAATAACCTATCATGTTGCACACGAACACAAAACACTTCGACATTCTTCGCTATGGGTTATCGATGGTAATTTGTGGTCTTGTCTCACCGCATCTTGACATGATTTGGTGGTCAAGACAAGGATGTTGCGAAGCTGGAGTCTCATCATGTTAAATGTTCGTCCATGTAGATAAATGTCCATGACGTGTGTTCGTCTTGATGCATATTTTTCATCATGAAACAATAAAGAAAACCGGAGTTAAGTTCTGCTTAACACTAAGCTTACATTACTAATCGGGTAAGGGATAAGCATGTGAACATCAGATTTACGAAGCTAGCGTGAGTACTCGCTCACTTCATTTATACACTGTCCAGTAACATCTTATTTTCGCACCGAAATGACCATACCACTGTTAGTTTTTAGTGTACACTCGGTACATAAGTTATTTTCGCTCCAAAATGACCTTACCACTGTTCGTGTTTAGTGTACACTCGGTACATAAGTTTGGATGCATTTATTTTTGTACAGGTCTCTGTACTCGGGGAAATGCCAATTTACACATTTTGAATTGCCGCTGGGCACGTGGCCGTTGAAGTCAGTCAGCTAGCATTGTCAGAGGCGCCCCATTCCACTGTTGCCTTGCGTTGCCTAGCCTTTCACCGCGCAGTGCATGTTTGGTGGTTGTCGCTGGTACGCGCGGGTTAGCTAAGCTGCCTTCGAAATATTGTCTTTTCGCTGATAACTCGTTACTTGACTGCATCTTGAGTGTGTTCGACGCATCTGCAAAGCTCGTTACAGGGCGAACTTCACTTTGTGGTCCTTGGATAGTTGCTGTGGTTCGTAGTCTGCAAGCTGCAAGATTCGCCTGCAGGTGAGTACATGTAAAAGTTTCATCATGCACGCTGGAGTGAAAATTGTAGCACTGGTTATAATTTTCACTGCCTAACATGTGACGTATTGTGTTAATCGGTGACTAGACACTTGAACTTAGTCACTTCCGATTCACATGAGTGAAACACAAATTTATAGTTTTGCCACTCGTTGGTTCACATGAGCATTGCAATTGCCCCTTTTTTCGTTTCAGTTTACGAAAAAAAAAAATTGGTACTAGTCACAATGTTTGCAGAACCACTACTATGTACAGATTATTCACAAGTCAGTTCTTGTGCTGTCAGAGTAGGCCTAAGTTTAATTTTGAATTCTGTCTCAAATATACTCTTTAAATATAATGGGGTTTTTACATATGTCTATTATTTTCTTGTTTATGATTTCTAAACGATTTACTTTCACTGATTGTGTATTAGAGAGAGTTGTGTGCCAACAGATAAACTGCCTACTCGCAACAGCACGAACGTGACTTTATCCAACTGGAACTGTCTGTCACTGCATTCGGATTTTCAGTTTCATGTGTTCCAGTCGATAAAAATAATATAGAAGAAAAATGACCGGTCACGTCGAACGTTGCCTTGTTTTTCTTCGCGGTGAAACCCTATCACAAAATACGCGATCGCGGAACTACACTTGCTCACTTTGAATGGGAATAGGGTAGGTAGGAATACACGGGTATATACATACATACATAAATACATAGTGAGAAGAAAATGTTAAAGTTCCTTGAAATCCTCAAGAGAAAAAAAATTCGGTGACACTTCTGCCACATCAAAAGCCTAATACTATTCTCTATCTATTTACATTTTATTTACAGTGGCTATGTCAGGTTAGGTTCCTCGTGGATGGTGGTGTTTACACTTGGGTTCTAAGAAGGTAGAACAGTACAGATTAAAATTCGTAGACTCACGATCACTCCTTTGTATTGGTTCCACACTTCTTGATAAGTCACAAAAGATTTTGGTCTTCGTTCTTGTAACGCTTCAATATTCTAGTAGCTTGATCATATCTTTAATTGTGCAATCTTTCTTTTTGAATAGGCGTGGTCGCATTTTTCCGTCTTCCTGCGCTGTGTAGTATTCGCTTCGCGCGGCCATCCGTAAATATTTAAGTGGGACGTGTCAAGGGACAAATGACTGATAAATTCTGTTCATGTTTGCCACAGAGTCACGTCGTATGTTGCCTTGTTTTTCTTCTTACTGCTCAGTCCACGTGGTTCATTATCTCAGTCGCCGTTGGAGCTTCTTTCATCATCCGCCTCTGTATCTGTAGTTACTTGCGGAGGTCAGGAATAATTATTCTCTCTCCATCGTGTCGCGACGTCTGTTACTCGGATAAAATTATCTTCGTCTTAATTCTAACAAAATTAATCATGAAGAATGTCGGAAGGCGGTTAACCGGCTACGACCTTACTTTGTATTCAAATAAAATCTCAATACAAATCGGCATCCATGTCCATCCGTCGCGTAGGAGTTCATCTTCTTAATAACTAACTTAAAACTAATCCGATAATTTCTCCTGTAAAGCTGGTCGGCCACTTTGTTTAGTAATTTTTTCTTCTTTCCTCCTCTCTGTGCGGCAGTGTCTTGACTCGTGGATTCATTCTTTTTCTTGTCTTTCAGCGATCGTTTTGTAGATGTGACCGGCAAAATGTTCCTCGTTATTATTTCCTCGGTTCGAAGGATACTTCTTAATGTCCTGATGGTGGTGTAGATCCCTTATTCTTCCGGACACGGGATCGGCAATCAGATAGCAACCAATGTGTGGTAGACGGTACAGTAATGAAGGTTTTTAATGCGTCCTCACTAATACTTATTAATTAAGTTTGTAGTCTACCACTTTCCCGATCTTCTTATCGTGTGCTCCCTTTCTGATATTCGCATGAACAGGAAGTGAAATGATGGCTTGTCTGAGTTTTTCATCGAGTTTTTTTCATCAGTCTAAATCGGATCGATCCACTCGTTGCGTTCCCTTTGATTCGACATTAGTTCTGCTGGAGTGTAACCAGTTGACATGTGGGGTTACAAATTCCACCCATTTTGTTTGGTGTGTCGGAATATATGTGCGGATGAATCGCATGAATTCCTTAAATACTCGTTCCGCCAAGTTTGACTGTGGTCTGAATTTCGAAATCAAAATCTGCTTGAAGTTGTTCCTTGCGAGAAAACCTCTCCATTGTTTGCCGATAAAGTTCGAGGCGTTGTCCGGTTTGCCGAAACGTGGCAACTAATCCTGCCCTGTTCTTCTTATAATCGGTGGCGCATTTGACGACTTCGTTGCGTACCAAAAATGAACGCTGCAGCGTCGGTTTATCGCCGGTAAAATAACGAAGAATGTGGAGCATCAATAAAACAAGACTTCCGCTTGGGGGCTGCTAACAATAGGTGCAAAGAAAGTGTAGGATTATAGATAGAGAGATCCTGAATGAAATGGATTACCTGTCAAAAGTGCAATGTATAAAGCCTCCAATGACCACCGTAGCAACATCTTACCGAATGATCTCTAATTCTGGTCATACGTAAAGGAAGCCGCTAGCAGCAAAGTTGCTGTTCGGACACACATGGACGATAATAGAACTGAAATTAAGCTTAGCCAAGCAAAAGCAAGAATACTGAAGTCAGTTTGCAAATATCCCTTAAGAAAAGAGGTGTAATTCCCGTCAATTTTAATTGTTTTGGTTCCTACACTACTGCAAATACCAGAGACTTATGATACCGAATCTATCTTGCTTTCCACTGTACCAAATTTGGTTTTCATATTACCCTTTACCCAGTCGATTTCTGCTGTTACTGTAAACTGTATCCGAGTTTATCAATACCCGCTTTTAATTCGGCCTTCAAATTATTAGTCATTGAGTCAAGTTTAGTTTGTACTTTACCGAACTTACTTCTGCTTTTAAGTCTGCCTTCAAGTCAGTTCTTAAATCTGTCTTAAAGGTACGTGTCATAGAATCAAATGTAGCCTAGTTTCCATGTCCGATTTTAAATTGGAGAATAAGGCTTGTTTCTTGTCCCGCTTCTTCTCTTCGCGTTGCCTTTCCTTCTCATCACGTTCGCGTTTTGCTCTCTGCTTTTCTTCTTCCCGTTCGCGTTTCACATATCAAGTTTATTCAGTTGACTCGTCTGCTATATTTGTCCGAGTCTTAGCTCACGCTTCTCGTCATCAATATTTAACATGCCTTGCCAGGACTCCGAGCGATTAGAAATTTCACGCGAGCGAAGCCGGTATGTACCCGCGTTTGTTTCGGAAAGTTCATCTGCGGAATTATCCACTCGCGCTTGTTCTCCGCCATGTTTGCAACCAAAAATTTCGCTATAGAACCAAATGTAATATTTTTAGATGCACTGTTGTACTGCTCACACTGAGTGTCTATCTCTGAGTTACTAAACAGTCAACTGTCACTGGCGGCAATGAAGATTGAATAGCACAGCCGGCAGCTGTGGAGGAGCGGTTCTAGGGTCGCAGGCACCAATCCTGCTTCGGGCATAGATGTGTGTGATGCCCTTAGGTTAGTTGGGTTTAAGTACTAAGTCTAGGGGACTGCTAACTTCAGACGTGCTTAGAGCCATTTCAGCCTTTGAATAGCACAACACGAAAGAGGCAACATGGATTCCACTGAATGTAAACAACTGAAGACAACGCAGCTGTCCGTCACCAACGCTGTATTTCCACCGTCTTGGATTTGAATGACAACAAGAGAACATATCCAGACAATTACACTTAAACAATAAAAAATTTGCACTTCTTTAACGAAATTGACTTTAAAAATTACAAAGATACATTTCAGAGATAACTAATCTGAAAGAATTTATGAAATGAAGCAGGTTTGGCGGGAAAGCTGGATTTTAAATGAGCACTTGAATGTCAGAAAATGAACTACGGAAGCGTTTCGCAAACAGAAAGTATTCTACTCACTTTGCGTTGTCTTGAAACAGCAACTTTGAACTGCAATTACAGCCTCCAATTGTATTTTACCGTTCTGTTGGTAGTCACCAGAATATTTTCCACGTCCGTATTTTCCAGAAAATTTCCGTCTCCGGACCCACATGAAATTAAAAACAAGAGCATTAGCTATGATTTTGATTAGAGTCCCTGTTCGGGCGCCACATCTGATGTAAGAAAACATTATTAAATATTTGTTATTAAAATATGACAATTGATTGCAATTTGGTGTCGTAATGCAGATTGTTTAAAATTCAGATGTAGTTGGCTTACGACGTGGCGCTCTAGCACATACAACAATTGTTAAGCATCAGATTGGGAAGGGGAAGCCACATATACTTGCGTGGCTCCCTTTCCCGCTTAGAAAGTGCCGCTCACCATTGTGGAGCGATGTGCGATTTGAGAAGTGAAGTTTGCTAAGAAATTCCCGGACGTCACTCGCACTAAAAATGTACCTAAGAGCCAGCTAAAAACTGAGTTTGACGAATATTACAAGGGGGGAATACAAGTTGTATGTTGACGTCGGCCTCGACTGTTCTGTCCACACAATGACACGTCGGATACGGTTGGCTGTGTGAAGAAAACTTGGCACATAGAAAGTAAATTATTATGGTTGTCCAACTACCAAAGCAAACACAAATTTAGAGTAACTGACACTACAATTACTAGCTTGGATTGAAAACACACATAACTCGTTAACACTTACGTCAATAAAAATGACAGGGTCTGAGTGGTTTGTTATGTCCATAAAAGTTTATAACTCACGTAGAAATGTTCATTCATTAACCATTCTGTGTTTTTCACACATACTAGTCTCACATGAAACAAAATAACAGTATTTCTAAATAAATTAAAACAAATTCCAAATCTTAGAATGACGCCTATGGAATGATGCGTCCGTAATGTACAGAAGATAAAACGAGAGTGATATCGTCCAGCAATGTACGATGGGTTGCGCGCTTGTTTTTTTGTAATATTCAGATGTCTTCATATGCACGCTGAATTAGTCTATAATTTCTTTGGCGCGTCAGTGGCGCTGGATTCATTTCTCCTTGTAAATCGTAAACATACATCATTAAAGTGCATAGTTAAATATTACACATTGGCAAATCAGGGTGTATACGGCCCGGGAGATCCGGGAAAAACCCGGGAATTTTTTCATCCGGGACAAATCCGGGGAAAACCCAGAAATTTCTTAGAATTCCGGGATTTTTCATTGTTTTAGATTTCAGTTAAAGTTTTGTAGGTTTGATGTGTAAGATCTGATACTCTGACAAAGAACTACCGCTGAATAATACTGCAGCAATGAAACATAAATCAGGGAATAACTCCAAAATAAAAGTTTAGTTGCATGGCAAATGGGTAATTTACACAATGCACAGACCAGTTTGCCAACACCGTAAAGTGTCAAAGGCTTTAGGTCGAAGATTATGCAGTACGTCCGTAACAACTAACTTGCATTCAATGTGCGTGACGTCACAATTGTTTACATTTCTAGCAGATCACCAGAAAATATTACGAATAGTGGCTTGAGATGCGTTACTTTCAAAGGAAATTTCCACGCAAGATGATTTATGTTACGTGTGAGAATGTGCAGTGAATTTCTTAAATCACAGGACGTTATAACTCTCATTTAAAACGTAACACTTTGCAGGATCAGCCATTTGAAAAATGTCGGGCCCAGAAGATAAGCCATTTATGCCTCTATTTAAAATTTTACCGGCACATTTGTATTTGATATGACTTAACGTGTAACATACGCTAAAAAAAGACCGAGTTTCAAGTTAGTTTTCATATTTAATGTTGCTCGAACATAGATAAAAAATTATGGGATCGATGGCAAAAAATGTAATTGACCTACAAAAAATGTGCATAATGTGTTACTGAGTAATGTCACAAGTCTTTTCATGCCAGAACACCTCGACTTTTCTACGCAACTGATAATCATTTTGGCACAATTTTAATTGTCAAATTAGAGCCTGTTAGTAGGCCTACGGACTTCCTATCATTGTAGGACTTATAACAATGGATGCCAATAGACGATGCAATTCTCGTTCGTACATATACATCTACTTACGAGATAACCGGTGTAAAAACGCACTTAGCTGATTTGAGCGAACTCGGCCTACCTTCGTAACGGACGCGCGAAAATAAACTCTGTGCATGTTGTCTTGCATCAAACGTCTTTCCAAACGTTATTGTTTTTCCTGGATTTCGTTTTCTAAATTGCTGGGACGTCCTCCGCCGCTATAAGACCTTTACGATTCAAAGGACTGATAGGTTTTACAGCTCCCAGGGAAAGTATACTGTTGCTTAAGACGGATGTATTTTCACCCGCTTTATACGTAATTTCATTCGGGAGAAAACGTGTTTTTAATCTGGAAATCCAAGTAGACGCCCTGCAAATAAATGGCTCTTGGCCTCTTTCATTATTCAAATCAGTGTTTTATGTGACGACATGTGGCAGTGTGAAAATACAACGTCTCAGGTCTAAATATCAGTAGTGGTCTCAATATGGGCCAGGAGGCGTGGGGGTGTAGAATGTGCTGCCCCCTGGTTGTGGCGCACGTAAGTCTGTCCCCATCCACCTCTGGTTGTGTGAATACATATTGTTTGGTTGCAGTGAGATTTTGCCCGTGAAAACGTCGATTTTGTGGACTCCATTCTGTCGGCAAGTATGTGTTTAACCATTTTCTTTAGAATTTGACTTATCTCTGCATCCGATTACTGATACGCTAAATGACCTGTTCCCCAGTTTTCATTGTTCTGTCCGTATTTCTTGACGACGGTTAGGGTTATTTTGCAGGAGGCACAGTGTGGTCCAAATATGGGCTACAATGAAAGGTCTAATTATGGACTGGCCCATACTGGTATCAGTTTATATTCCTATCTTTTTAGTTGAAACTACTCAAGATTTGTTTTTCAGGATGCCACGCAACAAGCGACACCAAGCCGAAGAGCCGGCCGGTGTGACCGAGCGGTTCTAGGTGCTTCAGTCTGGAATCGCGCGACCTCTACGGTTCCAGGTTCGAATCCTGCCTCGAGCATGGATGTGTGTGATGTCCTTAGGTTAATTGGGTTTAAGTACTAAGTTATAGGGGACTGATGACCTCAGAAGTTCAGTCCCATAGTGCCCACAGCCACCAAGCCGAAGGCAAAAGGAATACTTGGAACCCTTCGAAGAGGTATGAAGCCATCATTGTGGTGAGGGTGATGAAATTTGGAACTCTAATGGCTGCGAAATTATGTGTTGTCCCTCGGTCTACTCTACGACTTAAAGTATGAAAACAGATCTTACTCCAACTGCTGCTGCCAGTGCTGAGCAGAGAGTTTTAGAAGAGAGGAATGGCATTAACGCGCGTTTCACCACTAACTCAGCTGGTGGGTGTTCGGGATATCTTTTCCGTACACAGAACCTGTAATGGTAAACCCAGCAACAAATCCAGGTTATCCTATTCTCAGCCAGGAAAGGTTTCTGAATTTCCTCTTTTCATTGTTTTCTCATCACATACACACCCAGAAACTTCGACCCCTGTTAGACCTTTTCAGATTTCCACACCCTCTAAAACTGCAAAGAAAACAAGCGATAGAGACCGTAAATCGGCAAAGATTTCCTCGATTATAGTATCATCCTATAAGGAAGCGCTCACACTCCTAGGTCATGTCACTTAAGAGGAAGAGACATCCAACTTTTCCTGATCAAAAATTGAAGCAGATTCAAAAATCAAATAAAGAAGGCAAGAAACACAAAAAAATGTACGGAAGAAAATGAAAGTAGACCTGTCTTCGTCTGACGAACTATCTGATGATGATGATCCTATCGTAGACGACGAGGATAGTGATTTCGAGCTTCCTGAAGACCGCACGTCTTCTGGGCCTGGCCGCGCGGGGTAGCCGTGCGGTCTTGGGGGCCTTGTCACGGTCCCCCCCCCCCCCCCCCCCCCCCCCGTCGGAGATCCGAATCCTCCCTCGGGCATGCGTGTGTGTGCGTTGTCCTTAGCGGAAGTTAGTTTAAGTTCGATTAAGTAGTGAGTAGGCCTAGGGACCGATGACTTCAGCAGTTTGGTCACATAGCCCTTACCACAAATTTCTTCTGGGACAGATGTATTGTGCATATTCTGCGACAGCCGATTTTTAGCCGATGCCGCAGAAATTTGGATTCAGTGTATCCAGCGCCGTTTGTGAGCCATACTGAATGTATATGGATGGTCACTGGAGTTTATGTTTGTGATTGTTGCAAATAAACTTGCCATTCAGACTTCTTAAATATTTTTCCTCCTTGTTAAAGGTAGCCCATATTTGGAAGCAAGAAAAAAACTGGCGCATCTGCATGTTAAGTCCCATAGTGCTCAGAGCCATTTGAACCATTTTTTTTGAAGCTGGTATTGCCATGCGTATGCAAATACAGAAATATGTAAACAGGCAGAATATGGCGCTGCGGTCAGCAACGCGTATGTATGACAACTTCAAAAAATGGTTCAAATAGCTCTGAGCAGTATGGGACTTAACTACTGAGGTCATCAGTCCCCTAGAACTTAGAACTACTTAAACCTAAATAACCTAAGGACATCACACATATGTATGCCCGAGGCAGGATTCGAACCTGCGACCGTAGAGGTAACACGGTTCCAGACTGAAGCGCTTAGAACCGCTCGGCCATACCAGCCGGCTGTAAGAAAAGTGAGTTGTGCAGTTGTTAGATCGGTTACAGCTACTACAATGGCACGTTATCAAGATTTAAGTAACTTTGAATGGGGTGCTATAGTCAGCTCACGATCGATAGGACACAGCATATCCGAGGTAACGGTGAAGTGGGAATTTTCCAGTACGACAATTTCACGAGTGTACCGTGAATATCAGACATCGGGTAAAACATCAAATCTCGGACATCACTGCGGCCGAAAAATATCCTACAAGAAAGGGACCAACGACAACTAAAGGACATCGTTCAACTTACAGAAGTGCAACCCTTACGACGCACACTGCTGCAGATTTCAGTGTTGGGCCATCAACAAGTGTCAGCGTGCGAACCATTTACCGAAACATCATCCACTCGTGTACCCTTGATGACTGCACCACACAATGCTTTACGTGTCATCTGGGCCCGTCAACTCCGTTATTGGTTTGTTGATGACTGGAAACATGTTGCCTCGTCGGACGAATCTCGTTTCAAATTGTTTCGAGCGGATGAACGTGTACAGGTATGGAGACAACCTCATGAATCTATGGACTCTGGATGTCAAAAGGGGACTGTTCAAGCTGGTGAAGACGCTGTAATGATGTGGGGGCGTGAGCAGTTTGAGTGATACGTCTAGATCCGACTCTGACAGGTGACACATACGTAAGCATCCTCTCTGATCACGTGCATCCATTCATGTCCATTGTGCATTCCCGCAGAACAGTGCTCCACCCAACACGTCCAGAATTGCTACAGAGCGGACCCAGGAACACAGCTCGAGTTTAAACACTTCCGCTGGCCACCAAACTCTCCAGACATGAACATTATTGAGCATATATGCGATGACTTGCCACGTGCTGTTCAGAAGCTATCTCCACCCCCTCGTACTCTTACGGATTTATAGATAGCGCTTCAGGATTCTTGGCACTACTTCAGATATTACTTGAGTCCATGCCACGTCGTGCTGCGGCACTTCTGCGTGCTCACAGGGGCCTTACGCGATATTAGGCAGCTGCGCAAGTTTCTTTGGCTCTTCATTGCATAAGCCGACTTCCAAATTTTCCTTTCGGTGAGACCATATTGATTCGAAATTCCAGAAGATGAGATGGAAGAGACTTTAAGTTGTTAGATATTGTTTGCAATTCAATTATTTTAAGTTTGGAGATTCTGCATCTATTTGCAATGGGTTCCCCTCTGCCTTATCGTCTTACTATCGTCTACATTACACACTTCAAGCAGCAATATGTTGACCAATACCCAGAACACAATGATAGGATTATTATGTCATTGCGACATGTAGAAGATGTATTTCTGCTATACAGAGGTTTAAACAATGAGTGTAACGAGTTTGTACACTCTTTACTCTGTGCAGGATGAAATTCTATTGTAAATCGAACATAGTTTTTGTACATATTATGAACTCTTTGCAGTCGAACAGTGGTTAACTCCTTGTTCTACTGTATCTGGATGCACGTGTGACTACAGAAGGCGCTGCTTTCTTTCCTGGTGTTTTTCGGAAGCCTACTACCACCACTGAAACTATGCGTTAGTCCTCTACTCGCCGATTGGTCTACACTTACTGGAAACTAGCTTCGGGCCTTGAAACCTCTCCCCAGGGCTTGGACGACCTCTTCACGCCCTTCTCAGTGGGAGGAGGTCGTTTTGGCCCTGTTACGGATTGGACACTGCCGTTTCAGCCACCGCCATCTGCTGACGGCTGCGCCGGCGCCGTTCTGCACATGTGGGCACTTGCTGACGGTACGCCACATTTTAATGTCCTGACGAACCTGTCTATGGACATTTTATTCTGCTGTTTTCTTTTAATCCCTTGCCCGTTAATGTGCCTTCAATAGTGTTGTCCTTTTTAGTTGCTGTTTTAACATTGTGCCTCGCAGTGCATTCATAATTTAGTCTGGGCGCTAATGACCCCTGTAGTTGTGCGCCCTAAAACCACAAAAAAAAAAGAATCATCCCATGAAGCACAAAAAGGCACCTTAAAGGGCACTGTTACATCATTTACACAGCATACTGCTTAGAAAAAGGACGCCTTCGACGAGAATACCGCACTGTTTAGTACATAGCGACATCGAATGGTTACGATATCGGCTTTGTGCAGATCAATCAAGCATTCCTCAGTGAGAGAAGGTCCGCTCGCTCTGTCCTATTCGACGAACACTCTTGGTTCGGCCACATGATCAAAATAGCCTCAGGCCAAGTTATCACAGAGTACCGTATTTCTGTTGTGTATCGGAATATGTTGGCAGAAAAAAATATCCGTCCAGCATTCTCTATTCCAAGGAATGTTGGTAGTAGACAAAGGCATAATGAAAAAGTCGAATAGAATAAATAGAAGGGCTCTGGGGTTCATGAGATTGCTTGCAATGACTGCCCCAAGAAAGATATAGGTCACACTTGATGCAATTTTAACATACATGTTAAAGAACACCCAAATCTCGTCAGTTCCAAATAAGCTATTCCAGCTTATCTACACTCCTGGAAATGGAAAAAAGAACACATTGACACCGGTGTGTCAGACCCACCATACTTGCTCTGGACACTGTGAGAGGGCTGTACAAGCAATGATCACATGCACGGCACAGCGGACACACCAGGAACCGCGGTGTTGGCCGTCGAATGGCGCTAGCTGCGCAGCATTTGTGCACCGCCGCCGTCAGTGTCATCCAGTTTGCCGTGGCATACGGAGCTCCATCGCAGTCTTTAACACTGGTAGCATGCAGCGACAGCGTGGACGTACACCGTATGTGCAGTTGACGGACTTCGAGCGAGGGCGTATAGTGGGCATGCGGGAGGCCGGGTGGACGTACCGCCGAATTGCTCAACACGTGGGGCGTGAGATCTCCACAGTATATCGATGTTGTCGCCAGTGGTCGGCGAAAGGTGCACGTGCCCGTCGACCTGGGACCGGACCGCAGTGACGCACGGATGCACGCCAAGACCGTAGGATCCTACGCAGTGCCGTAGGGGACCGCACCGCCACTTCCCAGCAAATTAGGGACACTGTTGCTCCTGGGGTATCGGCGAGGACCATTCGCAACCGTCTCCATGTAGTTGGGCTACGGTCCCGCACACCGTTAGGCCGTCTTCCGCTCACGCCCCAACATCGTGCAGCCCGCCTCCAGCGGTGTCGCGACAGGCGTGAATGGAGGGACGAATGGAGACGTGTCGTCTTCTGCGATGAGAGTCGCTTCTGCCTTGGTGCCAATGATGGTCGTATGCGTGTTTGGCGCCGTGCAGGTGAACGCCAACAATCAGGACTGCATACGACCGAGGCACACACGGCCAACACCCGGCATCATGGTGTGGGGAGCGATCTCCTACACTGGCCGTACAGATCTGGTGATCGTCGAGGGGACACTGAATAGTGCACGGTACATCCAAACTGTCATCGAACCCATCGTTCTACCATTCCCAGACCGGCAAGGGAACTTGCGGTTCCAACAGGACAATGCACGTCCGCATGTATCCCGTGCCACCCAATGGGCTCTAGAAGGTGTAAGTCAACTACCCTGGCCAGCAAGATCTCCGGATCTGTCCCCCATTGAGCATGTTTGGGACTGGATGAAGCGTCGCCTCACGCGGTCTGCACGTCCAGCACGAACGCTGGTCCAACTGAGGCGCCAGGTGGAAATGGCATGGCAAGCCGTTCCACAGGACTACATCCAGCATCTCTACGATCGTCTCCATGGGAGAATAGCAGCCTGCATTGCTGCGAAAGGTGGATATACACTGTACTAGTGCCGACATTGTGCATACTCTGTTGCCTGTGTCTATGTGCCTGTGGTTCTATCAGTGTGATCATGTGATGTATCTGACCCCAGGAATGTGTCAATAAAGTTTCCCCTTCCTGGGACAATGAATTCACGGTGTTCTTATTTCAATTTCCAGGAGTGTAGAAGTAACGGTTCACTCTATTTCCAATATTGAAAAGAATTTGCGTAATATATTTAAGTAAACGGAAGAAAATATTTTAATTGTTTTGGAATAAAAACATATCATGTAGGCATTAAATCGAGCCCACGGTTCAGTGTTGAATGATCGGTCTGAACTGACACACTACAGTATCCTATCGAATTTTTACTGTCTGAAAATTGTCGCCGGTAGCTACTAAGATGATTTTCACGTTACAGTAGCAAAGCATAACACTCAAATGCTACACCTTCGGTAATTTGATAATAGTGAGGTACTGATGTAAAGCAAATGCAATGTGGTTCCCAGCCTTCGGTTGTTTTCCTACTTATGGTTTCCTCCTGGTAGCTGTTCGTGAGTTTACTTTGTTTTCCTCTTTGGCACCGTAGCCTTCAGCCTTCCAGTATATCGCTAACGTCCTCGGGCTGCTTATACCACGTTGGCCTGTTAGCAATACGGCGGTTGTATGCACATTACACAGGATTTTCACTTTTATTTCGTTGGTTTTATACAGCTGGCGTCTACTGGATCTTACAATATAACCTACGTTGAGTTGGCCGGCCGGTAAGCCATTTTTCAGATTTCGTTCTCGACGTTTCAGTTCCATACTAGAGTATTATTTTTTGGATGATATTTCTCATGCAGGCCCTGTTTACAGTACTTTCCCTTGACTGTAGTTAGTTTTTACGCATTTTATCCCCGTTCACAGTAGTGTGCCGATTTATTTTTACCTAGGACCTGGCTCGTTCAGCCGTTACGCTTTGTACTTTTTGACAAGCATCTTTTGGGTGTGCTCAATTTTATTGTGACAACCGACAAACGTGGTTTGACTTAATTTTAATAACTTCCCAAAAGCTGGGACACCGTAATTGTCCATCTACGTTATGAAAATATAACCGTTGTAAATACTTGCATTGTTTTTTTGTTGAATAAAAAAAACATGTTACTAGAATGGAGGCAACAAGATGGCCCAAAATTACAATGGACTGGATCCCGTCAGGCAGCAGAACAGTGGGAAGACCTAGGAAGAGGTGGATCGATGGAGTGAGAGAAGACCTGTTGCAGCTGGGAGTCACGGAAAACTGGAGACAAATAGCAGAAGACAGAGACGGATGGAGAGCTCTAACTGTGGTGGCGCGCGGTCCTCTGGGCCTGATCGCGTGAGTGAATGAATGATGTTTTTTTGCTGAATGCCAATACTACGATTTCAGAAACTTCACGCATTGACTTATATACTTAACAGGTAAACCTGAAGATTCGATGTGAAACCGGTAGTTGCAAATAGAGCACCTTCATACAGCTATGCGGGTATAGGAATCATCTCATCATCTTGAGTTTTTTATTGTTATAATTTTTACGACAATCTGAAAGGTTATTTAGTACTGAGTGTTGTTACGTTATTTACAGTCTGTCAGTTGTTCATATTAATCTACTTTACAACATTCTAAAGAAGCAGGACGAAATTTGTTAAATCTAAAATTTCAACTGAAAAAGTAAGTTGGTATTGCAAAAATTATTGTATTTCAGCTCAGCACATTTCTGTGTAATGAGGTCGCTTCCTGTGAGCGAATGTCGCTCTCAACAACAAATGTATAAAAAAAATATACATCAGCAATTTAAAGTTTGCAACATTATTTTCAGCAGCGTGAGAACAAAATAATTTCCGGTACCGGGAATCGAACCCGGGCCTGCTGGGTGAGAGCCAGCTATCCTAACCACTTTTTTTTTATGAATTAATTTATTTATTTTACATATATTTGTTCATATCACATAGGACGCCCTCCAGGCGAAAAAAAATTATGTGGAATTACCATCAGTAACATATAAAATAGAAAGGGAATTATAGGAATTAAAGAAAACGCCCTCCTGGCAGAACAGACAAAGCAGCATCCGCGTCCCGCCAACTTGTGGGTAGACGCACACCGAATCCCAAGGCAGTCAGGCATGTTCCAGGCACGTCTTCACGAAGAATATTGCATTTTCCGGTACATGGGACTGAGTCCTAGTATTACACACTCTCATTGAAGTCATCTTCTCATACCTGGGACACCCCAGCTGCAGGGGGGATCGAAGAAGGCACTACCCAAAAAGTTGGCATAGTACTGACGGTATCGCGGATGGTGCATGAGAAAAGTAAAGCGATCTTGCAGGAATGTCCAAAAATCAAGAACACTCTTATCACCTTCATGGAACAAATAAGAGATCGAGAGACCTTTTATCCAGATCACAGCGTTGTTCTTCGTACTTGGGAAGTATGTCTCATCTGGGAACAGAAGAGATTTCGGTGTAATGGCATGGGGAGCCGTACGTAGAAGAAAGGCAAGCATCTTCTGAATCAGCTGCCACACCTCTGCAGAAGATCCACACATCAGTCGATGTTCGTCCGTATCAAGCGTTTGACAGCGAGGACACAGCGGCGAATCTGTCATTTTTATGGCATGTAGACGAAGTTGTGTCATGTATTTTCCATTAACGACCAAATACCAGGTCGCACGTGCGCTCGTGTCTAGGTATATATGGTGTACAGAACGCCATACCACGGGCCATGCGATCGTAGGATATCGCCTTTCCACAACATTCCGAGTGTGATTTCTCATCATGATTCGGTAAACATCACGTGCCATAGGGGGTCTGGTACTAGGCAAGTCGGCATGGACATAACTGTATTCGATGAAAAAGGTCCGGATATGTGAGAGAGGGGAAGAAATATGGGCTACTGCAACGGGTGCCACTCGAGAGGGAGGGGCCACTTCATCAATCAGGCTTCCCGATAATCCGTTTCGGCGGCGGATCCACGATTTAACCATCGTACTTACATAAAGGGCAGCTGCTCTCGCTCGGACGTTGACAAGGCCGAGGCCGCCATCTCGAGGAGGAAGTGTCAGCGTGTCGTAGCGGACTTTGAAGATAAGACCCGCGCTAACAAAGTAGCCGAACGCCGCCTGAAGTCTGTGTGCCATTGCCTTTGGCATCGGTAAAATCTGTGCTAAATGGGGTAGTCGCGAGACTAGATGAGTGTTAACAAAATCCACCCTTTGTAACATGTCCAATGCTCTCAGGAGGTTGCCACGAACGTTCGTGCGGATAGCTTGAAGCAGGCGTTTGTAGTTAAATGAGATCGTGCGCTGTATATCACGCGTGAAGGTGATCCCCAAACATTTGAGCTTGTCCACTAATGGCAATGGTGCCACACTCTCAGCTGGAAGGCCTCTACCGATGGACATAGCACTAGATTTCGTCAGGTTCACACGGCTGCCCGCAGCAGCCCCGTACTGGTTGATCCACGCCAGTGCCTCTCGCACTTCATCCTCCGATAGAACTAAGAACACCAAGTCATCTGCATAGGCGCGGCAGATGAAAGAAGTCCCCCTCATTGTTATGCCTGTCAACCGGCTCCTCAAACCGTGTAATAGTGGCTCAAGGGCAATGGCGAAAAGCAGCATCGACAGCGGACATCCTTGACGGACCGACCGCAGGACGTTAATAGGGCTCGCCACACGGCCATTGACCAGCACCCGCGACGTGGCACCTCGGAGAAGCCGCAAGACGATGTGTATAAACCTGTGGGGAAAGGCCATCCGTCGGAGTACGTTTTCGAGAAAGTCATGACTCACTCTATCAAAGGCGTGGTCGAAGTCCACTGTCACTAAGGCACCACGACTGCGACAGGTCATGGTCAGGGCTATAACGTCACGGTAATCGCTGAGTGCCGTCTGAATGTTACTATCACCTCCAAAGCACGTTTGATCCAGAGAGATAACTTGAGGGACGACGCGCCTAATGCGAGCGCCAAGAATCCGGGTAAAAATCTTGAAGTCACAATTTAACATGGTCAGCGGCCGATAATGTTCCACTCCTCGACCTCCCGATGGCTTGGGGACCGGGATAAGCAAGCCTTCTACGAATTCGGATGGGAGAGGAAAGTCAGGGTTCATCAGTTCTTCATACATCGCAGTCCAGCGTGAGCCCATGATGTCATGAAATGTGTGGTAAAACTCCAGCGGGAACCCATCTGGACCTGGGGCTTTGTTTGCCGCACCCTTATGAAGAGCATCGGCGACGTCATCAGCCGTAATTGTCGCCGTGAGAATCTCCGCAGCAGACTCGTCCAGGGTATCTGTCAAGGAACGGAGGACATCAGACATTACCGCCACGTTCCGGTCCTCTGCTGCATAGAACTCGTTGTAGTGATCCACAAAGGCTCTTACGATGTCATTCTGGGACGTCAATCGACGACCATCTGGCATGTCGAGGGCGTTGATCAACTTTCTACGACACCGCTGCTTCTCTCGGATAACATGATGCATGGACGGGAGCTCTCCTGGTACACATTCGTGACATCTTGCGCGTACTACTGTGCCTTCAAGGCGGTGACGCATAAGAGAAATTATCTTCGCCTTAATACGTTGAATTTCAACCTGTCGTTGAACTGAGGGGGCAAGGTTTGAGAGTTCCCGGAGAATTGTGAAATAGTATTCCATGGTATGTCGGTGCCATAACATTTTATCGCGACCGTAATTCATCATAGAACGACGTAAAGCAGGCTTGGCGCAGTCGATCCACCACCGAAGTGTTGAAGGATACGCTGGAAGGCGTCTCACACAGTTGTTCCACGTCGTCTCTACGACCTGCCTACATTCCGGATCCTTGAGAAGGGCCACATTCAGCTTCCACAGGCCTCGACCGCGCCACACCTTCTGCCTCTGGAGCGAAACAGTGCAAATGTAGGCGATATGGTCGGAAAAGGCGGTAGGCCATAACTCAGCGTCAAGCGTGGCAGTTACGAGTCCTGGGGACACGTAGACACGGTCAAGACGACTTGCTGAATGGCTGGTGACGTACGTATACCCAGGCCGATCGCCATGCACGCGGTCCCAAGTATCGGTGAGTTTCAGTTCATGCACAAGCAGCTTGAGTTCCTGGCATGTGGTGAAATGGGGATGTTGGTCCTTTTGGGATAACACACAATTGAAGTCGCCGCCAAGAACAATATGGTCGTAGCGTCCGACAAACAAAGGAGCGATCTGTTCTGAATAGAATCGCGACCGCTCCCGTCGCTTGGCCGTGCCCGAGGGAGCGTAAACATTGATGACTCGAACACCGTGGAAAGTCACAGCAAGACCCCTAGCCGATGGTAGGTAAATCACTTCATCTACATCAATGCCTTCCTTTAAAAGAATAGCTGTCCCACTGCCACCGTCGGCACACGGCGTGAGGTAGGAAACATAGCCATAGACATTAGGAAACGTCGCCAGGCGAACTTCCTGCAAAAGGGCAACATCTAGGTCCGACGCCCTCAACATATCACGGAGCAATTGTAGTTTGACAGGGGTGCCAATGGTGTTGACATTGATGGAGCCAATCCTGTAAGCTTGTCTTAGAATTGGGACTACAGGGACGCTCATGGAGGCACGAAGAGCAGCAGCGAACAAGAATGTTGTCCCAGTAGGCTGCACATCCCCATCCTGTAACCCTGTCGATTAGGAGTCGTGGGCTGGAGCAGCGGCATTCGCGGCTGTCTCACTAGTTGGTGTTTCGTCGGCTACATCGTCAGACCACGCAAGGGTGCGTGGATGGTGTGCGTCCAGTGAAGTACCAGCAGAGTCCGAAGGCAGTGTCACGTCGGTGGTGGAAGAGTTGTCCTGGCTCAGCTGTTGTTCAACGTCCATAGGTACAGCGCCTGGTGCATGCAAGGATGGTTGTACGTCCGACGGAGTGCAAGTTGGTGCTTCCACCACGGATTCGTCCTTCGGGGGAACAACTTGATAATTTTGATCTTCATCGTCTTGAGACTGCGTCCTGCAGGTGTCAGACGGGGCGATCCGCCGTTTCCGACGTCTCTTCGGCGACCGTTGCTTGCGCACGTGATCTTCAGTGTCCGAAGACGCCTGGGGATCCGGATGTTCAGGCACAAAAGCATCGGTAGGCACAATCATGGAGTCAAGGGCCATCCCCTGTCCTTGAGATTGCTCACCACTGCACACGTCGGGAGGAGGAGGCAAGGGCGTCGGTCCGTCCGCAACAGCCTGAGGCAGTACCGGAGACGACGATGTACCAGTAGTAGGAGCCAGTGGTGTTCGCGGTCGGGGGTCGCTATGGAGAGCTTCGACAAACGTCAGCGGTAGCGACGTCGGAGCGGTCGTGGCCGGCAGGTCCCCAGGCGGTAACTGTGTGATTCTGCGCTGCAGACAGCTGGAACGGAGGTGTCCTTCTTTGCCACATCCCGAGCATGTCTTCGGCTGTCCATCATAAATAATAATTGCACGGCAGCCACCAATATATAAGTAGGACGGCACATGTTTGGTTAGTTCTATGCGGATCTGCCGTACTCCATTGAGAACCGGGTATGTAGTGAACTGAACCCACTTCTCAGCTGTGTGGCTAATCACTTTTCCATATGGATGGAATGCAGATACCACTACCTCTGAAGGCACCTCGAAAGGGAGTTCAAAAACACGTATCGTGCGCAGTCCAAGTCCCGCATGTTCCACAGTTACGTCACCGATGTGTCCATCAGAGTGACGGAACTTAAGACCACTTCGAGTTGCATCTAGAATTTTTTCACATATGTCTTCGTTGACCAATTTCACGTATACCACACTGCTCACTATAGAAAGGTGGATGCCAACAAGATCGTTGCAGTCAATCTTGACTTCATCTCTGATAAACTGTTCGATTTCCAGTGCTTTTGGTCGGGCATATTCAGGTGCAAAGCTAATCTTCAGTGTCGATTTTCGGTGGGCATAAGCCATTCTCTGTCGAATGAAATATAGCGCGCTAAGACGGCAGAATCACGTAAACAACTCCGCGAGCGAGCTGCGCGGCGAGGACGTAAACAAGACGTCCGTGCCGCTAGCGTGCCGAAAGGCGACTTCCGTAATTGTCCATCTACGTTATGAAAATATAACCGTTGTAAATACTTGCATTGTTTTTTTGTTGAATAAAAAAAACATGTTACTAGAATGGAGGCAACAAGATGGCCCAAAATTACAATGGACTGGATCCCGTCAGGCAGCAGAACAGTGGGAAGACCTAGGAAGAGGTGGATCGATGGAGTGAGAGAAGACCTGTTGCAGCTGGGAGTCACGGAAAACTGGAGACAGATAGCAGAAGACAGAGACGGATGGAGAGCTCTAACTGTGGTGGCGCGCGGTCCTCTGGGCCTGATCGCGTGAATGAATGAATGATGTTTTTTTGCTGAATGCCAATACTACGATTTCAGAAACTTCACGCATTGACTTATATACTTAACAGGTAAACCTGAAGATTCGATGTGAAACCGGTAGTTGCAAATAGAGCACCTTCATACAGCTATGCGGGTATAGGAATAATCTCATCATCTTGAGTTTTTTATTGTTATAATTTTTACGACAATCTGAAAGGTTATTTAGTACTGAGTGTTGTTACGTTATTTACAGTCTGTCAGTTGTTCATATTAATCTACTTTACAACATTCTAAAGAAACAGGACGAAATTTGTTAAATCTAAAATTTCAACTGAAAAAGTAAGTTGGTATTGCAAAAATTATTGTATTTCAGCTCAGCACATTTCTGTGTAATGAGGTCGCTTCCTGTGAGCGAATGTCGCTCTCAACAACAAATGTATAAAAAAAATATACATCAGCAATTTAAAGTTTGCAACATTATTTTCAGCAGCGTGAGAACAAAATAATTTCCGGTACTGGGAATCGAACCCGGGCCTGCTGGGTGAGAGCCAGCTATCCTAACCACTAGACCATACCGGATGTTGACCCTTTCTGTTTTTACATGCTGACACCCCTATGCTCCGGCGGGGTCGGAGTAACCACCTCCTTACTAGTAGCTCGTGTACTTGGTCACCGCCTTCGTGCCCTCGCTCACGGCGTGCTTGGCCAGCCCGCCAGGCAGCAAGAGCCGCACAGCGGTCTGGATCTCGCGGGACGTGATGGTCGAGCGCTTGTTGTAATGCGCCATGCGAGAAGCCTCTGCGGCAATCCGCTCGAAAATGACGTTCACGAAGCTGTTCATTATGCTCATCGCCTTCGACGAGATGCCCGTGTCAGGGTGCACCTTGTAGATGTAGATGGCATAGCTCTCCTTCCACTTGCGCTTCTTCTTCTTGTCGCCCTTCGAAATGTTGTTCTGCGCCTTGCCGGCCTTCTCGCTAGTCTTGGGCGGCATTTCGAACGTACGGCAGCAACACCGGCAAGCGCTCCGTTCTAGTCAATGTCTCCCCTCACAGGACAATGACGATAGGAATAAACATATTAAAATAATTTCCGGTACCTGGAATCGAACCTTTTTTTTTTTGTAACGTGATAAACTTTTATTTACAGATTAACAAAATACATTGCTTGATCAAAGGCACATTTAGGTTTACACATACAGTAATCGTATCTTTCCTTTTCATATAGTCTTTCTTGTATTTTCTTTATGATTTAGTTCTCTCTATTAAGCAAATTTTGTGTTTTTTTATATTTGTTTGTTTTCTAGTCTATTTCCAGCTCCAGCTCTGTGTGCACTTATTAGAGCTGTATTTTCTTATGGCATTTAATGAGGTTTATTTTGTTGGCGCCTAAAGATGGCGTCCTTTAAATTTGGTTAAACCTATTGACTAAGACATATTTCTATGGTACACTCAAGAAAACAAAGTATACGCATGAATATGGATAGTAAGTTTAGGGAGAGTTGTTTGATTGTGGTTGGAGATTGGGCGAGGGGGAGAGAGAGAGAGATAGAGAGGGAGAGAAATGAGAGGAAAACATTTGATATATGGTAATAAATCATAGCAAATCGTCATTTTGCATTTTGTCACAACTGTGTATGGTTTCCACTATTATTAAAATAAGTGTTAGTGAATTTGTGCAGTACTTACAAATCACCTTTTGGACACGCAGGAGATCACCAATATTTTAGCACTTTCCCTAGTTGTGTGACGATATGATTGCTGTAACCCACTCTTTCACATGTCAGATCGCAGGTGATGCACTGCCACTTGTCACACAAATCACAGACACTCACGAAACACGCACTTTGTGGGTGTTGGAGGATGTGGGGATGCCTGCGTCAGCAAACGGTGAGGTCTTGAGGAGCTATGGGAGGGCGTGGTGTGTCGGCGTCGTGTGTCATGGTGGCGTCGGCGGTGTAGGCGTCGGCGGTGACGGCGTCGGCGATGGCGGTGTCGGTCGCGGCATGTGGGGACGGAGGGCGTCTTTGAAGGCGGCGTCCAGCGCGATCTGCAGATAGTTCTGGAACCTCTGCCGGTAGTTGTTTTTTCTGCCTGGCCCTTTTGTGCTCCTCCCAGAGATCTGTGAGGAACTGTACTGTGTCCGTCTGCTTTTTGGCGATTATCGCATGCGCTGTCATTGCAAGTGTCCACATGGTAGCGACGCGCTTTGGCCGAGGGAAGCTTTTTGCCTCTGGGATGGTGAGCTCCGTGATTTCTATGTTACGGTGGGCCGCCCTGTTCATGTGTGCCACCATTCTTCTACACGTCTGCCATATCTGCAGGCTTGCCCGGCATGTGAAACGGTGTTCCAGGGAGTCTATTTGGTTGCACACTTGGCAGTTCGGCGAATCGCGCATGCCGATGCGTGCTAAGCGCTCGTTTGTGGGGATCGTCTTGTGTACGACTTTGTACCACGTGTCTCTAGCTTCTGGAGGTATGGCTTTCTCGGAGAGATTCTTCCAGACTTGTGGCCAGTCGTGGCCTGGAAGATTCGTCTCCGTTTTGCTTCTGACTTGTTTACCTCGTAGCGCTCGGTAGATTTTCCCTGCAGTTCTCATCTCCTTGATTGCTAGGGTGGATGTTATGTAGCTGCTGTCCATTATTACCTGTTTTATGTAGCGCATCTTAAAGGGATTCGACTGACAGCTACTGGCGCTTCCTCGGAGTCTGGTCTGTGTTCCTTCAGTAGAGACGACGTGGTACAGTCTACACTTCTGTCCTCCATTTTTAGTGCTCTATGGAGCAACAGTGCCGAGCATTTAGTTGTGACGTCTATTAAACCGAGCCCCTTTTCTTCTCTAAGAAGAGTGCTGGTGGCTTGTGACACTTTGAAAATTTCCCGCCTCCACAGTAGGTAGTACACAGCGCTTCTTATAGACTTCCCTATTTCTATTGGTACGTTTATGACTTGTGCCATGTACCATGCCTTCGCCAGGATCGTTGCGTTGATAATCTGCGTCTTTTGATCCAACGTTAGGTGTCTGTTGGAGTGTGTCTTGACGAGCCCTCTGGTGGTGTTCAGGATGTTCCGCCAGTTTTCTGCGGCCATTTTCAGTGGCCAGGCCTGCAGCTGGACACCTAGCACCTTATGTTTGTCGCTCACCTGGTATCATGGTCTGGCTTCTCTCAATTTCCTGTTCCCTATAGGGAGCAGCACTGTTTTGTTTGGGTTGGTTTTCGCCCCAGATGCCTTTCCAAAGAATTCAATTATTGGGAGGACACTGTCAATATCCTCCTCTCCGTCCCCAAAAATGCTCAGGTCATCGGTATATGCCATACACGTTACTTTAACGTCCTGTAACTTGTAGCCTTTGATGGTGGTGGCGAGCTTCCTGAGGACTGGGTCAAGGGCTACTGTGAATAGTGCCATCGACAGTGGACACCATTACCTCACAGATTTCCCCAGTTTTATCGGTGCAGACTTATAGTTACTCGTGATGTGGCATTTGTCAACATGTTATCGATGACTCGAGATAATTTGGGGCCAAAACCTAGTCTCGTCAAAGTCTTCAGTAGGTACCGGTGACCGATCCTGTCAAAGGCTTTTTGGAAGTCTACAGAAATGATCGCTGCAGTCGCTCTGTTGGATGCGGCGTATGATATAACGTCTCTGTACGTGCATACGGCGTCGAAGATGTTTCTGCCTAACACTGCACATGTCTGCCACGGGCTGATGGCTTTCTTCAGGGCGAGCTTCATGTTTTCAGTGACGCATTTTGCTGTTAGCTTGTAGTCCGCGTTTAAAAGGGTTATTGGGCGGTAGTCTGCTACTGTTTTAGGCGCTTTTGTTTTTGGAATCAGGGTAATGGTCCCTTCCAGGAACGGGGGTGGTATTTCTTCTCCGTTAAATATTTCATTGACGATTTCCGTCATAATTCCACCTACTGGTGTAGAATTCGGACGGTATTCCGTCCGCTCCTGGAGCCTTGCCACTGGCGCAGGTTTTGAGGACACCTCTGACTTCGTCCTCTGTCGCGGCCTCGGTCAACAAAGCGCGGACGGTGTTGTTCAGCTGTCTGCGCGTTTCCTCTAATATTTTGGCTGTTTCTGCATCGTCTGGGACATCTCCCTTGAAGAGGTCGGAGAAATGGTCTTCTATGTGACGCATCATGTCCCATTTAGTTGTTATCTTGCGGCCAGTTGTGTCGCTGAGTTCCCTGATTGTTCTGCTATGAGCCCTCTCCCTGTGCAGGTGGTGCAGTGTGGCAGGTTCGTCTCCAGTGGGGCCGTGTGCCTGGCTGCGGACGACGACGCCATTCATCTGTTGACGCTTGACGTTCAGTAGGCGCGCCTTTATTGCTCTAACTCGCGTGAGAAGCAGGTCGTCGTCTGAAGGACGTAAAAGTCTGCAGAGCTCTTCCTCCAGAATGCCCTCTCCGCACTGTACCTAATCAGTGTCCTCCTTACTTGTAGTTTACCATCTTCAACCCACCATTGTGTGGTGGACGGATACTGCTGTCGCGTCCGTAAGCTTTCTTCTATGGTGTGCACAATCTCCTGATGTAATTTGGCGTCACTTAGGTGTTGCGTGTTAAGCTTCCACACTGATCTTCCTCCTGAGATTTTCCTCGTTGACAGCTGGAGCTTGCATGTGTAGGCACAATGGTCGGAGAAGATCACAGGGCAGACTTCCACATGCGATACAGTGGCGGCCAACTCTCTGGTCACACAAATCCTATCAAGCCTGCTTCTTCCGCGGTTGTGGTAATAAGTGAACTCGGTTGTGTTTGGCTGTAGTATGCGCCAAGAGTCGTCTAGCTTTAGCTTTCTTACGAGTTCCTGCAGCTCCGTGCACAGATTTGGTACCGGGACTTGGTCTTCTGGAGCAGCCACGCAGTTAAAGTCGCCTCCCAACACAACGTTGACATTGTTGTGTGGAAGGAGTCCACAGACGTCTTCGTTAAAGAACTGCCTTCTAGACCGCTTGTTTTCTGTGCCTGACGGCGCATAGATGTTGACGAAATATGTGTCGGCTACTTGGATCGCTATTCCGCGGCCGTCAGTCAGGGTCTTGATGTTCTCCACGTCGATCCCATTTCTCACCATTATCGCAGTGCCAGTCCTCGTTTCTGCGTCTATGTTCGAAAAGACGTCTAATCCCGGTATTTCTTCTATGTCAGTGGTTACTACTTCTTGTAGCATTGCCACATCAGCAGCTCGGTGCTGCAGGAACTCCGTGAGGGCTTCTATCTTGACAACCGAATTCATCCTATTTACGTTGCACGTGATGACGTTATAGCACGAGCGTGTCTGCATTTAAGCGCTGTGTGGAGGCGGGAGTTGTGCTTGCTGTGGGCGGTCCGGCCGGAGAACGACGTCCTCCGGTTCGGAGACTTGATTCCCCGCATTTGCGGACGGTATGTCCGACGCTTCCCCGTCGGAGGTTTCCATCCTCTCGTCGTTTGAGCTGCTGCTGCGGCTTCGCCGTCTGTTGCGCCGCCTTTTGGCTTTGCACGCCGGTTGCGGCTGCTCGTGCGACTCCTTCGGTTCGTCGTCGGACTCCTTCAAGATGCGGGCGAGTTTCGTCACCTGCTTCTTGATGGCGATCTCGCGCGCCTCCTTGTACGAGGTGGGCGTGGACTCTGCGCTGGGCTCGGCCTGCTGGCTGCCGTGAATGACAGCCTCAGCTGACGGCTGGGCGGCGGCGGCGCGCGTCACCTTCACCCGCTGGGCTTCGGGGGACGGGGCGGCCGCCAGCTCGGCCGCTATATTGGACAACACCTCTGTGTCCCCTATCACAAATATAAATCAGCAATTTAAAGATTGCAACAGTATTTTCAGCAGCGTGAGAACAATGAGAATAAGAATAAACATATTAAAATAATTTCCGGTACCGGGAATCGAACCCGGGCCTGCTGGGTGAGAGCCAGCTATCCTAACCACTAGACCATACCGGACATTGAACGTCTATTTGTCACACCGCGTGTGTCACAATGCTCCGGCGGCAACGGAGGAGCCACCTCCTTACTTGGCCACCGCCTTCGTGCCCTCGCGGTAGGATGTCGGGCGGCGACGGCTCGGCGGCCGGTAATCCTTGGCTACCTGGGACGCACAATAGCGAGCGGCACACGTGTTCACAGGCGGGCAGCCAGCCGTTCTGATAGCAGCCTCGAAAAGATCTTGAAGTCGCTGTTCAATAACGTTAAGGGGCGATAATCGCGGATATGATTCCGTCCCTTCGGCTTATGGATGGGGACAATCAGTCCTTTCAAGAACGGTGCAGGCAACGGTATACCTGGGGACATCAGTTCCTGACAAATTGCAACCCAACACGGTACCAACGGTTGTTTAAATGCTCGATAGAACTCTAATGGTAATCCATCGATTCCTGGTGATTTATGGGGAGCACCTTTACCAATGGCGTCGAGCACTTCCTCTTCTGTCACTTCTCCCAGTAAAGTCGGTACCATGTCTGGTGAAACTGTACCGTGGACATGTGCTGAAACGGCGTCTACGGTCGTCATATCAGGGAGCACTGCTGAATAAAGTTGAGGCTTCTGCTATTTCTGCTTGTTCTGCCACGTGTCGTCCGTCGTCCGTTATCATGTCGGTTACCAGTGCCCTACAGCGCCTCCTGCATTCTAGGAGCACGTGGTGCATAGATGGCCTTTCTGATTGTATCATGTCTGGAGCATGCGACCGTATAACAGCGCCTTGTAAATGATGGCGTGCTAAGGAGACGAGCTGCGCTTTCGCGCGATTGACTATGATCTGTCGGTCAGGTGAGGACTCCATAGCAAGACATTCCCATAGGACGGTGTAATAGAAGATTTCCGTGCTCCTCCTCCATGCCACCGCTTCCCGGCCGTAAGCCATGAAGGTGCGCCTAAGAGCAGGCTTCGCACATTCAATCCACCAACTGAGGGTCGATCGGTAACGACCACAACGCTGTAAGGACGAGTTCCACGACTCTTCGATAGCGCCTTTATGTGCCGGCTCGTCCAGATGGGCGACGTTCAGTTTCCAGGAGGGCCTACTGCGCCACACACGTGCAGGTTGGAGGGCAATGGCGCAAATATAGGCTGTGTGGTCGGTGAATGCAGTGGGCCAGAGCTCTGCTCCTCTCGTCACCGTCGAAAGGGTGCTTGTGACGTAAATCCTGTCTAACCGACTTGATGAATGACTTGTATAATGGGCGTATCCAGGAGCTGGGCCATGGATGTGGCTCTACGTGTCAATCAGGTGGAGGTCACGCACTAGCATCTCCAATTCCGCACACGGGACGTGATGTGGCTGCTGATCAGACAGAGATAATGTACAGTTAAAATCTCCTCCGATCACCATATCGTCTAGGCGGCCAATAAATAGACGCGTAATATCTTCCGAAAAAAAGCGGGCCCCATCTCTCCGTCTCCCTGATCCTGAAGGGGCATATACATTGATGAGTCGTACACCGTTGACAGTTACTGCCATGGCTCTTGCACTCGGTAAGTACAGTACGTCCGTAGCCGCCAAACCGTCCCGTAGCAGAACAGCCATACCACAATCGATAGAAGAGGCGTAGGAGATGTGGGCTGTATATCCGTAGATGTCAGGGAAGTTAGCGACACATACTTCCTGTAAGAGGGCCATGTCGACGTCCGCCGCATCAAGCGTTGTAGCGTAGTTTGTGTGGTGCCCTTACCGCGTTGATATTGATTGTGGCAAGGCGAAAGGTGTGCTGCCTAGCCGCTTCACCTAGGGTAGACGCCATGGCAATCAAAGCTAACCGCAAGAGATGCCGGACCCACCAACCCCGTTACAAATTATGAGTCTTTCACGCTAGGAGTGGTATCTCCAATGTCACCCCCTCCCCTGTCACCCGTGCCCTCTTCAGGAAGTTCCTCAACATCGTCCGACCACAGTGGTTGCAACACGATGCTGTGTAGCTGATCGGCACCTAAATCTCCCGCACGTACGTCGTCTTTGGTAGAGGTAGATGGAGCGCCATCCATCGACGCGACCTGCTGCATCTGTGGTGCAGGAAGTAACTTGGCACTCGTGGTATGGGCAAGTGAACTGTCTACACCACTTAGATCCTCAGCAGGCAGAGCATCCATGCCGTCTGATGAGATGTCACCTTCTTGACCGGCCGTGTGTAGGAGGCAATCGTCAGAAGGGGTCCGCCGACGTCGCTTCCGTCGTCGAGGCGAACGTTGTTTTCGAACGTGGACATCCGCATCCGAATGTGGGAGGCAATCCAGCGACGTAATGTAAGTAGGCTGTTTAGGTATTTTTATTGGTAACGCCGCCGCCACGTAGCGCTCTGTATGAAAATCACTGGCTGTGCCGTGTGCAGTCTGTGTCTGGTCTGCGTTGTTGTCTGCCATTGTAGTGTTGGGAAGCGGCAGCTGGATGCTAACAGCGCGTAGCGTTGCGCAGTTGGAGGTGAGCCGCCAGTAGTGGTGGATGTGGGGAGAGAGATGGCAGAGTTTTGAAATTTGTAAGAATGGATGTCATGAACTGCTATATATATTATGACTATTAAGGTAAATACATTGTTTGTTCTCTATTAAAATCTTTCATTCGTTAACTATGCCTATCAGTAGTTAGTGCCTTCCGTAGTTTGAATCTTTTATTTAGCTGGTACTAGTGGCGCTCGCTGTACTGCAGTAGCTTGAGTAACGAAGATTTTTGGGAGGTAAGTGATTTGTGAAACGTATAGGTTAATTTAGTCAGGGCCATTCTCTTGTAGGGATTATTGAAAGTCAGATTGCGTTGCGCTAAAAATATTGTGTGTCAGTTTAAGCACAGTTTTGTATAATTGTTCAAAGGGGACGTTTCAGTATCACCTTCCGTTAGGAAAGCCGCGGTCGGGACCATGTTCGCATCCACGTCCATCGCGTTTTGATTGTTACGTTGCGTCTGGAGTCCGTGGGACTGTTGCTGGTGTTGTTGCTGTGGAGGGGGCGTCCTTCCTCTTCCTCCCTTGGTACTTCTGGGGTCGATGGGTGTGTCTGATCGCCCGTTTCGACCTCAAGTATCGTGCGCATCGTCGTCTGAGCGTACGTGAGGGGCAGGATTCTCCCACTGGTATCTGCGTAATTCGACGTTGTAAGCAGCTCGACCGACCATGGCCTTCCTGCCCACATCCGGAACAGACACGCGGCTGACTGTCGTACATGATGATTGCACGATAACCACCGTTGTTCAAATAGGACATCATATGTTTCTTGAGCTCAAGCTTAATTTGGTGCACACCATTTTAGACCTTATACGTCGAGAAAGTTTGCCACTTTTCTGCAACGTGGTTGATAACATTGCCGTACGGTCGGAAGGCGTCCTTGAGAACTTCCTGTGGGACCTCGAAGGGGAGTTCAAAAACCCTCACAGTCCTTAGGCCCATGCCTGCATGACCCACCGTCACTGCACCGATATGCCCGTAAGAATGTTTGAATCTGAGAGAGTTCGAGTATTTAGACACCACTGTCGCGCAGACATCTGCACTGGTCATTTTAACATAAACCACGCTCGCCGATGTAGAAAAATGTATTCCGACGACAGTCGCCGGATCTAAACGTAGATCGTCGCTTATTAACTGTTCTATTTCATAGGCTCGAGGACGCGCGTGATCTGGTTGGAAAGTAATTTTGATCGTATCGTGGCGCCCATGTGTGTGCCATAGTCGCACCGAACTTGGAACTAATACAACTCGCGCCGCGAGTAGGTAAACACATGCAAGCGCTCACGGTCGCACACGGCGGGGCGCAGCGGACGTCCTCGCCCCACCGCAACCGAAAGCAGACTGACCGGCCGGTAAGCCATTTTTCAGATTTCTTTCACTCTCGACGTTTCGGTTCCATACTAGAGTATTATTTTTTGGATGATATTTCTCACTTAGGCCCTGCTTACAGTACTTTCCCGCCACACACACACACACACACACACACACACACACACACACACACACACACACTTTTACCTAGGACTTGGCTCGTTCAGCAGTTACGCTTTGTACATTTTGACAAATATCTTTTAGTGTGCTCAATTTTATTGTGACAACCCACGAAACGTGGTTTGACTGAACTTTAATAACTTCCCAAAAGCTGGGACACCGTAATTGTCTATCTATGCTATGAAAATATAACCGTTGTAAATACTTGCATTGTTTTTTTGTTGAATGACAATACTACGATTTCAAAAATTTCACACAGTGACTTACATACTTGACAGGTAAACCTGAAGATCCGATGTGAAACCGGTAGTTGCGAATAAAGCACCTTCATACAGCTATGCGGGATTAGGAATCATCTCATCATCTTGAGTTTTTTATTGTTATATTTACGACAATCTGAATGGTTATTGAGTACAGAGTGTTGTTACGTTATTTACAGTGTGTCAGGTGTTCATATTAATCTACTTTACGACATTCTAAACAAACAGGACGAAATTTGTTGAATGGAAAATTTCAACTGAAAAAATAAGTTGGTATTGCAAAAATTATTCTATTTCAGCTCAGCACATTTCTGTGTAATGAGGTCGCTTCCTGTGTGCGAATGTCGCTCTCAGGAAAAATATATATATCAGCAATTTAAAGTTTGCAATGAGAATAGGAATAAACATATTAAAATAATTTCCGGTACCGTGAATCGAACCCGGGCCTGCTGGGTGAGAGCCAGCTATCCTAACCACTAGACCATACCGGACATTCGTTGACTGGGTTCTACCTCGTGTATAGTAATATAAATTATGATCATAAATTAACGATACATGTAGACTAATACAAATTTACACTTGATGTTACTTCTAAATAGCTAACTATAATGTGTAGAGCGACTATGAACTCGTTATGAGAGTTTCACAGTGTGCTACCCTTATTCTGATCTCTGGTTAGGTGCTTGGCGAAAGCTGAACTGCAATCTCTTTCAAGAAAATTTCGTTACAAGCGATAGCTTCTCCGGGTGTGCACGGAAAAAAAATCTGCCAGCGTACATTAGCCGTTAAAGAGTTTGAGAAACCTAGTGGAACGTCACCTATTATTATATAGTCTAGAATAGACCAGTACTTTGTGTCACTTGTCATAAGTTTTTACGTATTAACAGAATAACTCTCACTAACGAAGTTTTTCAGCTAAGAAGATGCAGATGAAGTTCGTAAATAAAATGTGTGTGTATATTATTGGCGCAATCTAAAGCTGACACTCCAGCGGTGGCTGATGGAAATGACCTTAATAGCATTTACCGCTTGGATTGTGCGATTAGTATAATGTTTTTCTGTCTGGCAACTGACCTTGAGATGTAATACAAACCACATTGTTTTTGGTATAGACTTGAAAAGTGTTAAAAAGGTCACGGTACCATTATTGTAATATTTGCTCAAATTCATACTTGCAAGAATACAAATTTAAAATTAATGCTGTATTTACAAGTATTGAAATCTTTTACGTATAGAAAATGGAACTGCGATGATTATTAAACTATAAGCACGAATTGCATAGTGGAAATCCTCTTGCAAACCACGTTAAGCTGTAAGATTAACATTTTAGCAGCAAAGTGTAAGACCTACAGTAATCTCATTAAAATGAAATAGGCCCCACTGTATCCTTCAGTATTTTTTATTCTGCTAAAGTGGGAGTTGCTAATTATTATAAAACAGTGGTCGTCAAACTGCGGCGCGCAGACCCTCCTCCCCACATCTCTTTGCATCACTGTCCACCTGCTCCCTCTACATCTCTTATCCCACACTCTCTCTTTCCAACTCCTCCTTCCCTAATTTCTCTTTGGATATCCTTCTTCCCCTTCTTTATATTTCCTCCACCTTTCTCTGTTCATCACCACCTCCTCCTCCTCATTCTGTCTGTTCTTATTTATTGTTACCGCAACAGAACCTTGATTGTGAATAGAAGTGAAAATGAATGGGTAAGTCAGCTGCAATCATTCATACATGGGGTATGAGAGAGACCCTTTCGGCTGCTGGAAGTGTGAGGGGAGTAGCTTTAATGACGGTATTTCGCATGGTTTCGGACCAAGAGAGGTGGCCCAGGGGTTACCACACTGTACTCGCATTCGGGAGGACGACGGTTCAATTCCGCATACGGCGATCCTGATTCAGGTTTCCGCGATTTCCCTAAATTGCTCCAGGCAAATGCCGGGATGGTTCCTTTGAAAGGGCATGGCCGACTTCCTTTCCAGTTCTTCCTCAATCTGTTGAGACTGATGACCTTGCTGTTTGTTCTCTTCCACCAAACAATCCAATCGCATGGTTTTAATCTGCGAGGAGGTAGGACTGTAAGGTTTCGCACAAACACAACTTTTCTGTTTTCTATGACAAAGTGACTGCAGAAACAATAAAACAGCCCATGTTCACGGCAGAATTTAGCATGCTCTTTCTCGCAGCCAGTTTAACGAAGTATTTATTGTATAACATGTGTATAGATTAAGGGGTTCATTAAATCTGAGCATTTCCTTGAATTTAATAACAGAAATCCGGACAAAAAGTGAAAACGTTGAGTCGCAGGCACAAAAACAAGAGTGCTAATCAAGAAAGCTTACGGCCAAAAACCTTCTTCTGAATTAGTCATATGTGTGACTTGCACTTGCATAAATGTGTGTGTGTGTGTGTGTTTAATTCAGAAGGCTTTTTGGCCGAAAGCTTAGTTTTCACAATACTTTCCTTGAATTGTTGTGAATTTAAACAAAACAATTTCAGTTAGATCACGAATTTGTTGAAATGAAATTTTGACAATAATTCGCAGGTGTGTTAAACGCGTTCATCGCAACGCTTGGTGATGGTCGATTTTTTTTCTATCTTGTTTTCTGGAAAGAAAAGAATACTGCTGTACAACGCCCGTGGGGAAAAACACGGCAATTAAAGGTTATCCCACACAGTTGCAACGCTGGCCTTGTGATTTACTGATCGTCACTGCGAATGCAAGGCGAACCTGTAACTGGACACGCTTAATTGAAATGGTAAGTCGATTGTAATCAGTGGTATTCTTGGAATTAGAATATCCTCGCCTTTGAACTTTCCTTTGATTATCGTTGTTCCAATCACGTTGTTCATCAACTTCTTAACAGCGAGTTTTGCCCCATTTCATAGTTTCAGTTGGTTCACATTGCGTAACATAATACTGACGCGACCTTGAGCTGCAAATTGTGCACTAACATTCTTGGCAAATGCAATGAATTCAGGACTTCACTTGTGTTGTGGTTGGCACGAGAGCCAACCGTGTTAGTAAAGGAGGCCGAAATGCACGCGTTTTAGCTCACGCAGGCTGGCGTGAGGTCTGGAACATGACAAGGGAATTAGAATTGAAAAGAACGGGCGTAACTGGTGGAATACTTAACTTTAATCCATTAATGACGAACGTCGCTCTTGATGGTACATGATTTATAATATCAATAGAAACTGATCATGGCGCCTTGCTAGGTCGTAGCAAATAACGTAGCTGAAGGCAATTGAGAGCGTAATTTGTCAGTGAACCATCGCTAGCAAAGTCGGCTGTACAACTGGGGCGAGTGCTAGGAAGTCTCTAGACCTGCCGTGTGGCGGCGCTCGGCCTGCAATCACTGATATTGGCGACACGCTGGTCCGACGTATACTACCGGACTGCGGCCGATTTAAAGGCTACCACCTAGCAAGTGTGGTGTCTGGCGGTGACACCACAACTTGGATAACTGAATACTTCATTTGGAAATCTGGAACGGTAATGGAATCGATTGAATCAAGTGAAAGCAATGGCCAGCGACTGAACATTGCACTTTTATGTTCACATCGTCTACTTACTTATTTTTCGCTGCGTAAATGTCTGGTCTGCACAATCAAACTTGTTTTTTTTTTCTTTTTTGTTACCTGCAGCAATATTAGGGAACACTTTCGTGATCTTCTTTCGATGTCACGATCTGACAAAAATTGCAGGCCGCAGTGGCCGAGGGGTTCTAGGCGCTTCAGTCTGGAACCGCGCTACCGCTACTGTCGCAGGTTCGAATCCTGCCTCGGGCATGGATGTGTGATGTCCTTAGGTTAGTTAGGTTTAAGTAGTTCTGAGTTCTAGGGGACTGATGACCTCAGAAGTTAAGTCCCATAGTGCTCAGAGCCATTCTTTTGACAAAAATTATGTGGAATCGAAATGAGGTCAGTGGAACCGTCAACAGGTATTTTTCCATTGCCAGTGTCTAATAATTGCTTGGAAACACTGTCAAACTGAACGTCACACCTTTTTTTGCCATGAGAACACGTGACAGAACTGTCAAACCGACCGCCAGATTTCTTTCATTGAGATTTTAGTACAAAAATATCGAGATCTCTTACTTTTCCTGTGGATTCTCCTCCTCTTGACAATCAGGAGTACAACGATAAAAAACAATCAGGCAAATCGGTCAAGCCTTTCTGAAGTGATGATCTTTCATACATTCGGCAATTGATTTTTATTTGTAAAAATGAATTTGACAACTAACAGCTGAATACAAAACGTCGGTTAGCGCTAAGAGTTTCGCAGTGAGTAGTTCTTTCGCTAAGAGTTTCGTAGTTCTCCTGCTTAGTAATGCACAGAAATATTTAAAGATACAACAGCATTTTAATTTTTGCTTAATTTTAATCGACTTCGGTGAATTCTGCCGTGAGCTAACTGAAGCTGGCCGCTCACCTCAGGGGCAGAGGTGTAAGGAAGGATACTGTTTGCGTTAAGGAACTGACGGGCGCGCGCGATCCGCACCGATCAGTCGCTGTGGTGTGCACTGACACGAAGTAACGTGGGTTCGTGAATGCGCATCACTGACGGACACATTCAAATGCGATACATATTCGTACGAAGGAATATGAAATTAAATTAAGGCTACTGTAATGCGAGCTCGGTTCAAAAGTTCCGGAGCAACAAAGTTCGTAAATGCGCGCCAGTGGCGTGTTGGAGCGAAATGCTGTTTAGCATCCCTGCACACGCCTGTGTTTAATGTGTAACTGTTGGCAGTTTCATTGTTTGTCTGTTATTTTTCAGTGCTGAACAGAGTAGGACGTTGTGCCGAGCACACTTTGTGAATTTCCAGATGGCAGAGTTAGAGGAGCAACGCGCCTGGGTTAAATGATGCGTGGAACTCAAGGAAACCTTTACAGAGACACACCCAATGATGCAGCAAGCCTACGGTGATCGGAGCTTAAGTCGTACTCGGTTTAAAAATGGCCGGACGGAAGTTAAAGTGACCCTCGTTTAGGACGGCCTTCGATCTGTACCGACAACGCTCTTATTACGAATGTCAACGAAACTGTGTACGCCAATCGAAGACTGACTGTCCGAGAGATCGTAGAAGAATTTTACCATTTCAGATGGATCATGTAAAGAAATCTTGACACAGCATCTTGGAATGCATAATGTTGCCGCCAAGTTCTGAAACGTCCCCTTGGAAAAATTACAAATGACTATGCTTAAACTGACACACAATATTTTTAGCGCAACGCAGTCTGACTTTCAATAATCCTACAAAAGAGTGGCCCTGACTAACATTAACCTATACCTCTCACAAATCACTTACCTAACAAAAATCTTCGTTACTCGAACTGCTGCACTACAGAGAGCGCCACTACTACCAGCTAAATAAAAGATTCAAACTACTGAAGGCACTAACTACTGATAGGCATAGTTAGCAAATGAAAGATTTTAATACAGAACAAACAATGTATTTACCTTAATAGTGTTCAAAAGTCATTATATATATATATATATCAGTTCATGATATCCAATATTACAAATTTAGTCTTTCTGATGGACACATGTCCAGATCGTCCGCTCTCAAAATTCCGCCATCTCTCTCCCCACATCCACCACTGCTGGCGGCTCACCTCCAACTGCGCAAAGCTAAGCACTGTTAACAGCCAACTGCCCAACAACAACGCAAACCAGCCACAGACTGCACACAGCACAGCCAGTGATTTTCATACAGAGCGCTACGTGGCGTTACCAATAAAAAAAAAAACCTTAACAGCCTACTTACAGTTCGTCCCACAGTTCACGAGTCAATACCAGTGAAGAGCTTTTGGATCGCGCAATGGAGAATGAGATGTTCCTTAAGAGAATCATAACTGGTGATGTGAGTCTATGGTTATGATGTTGAGAGCAACGCTCAAATTTCACATTGGGTTGGGTTGTTTGGGGGAGGGGAACATACAGCGAGGTCATCGGTCTCATCGGATTAGGGAAGAACGGAGAAGGACGTCGGCCGTGCCCTTTCACAGGAACTATCCCGGCATTTGCCTGGAGCGATTTAGGGAAATCACGGAAAACCTAAATCAGGATTGCCGGACGCGGGATTGAACCGCGAGTCCAGTGTGCTGGCCACTGCGCCACCTCGCTCGGTTTCACATTGGGTACAGAAAGATTGTCCAAGACAAAAAAAAAACCTCCCGCTTACTGGATTTCGATATAATTGACCATGATCGCGTACACCTAAAGAAATGTGACAGTGAATAAGGCTACCGTTACCCAACGAAAATAATACCGGTTATTAAGAGGAAATTGTACAACCTACGCTTCTGAAGGAAGAGTCTGTTCTAAATACTAAATGAAACAACAAGTTTACTGTTAGCAGTCACCGTTTTATTTATTTCGACAACGCGTTTCAAACGTTTAAACCTCCATCATCGGGTGGGTTTACATTAGTTGGTATGACATTTGGCTCTGAGCACTATGGGACTTAACAGCTGAGGTCATCAGTCCCTTAGAACTACTTAAACCTAACCTACCTAAGGACATCACAAACATCCATGCCCGAGGCAGGATTCAAACCTGCGACCGTAGCGGTAGCGCGGTTCAAGACTGAACCGCGTGGAACCTCTAGAGCTCTTAGTATGACATTTGTGTGTGTCTTGTATTACGATTTTTTGGAGGAACTTGTGGTACTGCCTAGTGGAGAAACAAGACACTATTTCAGAACATCGTTTTGGATTCATCTGACAAAAATTAAAATGACATGTAAATAAGTAAACTAGAGTACCTCCAGTGATCACAGGTTCCTTTCGCTGTCGTAACATATCACATGTATAATGTCACATCTGTAAACAAATGTGGCGTCTGGAATCTGCTGGTTGCAAGGTTCGTATAGCAGAAGAGAAGACATAATCGCAAAGTGCAAAGAATATACATCGTAACAACATTATTACAGAAATAATTGTTTAAAGCTTTTGGAGCTGTTTGTTTTGAGGTGTCGAATATAGGGCTTATGTGTGTGTACTTCAGGTGGCATATAAATCCAATGCTGACAAGTAAAAGCAGCTTAACATTCGTACTCGTTTATACAATCAGGTGAAATGTTAAAATGGCTTAAACTTCATACTTTTTAATAACAATCAGGTGACATGATACAGATCTGAAGTACAATAATCATATTGGCTACAGCAGTAAAATTATACACAAATGATACAATTTGATTGGGACTAATAGACACATGTGAGAGGGTGGAGGCAGAGGGAGAGGAAGAGAGAGAGAAAGAGTGTGTGTGTGTGCATTTTAAGAATGTAGGCAGTTGCTGAAAACAGAGATGATACTTTTGTAAATATTGTCATTTAAGATGGATTCCGGTTGTTTCGTTTGGTGTTTGTATAATTGGAGTGTTTCGAAGATGACCAGTTTTCTGCCTTTTGGTTGGATGTGTAGGATGCTAATGCTTGTGTTGTTAACATGGTGTTTTGTTTCATGTAGGTGGGTAGCTATTGCTGATTTTTATTTTATTTTATTTTTTTAAAGTGTTGCCATATGTTTCTTGAATCTAATCTCAAATGATCTGCCTGTTTGGCCTATGTAGTAGCAGTCACAGCCCAAACATTCAATTTTGTACACACCTGTGTGATGAAGTGGGTTTCGTGTGCCGATGTTGTGGGGTAACTTCTGACCAAACTTTTTGTCTTTACAACACACAGAGATTTCATGTTATACCAAATATCCTTGACATTCACGGTACACTGATGAAATGGTCGTACGGGAAAATCCCCACTTCATCGCTACCTCGGAGATACTTGGCGCGCCAACTATAATGCCACGTTCAACTCACTTAAATCTTGATAACCTGCCATTGTAGCAGCAATAACCGATCTAACAATTGCACCATATACTTGTCTTATATATGCGTTGCCGACCGCAGTTCCGCTGTCTGCCTGTTTACATATCTCTGTATTTGAATACGCATGTTTATACCAGTTTCTTTGACGCTTCGGTGTGTTTCGATAATGTACTTGGTGCGCCAAGAAACCAGCCAATTGTCGCTATTCTGATATTTTGCGTATATACTGGATATTATTGTACATATTGTAATATTTTCTCAACTTTTCTCCGTATTTATTCTTTTCGTCATACTTAGTCTTAACTATCTTGAAGCATTCGTCCTAGCTTTGATAACGTTGCATATTTCTACAAATACTTTCTATCTTATTTCTGCTACTACGTCTTGAAAGTAGTAAAATTTCATCACATCTCCAGATTCGTCTTCCACTATTCTCTGAACGGATTCAGGTAAATGCGGCCGCATCCGCTATGCAATTTTCTGTACCTTTTTACGTAATATGTGTCATAATTAAATCGCTGTAAATAGAGAGACCATCTGGTCAATCTGTCGTGTAGTAAATGACACTCTTTGAGATAAGCGAGCGCCTTATGGCCGATGTGAATTACCACTTTTCGGTCCCACAAGTATTATCGAAAGCCTTTGGTCACATCTGCACGTAAACGAAGTTTTGTTCCGTGTCCTGCCATCGGCAATTGTAAAATAAACAGGTAATACGTGAAATCTACTCAATGTGCTCCAACTTTTAATAAAAATCACATTATAGTCTTAAATTTTAAAACTCATATAAACGAATAAACAAACTGACCAGCCAGCAAAGTTTGCGTCTGGCTTTGACGGCACTAAACTCGTTGATATCCTCATAGTTCAGACGATTATCAGTTAGGAGGTCAACTTCGATGTGAAGAATGGACAAGGCGTTCAATCTCTCCTCAGATAACGTAGAACGTAGGTACGATTTCAATCTTTTAACAGCCGAAAACGAGCGTTCTGCTGAACAATTTGTAAGTGTAATACATATAAATATTCTAAGAGTAATGTCAACATTCGGAAACACGGACTGTAACCTCTCTTTTGCCGGCCGGGGTGGCCGAGCGGTTCTAGGCGCTTCAGTCTGGAACCGCGCGACCGCTACGGTCGCAGGTTCGAATCCTGCCACGTGCATGGATGTGTGTGATGTCCTTAGGTTTAAGTAGTTCTAAGTTCTAGGGGTCTGATGACCTCAGAAGTTAAGTCCCGTAGTGCTCAGAGCCATTTGAACCTATCTTTTCGTAAAAATTTACTCATTTCGACTGGTATATCGCTGATCTTAGAAGATTTCAAAAGTTCCACGAAATTTACACATTCACTAGGGAGAGAAGGCTGTAAACCTGTGTCATATGACGCTTGTAGTTTTCTGCACGTTCAGCAATATCGTCAGGTGAACTGTTGTTAAGGTTACTGAAAACTGTGGAGTCCAGCAGTGTTCTATAGCTTTCCTTCCTCCTCACTAATTCGGCATACAAGTTGTCGAGTACTGGGAGAAATGTTTCAACTCGAAATTTTTTCCTACTTATCAGAGAACCTTCTTCAGAGGCCGCTTCTTCGCCATCAAGAAGTTTGCGTTTTCGTGACCTTTTATAGGTGTATTCATAGTCTACGCCAGTCGCAATCTCCATGGATTTGTTTTCATAATAGTCCAACATGCCACGAATAGATGCAAAAAGTCCTACAAGTGATTCATATAATTCATGCACTATTTTAGTATCAATATTTACACTTTGGAATTTAAGTTAAAAATTATTCACAGTTATCACTAATGCCACATTGTAAGAGAATGTCGATCGTTGAATCATTGACACACAATTCTGCTGGATCATCACTAACGAGATTATTTCTTTTTGCAATGACAGACTCGACACTTGGTTTTTCAATTTGCTTTACTTCATTTTTAACTTTTGTTTCCCCTGTATTTACCTCTTTTACAGCAGCTACAGTGTCAGAAACATCATCCGTACTACTTGAAGTCGAACCAGCAGTATTTTTTGCGAAAAATTTTATCTACTTTGCCAAGCGTTTTTAGAAAATTGAATTCTCGTTCTCGCATTTCCTTCGATAATTTCCGAAATGCCGCCCCACTGAATTTAGCACATTATCTTTTTTCACTGCTATTGATGTTAAGGCACTTATAAAATTGCCAACCAACAGTCAAAACAAAGGAACAAATTTGTAAAAGAAAGAAAAGAAAGACTGTATGGGAACGGCTTATTATTATCGGACGAATGTTGTAACTATCCCCATTAAATTCCACATAGAGATATATTTCTTAGTTAGTCACAAAGGTGTACGCAGCTTGGGATACAGAACAGAACGAAAAACTAACATGGAGTTTCGGCAGAGCAATCAGAATCCAAAGATGGTGTCAATCGTGGTCGGTTCGACCTACCGACGCCACAACTGTATCCAGTTCCAATACACGGCACACGAGCACAAAGATTTTTATTTTAAACACGGAGCTATGAACTGACCAACTCTGATTACTCGACGCAACTGTGCTATGAAAGAACAACAATGCACAATAATTTAATTTCAATGTCGCCTGTTTCTGTGTTGTCAGTGATCAGTAGAAGCACACTTCCCGGCTGGAATTCGCGTCCTAAAGAAAACGGGACAGTCCCTTTTTTGGCTTATGTTTCCCGCGTCACCGCAATTTTAGGTGGGACGCAAATATGTTCCGAATATTCTTGACACTGTCTTTCTAATTTAAAAAACAAATAATTGTTGCAGTTTCTTGCACTGAGGTGTGCTGGATCGACTCGTTATCCCACTTATTCTTATAACATTTTAGCGGATTTTGTGGGCAGAAAAGACAGGCTGTAAAGTTTAAGTAGTCTTGTTGGCAGTTGATGTGGTGTGTTGTCATTTGTGTAAACACTGCTGTTATGTCTACATGCAAATGCATCTTCTGTTGCAACATAAAATAAAAATAACAATAACTTTTCCTCGAAGAAAAAAAGCTTAGTTAAGAAGATTAATATAAAATTTGCAATACCACATACTATTGAATTTCACAGAGTTGGAACTTTGATATCGTTCCGGCTGCAGCACAATAAATGAGACAAACGAAAGTTGGTTTCTTCTTCTTTTGCGCCAAAAAAGCAAGTAAGTAAATAAATAATTAAAATTTTTAAACTGTTGTGAAGTGTATTTGACACATTCTGCTTATGTTCTTTTCGTATAATCATCTACATATCTAGATGCACGTGATTACTCTGCTATTCACAATAAAGTCCCTGGCAGAGGGTTCAATGAACCACCTTCAAGCTGCCTCTCTGCCGTTCCATTCTCAAACGGCACGCGGGAAAAACGAGCACTTAAATTTTTCTGTACTAGCTCTGCTTTCGCTTATTTTATCGTAGTGTTCATTTCTCTCTATGTAGGTGGGTGCCAACAGAATGTTTTCGTAATCGGGGGAGAAAACTGGTGATTGAAATTTCATGAGAAGATCCCGTCGCAACGAAAAACGCCTTTGTTTTAATGATTGCCACTCCAATTCACGTATCATTTCTGTGACACTCCCATATTTCGTGATAATACAAAACGAGCTGTCCTTCTTTGTACTTTTTCGATGCCATACGTCAGTCCCACCTGATGCTGATCCCACACGGCACAGCAATACTCAAAAATCGGGCGGACAAGCGTGGTGTTTGCAATCTCTTTAGTAGACCTGTTGCACCATCTAAGTGTTCTGCCAATGAATCACAATCTTTGGCTTGCTCGTCGCACAATATCATCTATGTGATCGTTCCAATTTAGGTTATTTGTCATTGTAATCCCTAAGTATTTAGTTGAATTTACAGCCTTCTGATTTCTGACTTATGGCGTAATCGAAATTTAGCTGATTTCTTTTAGTACTCGTGTGAATTACTTCAGACTTTACCTTATTCAGTGTCAATTGCCACTTTTCGCACCATTCAGAAATCTTATCTAAAACATTTTGCAAGTCGTTTTGATCATCTACTTTCAAAGACGGTAAATGACAGCATCATCTGCAAGCAATCTAAGACGGCTACTCAGATTGTCTCCTTTGTCGTTAATATAGATCAGGAACAATAGAGGGCCTATAACACTTCCTTGGGGAACGCCGAATATTACTTCTGTTTTACTCGATGACTTTCCTTCTATTACTGAGAACTGTGACCTTTCTAACATGAAATCACGAATCTAGTCGCACAATTGAGGCTATACTCCGTAGGCACGCAGTTTGGTTAGAAGACGCTTGTGAGGAATGGTGTCGAAAGCCTTTTGGAAATCTATAAATATGGAATTACTTAATGAGTATAAAGAGCTAATATGTGTTTCACAAGAACGATATTTTTTGAAACCGTGCTGCCTATATGTGAATAAATCGTTTTTTTTTTTTCGAGGTACTTCATAATGTTCGAATACAATATGTGTTCCAAAACCTTACTGCAAGTCGACGTTAATGATATAGGCCTGTAATTCAGCGGATTACTCCTACTTTCCTTTTTGGGTATTGGTGTGACTTGAGCAATTTTCCAGTCTTTAGGTACGGATCTTACTGTGAGCGAGTGGTTGTAAATAATTGCTAAATATGGTGCTGTTTTATCAGCATATTCCGAGAGGAACCTGACTGGTATACAATCTGGACCGGGGCTTTGCCTTTATTAAGTGATTTAAGCTGCTTTGTTATTCTGAGGATATCTACTTCTATGTTTCTCATCTTGGCAGTTGTTCTTGATTGGAATTAAGGAATATTTACTTCGTCTTCTTTGGTGAAGGAGTTTCAGAAAATCGTGTTTAATAACTCTGCTTTAGTGGCACTGTTATCAGTAACTTCACCGTTGTTATCGCGCAGTGAAAGGTATTGATTGCATCTTGCCAGTGGTGTGCTTTATGTATGACCAGAATCTCTTTGGGTTTTCTGCCAGATTTCGAGGCAGAATTTCGTTGTGGAAATTATTAAAAACATCTCGCTTTGAAGTACGCGCCATATTTCAACTTCTGTAAAACTTTGCCAATCTTGGTGATTTTGCGTTCTTTTAAATGTGGCATGCTTTTTTCGTTGCTTATGCAACAACGATCTGACCCGTTTTGTGTATCATGGTGGATCAGTACCATCACTTATTAATTTATGGGGTATATATATCTCTCAATATCTGTCGATACTACCTCTTTGAAAACATTCGACAACTTTTCTACACTTATATGATCAGATCGGAAGGAGTAAAGACTGTCTCTTAAAAGCCGTTAAGAGCATGTCTATCAGTTTTTTTAAAACAGATATACTTTGTGTTTCTTTTTGATGGTTGTATGTGTTGCGGTATTCAACCTACCAGCAACTGCCTTGTGCTCGCTAATCCCTGTATTCGTCACAATACTCACTATTTGTCCAGGATTATTTGTTGCTAAAAGGTCAAGTATGCTTTCGCAACCATTTACGCTTCGAGTGGGCTCATGAACTAATTGTTCAAAATAATTTCCTGAGAAAGCATTCAGTACCATTTCGGATGACGTTTAATGCCTGCCGTCGGCTTGAAATGTATAATCTTTCCAGCATATCGACGTAGATTGAAGTCACCATCGACTATATTTTGTATGAGCGGGATACTTATTTGAAATGAGACTCAAATTTTCTTTGAACTGTCCAGCAGCCATATCTTCTGAGTCGTGGGGTCGGTGAAACGATTTTCAGGTATAACCTCTACCCATACTATTTCACACGAACTATCTATTTCAATTTCGCTACAAGGCAAACTACCTCTGACAGCAATAAATACTCGGCTGAACTTATTTCAGGCTTTAGCCAGCTCTTTGTACCTACAACTATTTGAGCTTCAGTGCTTTCTATTAGGGCTTGGGGCTCTGGTTCTTTCCCAACACAGTTACGACAATTTACAACTACAATACCAATCGTTTCTACAATTACGTTACTGTGTTTTACCTGCCCGCTTTCAGACGGACTTCCCTTCTGTGGTTCCCTGAGACCCTCTAACCTAAAAAACCGCCCAGTCCCTTCCACACAGCCCCCGCTACCCGTGTAGCAGCCTGCGGTGTGTAGTGGACTCCTGACCTATTAAGCGGTACCTGGAAACCCACCACCCGATGGCGCAAGTCAAGGAACCTGCAGCCTACACTGTCACAGAACCGCCTGAGCCTCTGATTCAGACCCTCCACTCGGCTCTGCACCAAAGGACCACAGTCGGTTCTATCGACGATGTTGCAGATGGTGAGCTCCGTCTTAATCTCTGAAACAAGACTGGCAGTCTTTACCATTCCTGCTAGCCGCCCGAAACCATATAGAATCTGCTCCAATCCGAGCGACACACGTCATTGGTACCGACATGAGCCACCACCTGCAGTTGGCTGCACCCTGTACTCTTCATGGCATCCAGAAGCAGCCTTTCCACATCCGGAATGACACCTCCCGGAATGCACACTGGCTTCCTTCCACTCCTTGGCAGCCATGTTCCTAAGCGGCCCCATTACATACCTAACGTTGGAGGTCTCAACTACCAGTAAACTCATCCTCTGTGAATGCCCAGACCTTGCAGGCCGAGAAGCTTCCTCTGGATCAGTGTGGACTACAGCATCTGGCTCAGACATCGGCAGCCACAGATAACTCCCAAAGCATATTGGTAAAACGAATCGTGGAGGTTCTACGATCAGCCCCACGCATAATATTTCGCTGCCTGCCAGACTTTGGAATGATCTCCCACTCGACCACAGGTGAGGCATCAACCTCAGTGCAGACAGTATCTGGGGCAGCCACAGCAGTAGACTGATCGGAGTACATGTGGTATGAGCCCGACGTCCCTCGCTTCCTCGTGTTCGATCCCCAACAGTGACACCCCTTGGGAGCAGCCTCAAGCTGTATGACAGAAGTCCAAGCAGCCTGGAGCTGTGAGCGAAGGGTTACCAACTCAGTTCGCATCTGTACACAACAATCACCGTTCCTATCCATTACTGCAGTCGCTCCTGTTTGAAGCTCGTAAAAGTATATGACAAGTGAATGGTGTACTCACCTTAGTAGTAGCGGAACTTGAAGTGCTGCTCTCGCTAGCGGTCTAACCGACATGTGTTTAAAAATGTAGAACATTCCTAGTAGCAACGTGTTTTGTTAAATGAGGGTAATAAAATCAAAGCTCAGATATTGAAGAGTTTTCTCAATAATTACACTAATGGAGTGTTAACTTGATACTTCCCCATAATTTATACAAGAAATTTAAGTGGGGTCGTGTTTTACGTACTGAAGCCTACACACGTATTTAAGAAACTGCTGGTTAATTTATTACAGCTTCCAACGGATTTTTGGGACGACAGGAGGCAGTGTGGTATTGGGGTGCAGAACTCAACACGTCTGTCGCAGTTGACTCACTTATTGTGTGCAGCCGATCCTCTTCTCGAGTCAGACGGCTGCGTCGATGTTACACGTGCTTCTTCTCCAAAGATTATAGACGGTTAAGGGAATTTATTAAAATACTTCTTTATTCTTGAAATAATTTTTGTACTCTTAGAATACTTTTCAGTTCCATCACTTTATATTTTCAACTTTCACAGATAATAACTTCTCCAAGCTAACTTGTTCTTCGAACATTAGAATCATTTACACTTTTTCAAAATAGCTTGCATGTGTCTCGCTTCGATCATAGCCAAGACATGAAATAATTAAAAAGTCTCTATTCTCAAGCGAGTCCAACACATGAATGTCCGTAGGAAACTACTTTCAAATGTCAAGTAGTCTTTTTTTACAATCACCAAAGACACAAACTCATCAAAAAATACGACATAATTGTTTGTTGAGTTCTCCTCACGTCTTCTGTGGTGCTGGCAGCAAACATTTGTCGTTGTGCCCTATTACAGTCTTCAGATAACAAACTTCCGACCTGCACATTGACAGGTGGACCGGTAGAAACATTCTCCCTCTCCCACACTCATACCTGAAATATCGGGTGTTCGAGACGGTTGAAGGCCGAGTGTTTCTAGAATCTACACCAAAATTCTTCAAGCACGACCACCTTTTCAAGAGTCCCAGTATTTTCATGGGAGAAGTATGGTAGCGTTAAATAGAAGTTCACAACATTCTAGGAATAATAATGTTTTAAACATTGTATTGTAGATTGCCCTCATCACAACTTGCTTCAAAATATTTTGAACATTCATGAAGATCATACCAGGCAGAAACCCAATGTTAAATTTCCATTCAGTCACCAAGTAAACGATGTATATTTCCAAGCTGGTATTATCGAATTTCGTTCTTACAGCTTATTTAAAATGGTTCAAATGGCTCTGAGCACTATGGGACTTAACATCTGAGGCCATCAGTCCCCTAGTACTTAGAACTACTTGAACCTAACCAACCTAAGGACATCACATACATCCATGCCCGATGCAGGATTCGAACCTGCGACCGTAGCGGTCGCGCGGTTCCAGACTGAAGTTCCGAGAACCGCTCGGCCACAGCGGCCGGCAAAGAACGATCACGAATGTCATCCGACTAAGGAAGCTATACACGATCTGTCAGGATATGGACATTTCCTACAATCGTCCTCAGGAGCGATCTGCCAGTAGCCAGTTATAAGGTCGAGGATGGTCATAAATGGTACATTATGAAATCTTTGCAATATCTCCTCTTAAATGAAATAAATTAAAATGATCATTCAGACCAGAATGATTGATCGAAGGTAAAAAAAATGATTAAGATCGCATACTCTAATGAGGTAAATGTTATGTTATGCATAAGGAGTGTGTGACAACAAATTTTATGAGACCACCTATGGAACGCAACAGGCAAAAAGCAGCAGCTTAGCATATAAGAATCAAGTAAGTCAATAACGATCCAGGTAGTAGGAAAGAAGTGCGCAACTCAATTATTTTATTTTAATACGGAGAAAAGAGCATACGCTCATAACAATTGAACGGCACAGTGCAGCTGAAATACTTACAAAGATCATTTATAAATAAACTAATTTAGTACTAGAAATATGTATTTCAGGTCCTCGAGGTACGATTTTTTTTTTTTTTTTTTTTTTAAGAAAACCAGTTTTACGATACATGGAACAGAAGATAGTTAACAGACACAGTTCACTGCTAATGCATGGCTTAAGTAATTTTAAATATGCATAGAAAATTGTTTAGAGAGCTGGATTAGACGACACTGAAACTACTGTATCGATTTCATTATACTATTTGTCATGAAAAACTAAGGTGATAATAATTTATGTTAAGCTCATCATATCATACGTCATTAACACTGTGTCTTCAAATCTCTTCAGTCCATAAAAGTCTTTTGTGTTTTCCTCTAACCAGTATCCTTACCATCCTACCTTATCCAGTAGAGAACCAAATTTTACGAGCTGGTTGCATGATTGATACATACAGGCTATACGAATGGATAGTCGTGACACATTGGTTTTCGATGGGCTATGCTTATTCTTCGCAGATTGCGAGTTCAATTAACATTTGTTATGTGCAATTGCACGACAGGGAACACCAAGCTTCCCAATTTCCCTGATGGTAGTTTGAACACGAACTGTTCATCACGTAAACGAAGCCACATTGACTATGTCATCAAACTAACGACGTAATATAGAGAAAATAAAAGAGCTGAACTTGATAAAAGAGTTACTATTGTAAAAAGAAAAGGATAACAAGATTTCGAACAAAGTGTAAACCTAAAGTGCCTTGGAAGCACAAACTACGAACAAGAGACACGCTTTTCATCAGGCCTTGTAGTCACAGAGACTAAATATTTCTTTGTTAATAATTTTTAGACATGATATGTATAATAAATGTTAACTGTACTTCGTAGTAATAATGCAGTCAGTAATAAATGGACACGTATATGCTGCTGCGTGTGAACCGACTATAGACAAGAATTAATGGACACGTATAAAAGTGATGCGTGCGAACCTTAACATAACGACCAAATAAATGTGAACACGAATTAATAATAACATGTGAACTGAAAAGGTGATAACTCCAAGGACACGTGTGAAATACCGCGTGTGAAGTAATGTTATAAGTACTTGTACCACGAAGCCACGATGTAGTAAGCCGAAGAGCGTTGTGGAGCAGTCAAGTTATTATCACGTGATTGTGACCAACGGACGTAACACTGTGTACGCTGAGCGCTCAACAATCAATTTTTCTTTGCACAACGAGCGCGGATGCCAAATGTGTTTGAAATGCATTCAAAATAAAATATGATAAAGCAATGAATTAAGCACTCATGTATCTTGTGAAAGTATAAAGACACTAATCGGAAGAGTCTTAAGCTCGATTTTGACAATTGCTACCGAATTTACTGACGAGGCCGAATAATGACGAATACGTGTCGAACAAGAAAAATAGATAAATATGAGAACTAAGCATTCCTAAGAGAATGAGACTATGTACATAAACAATTGTTAACCTTACCTAATCATATTTTCATTTAGACTAAGTTATTAGTAAGTAAGCACATTCTAATAAAGATTTTTTTTTGTATTTTTCATGTACGGAAACATAAATGGAAGCACGGACATGTGTCAAGTGAAATAGAGACCGCCACCATACGGCTCAACATTTGCAGAATCAATCTTCCAGTTCCTGACCCACGACGTATTTCCAACGCAACATCACACCCCGACTACTCCAACTTCCACAGTGAAAGTGATGCCCTACCTTTCCTCCACTGTGAAAGTGTAATCAGTTTCCTACTCAAGTGCAGTGCTATCATTTATACCCGAAGTTCTACCGCTCCCTGTGAAACTCATATCCACCCAAGTATAGTGAAACATTATTATTATTATTATTTTATTTTTTTTTGCAGGTCATGAAAGCCACAAATAAGTAAAGTGCTACGTATTTACTGCAAGAAATCTTCGACGAAACAATGACAAAAACAAGAATGTCAATTTTTCGTAACATTTTTTCCCCGAGTGCACACAGCACCCAGACTTCCTGCGAAGACAAGTCATTTATTTCTTTGTTATTTTTTTTAATATTTATTACGCCATGTATAATGTATCTATGTATGTGTATCTTTATCTAAATTTCTTTATCTTTTACCGAGAAATGAACATTTGTTATTCTTGTACACTACATTAGAAAGAGCACAGTTCAATTGTCATGTAGTTACCCTATGGACAAATTACTATCAATTTCAATCGTGCGAATATACTTACCTGATACTCTGTATGTTAACCACTTTGCCTGATGTAGTGTGTAAAATCTGTTGTAAAGAATTTTTGCAAGTAATACTAAGTTGTTTCACGAAAGCAATAATATCTCGACTACTCATGAGTCGCGATGATCCTGACGGAGTCATCGCACCTCACGCGGGAAGCAATGTGATATTATTGGATTTCAGACATTTTGCATATGAGAAAAGGACAGCCATCGAGCTGTAGTTTGTAATGATACTAAGCATGACAACGCGAGAGTAAAGAAACGAAATCTGTTTTAACGTGCGCCTATACCAAGACGCGCGGCCAGCGTTTAAAAGGTACTTTTAAACACTATGACTCGCTGGGCGCAGATATTTAAAATCATTGCCGCAGCGCTTGATAGCAAGAAGCTGCGAAACAGGAGAAAGAACAATTTATCATTTGTTAGGAAAATTCTAGAGTCTTTATAGTCAGTTGTACTTCCGGTCGCCGATATGTTAACTTGTACTTCATTACCTTTGATGTCTGGTCGCCGACTTGTTAAGACGTGTTGTGTAGCACCGCTACAAGTTATATTTCATTTAGTGTGAAAAACCATGTTATCACCAAGAAAAAAAACGCTTTTGTAAACCTTGTGACGATAAAAAATACTTACGCACACACGCCAGGACATTTAATTTTTGCAAAATATCACACATACAGAAGCAGCGATTGTTGGACTGCTCCATGTATGAGAAAAACATAAAAATGTAAGTTTTGTATTCGTTGTAAATTTGTTAATGTTTATAGTTTAACGCCTTTGTTCTTTGAGAATATATTGATGCTTCACTGTACAGAAAATCTATGCTTATTCTTTTCTTTAAATTAACCACAAATGATGTTTATGTTTAAATGAACTTTGTCACAGGTTCGCTCTTTATCGCGGTGTTTCGATTGTATTTGGGAGACCATTAATGTGTTCAATTTCCGATCTGATAATTTTTTTTACAAAATTTCACTGTTTTGCATTCATTTCTAATTTTTTTTATTATTCATAGATCCCTTAGGCAATTTCATTGAAGAGTGTGATTGCGTGAAAGCAATCCTGGTTAAGAGGTCATTTGAGAAACTATTTCCGCGCAGTCAATCTGTACGTCTCCTGAACACAATCGAGAACCGACGCATCGGCGACCATTCATTAATTGTTCTCTCTTTCCAAATCGTACCAAACAACAGCCAAGGAGAACTGCCGTGAGTACGCAATCTAGTGTTAAAGGCTGCATTCTTTATCTTGTCGGCAAACATTGCCATAAATTATCATCATCAATGTTATATTTGGTTAAATGTGAAAAGCAAAACCTTTTAACGCTAGAAAACAAATACACACGTCAGAAGCACAGACATATACCTCTACATGCAAAAGCGATCGACAGCTCATTCATCGTTCTGTAGGCCTACTGTCATTGTCATCGCCTATTTGCCACAAGTACGACCTTCATCTTTATTCTAAGTGGGGCAAGCAACTGCCACATAGTGGAAGAAATATGTTGAGAACATTATAATGAGGTGATTACATTACATTTCACGAAAAACCAAATATTTGAATAATTTTCAAACAATCTGTCAGTGAACATGGTGCTAACAAAATAATGTCGTCACACGAAGGAAGCAAGGAAAATTAAGTGACTAACAGAAGTGAATGAATTACATACCAACTTTACGCTTTTGTAAGACATGAATAACTGCACTTAATCTAACGACTTCATCGTCAAAGCAGGTCTGTGTTGACGATTCACACGAATCTGGCACTGATACGTAGAGAACTGAACTGGCTACTTCTGTCTCATAGGACTGGTTTACAGCTTTAGTTGGATTGTCGAATCTTCGTGGCAGTTTCCTCTTCATCATCAGTTGATGTAGCTTATTTGGGATATCAAACAGTGTGGGTACTGCATTCCACATAGGTTTATTATTGTTTGCGTTCATGAACTGGTTTTGTTCTAAATGTAGCAACAAAACCTAATATTATTATACAGGTAAACTGGGTCTCTTTTAATGAGGTCTTCTCGTCTGCTATTAACTAGCCATTTTCTGCTCCTAAAATGAAACATTAATCATTAATACACATGTAGTTTGCAAGTGAATCCTGACGATACAGTTTAGTAACATGATAGCATATACCTCTCAGGATCCTTAGAAAACCTAAAAAAAGACAGCTGTGGTGTCTTCTTCCTGTTGCTGCTATTTATTGCGTTACAAACACGTCCGCTTGTGAAAACCATTGTAGAAATCAAAATAAACAACCACTATTCTCTTCCACGATCGCACCGAACTCACAGTTTAAGCTACTAGCCGCTTGGCAACAAAATCGAGACAAAGTGTCGCGACTGTTATGTTAGACTAGACTGTGGTAAGTACATGTCAGCGCTCCTCGCGGCCAGGACGCGAAACTCGTTGACACTAGCGTTCCGTCAGCTGATCGCGGCTGCCAGCCGCCAGACCTCCTTAGTCGCCACATAAGTACAGATATTTGTGGCTTATTTCCACCACTTACTCTTGCCATGCGTGAGCGACTTTATTCATAGCGAAAGGGTTTAATTAGCTACGAATCTGCACAATGCAAAATTCGTGCCAAGTACAATACAAAATTGATACTGTCCTGTCACTAACGTCCCATGTGTAGCCTCCCCCTTCCTAATCGGCCTACTGGACTGTGATGTAATTGACCGTGATGAAATTTCAAGGTGTATAAGATTATCGTTACCGAAGGTTGCATGAGGGCTTAATTAAATAAAACGCAAATATGTTTTAGTTTTAGTCGCTGTTTGTAAGGTTACGCAGTCTCGTAACCGATTGGCCCTGAATAATATTAGTACGCAATCTGACTGCACAGAATAACAACAAAGAATGAAAGGAAATTTCCGTTAGTATTATTAATTAAGTCCTCAGCAACTTTAAAGCTACGAAACAACAAAGTATAAGTGTAACTGTTCTGTGTGTGGAAGTCTGATTCAACATACACATATGGCACGGTTCTTCATCAATACGATAAGATGCTTTAAACGCCATTTACAATGAAATAATTTAAAAAAAGCCAGAAGTACTGTGAATGCACATGGAAACCAGAATTACTCTTACATGAACACAAGCCAGATGCTTTGTTGACGGAAGCTGTGAGCAAGAGGCATTGTTAGTTAGGAAGTTTGAAATAAATAAAAATGAAAAATTTGTTACCTTCATATATATTGACGAAAAATACACACTGATTATTACAACATCCCCAATCGAATAACATATGGTATCTTGCCCAAAAAGAACAACTAGTACTCTATCGACGTCTCAACAAGCACAGATCACGCCTACCTCAGAACTACTACTGCCCTCAGCAACTTCTCAGCTGCAACTGCCAGTGGAGGCGGCTGAATAATACTCTTTGGCGCAATCTCTGGCGCTGTGACTCAGTGTAACCACCTTTCAAGGTTACCCTTGGCTATTACCCAGCAATTTACAATATTTACATTATAATTGCAATCAGTTATATACATCCACAAATAAATACACTACTACATCCATTACATATTATAGAGTTCCTCTAACAAAGAATTAAAAATGCAGTAAAAGTTATCAATGGATATTAAAACGGCGAAAAATTGTGGATGTTGTAGAAGGTATTTTATCTGCATTTTCGGTGTTACAAATTTACGTCAAATATCAAAGCCATGCTTATAATTTTCTTTGACTATGAAGCATAAGTTCGTCATGAATTCGTGCCACAAAGACAAACTGTTGATCGATGTTCCTATGGGGACATGTTGGGACGCCTGCGAGAAGATGTGAGAAGGAAACGGACTGAAATGTGGCAAGGCAATTCACGACTCTTGCATCACAATAAAGCACCCGCACAGTTATCGCTGTTGGTGCGTGACTATTGCACAAAAAGCATCACTGTGCTGTCTCATCCAGATCTGGCCCCTGCGGACTCCTTTTTATTTCCTAAATAGAAAATCCCGTTGAAAGAACGAAGATTCAGTGACAGAAGAGAAAAAAATTCGCAGACGTCGTCTCGCGAGTCTCATCTTCACTCTCCCAAAGTGGGCATATATGTAACATTAAAAATTTACACCAATTTTAACTGCTGCTTTGACTTTGTCATTTCTTGTTATCTGGATTCGAATACACCGAAGATTTTTTGTGCAGCAAGTTGGTAATTTACATAAATTTAAACTACTGCTTTGACATTGTTCACTTTGAGCCCCACCGGTATATAGAATGAAGGAAACATGTTGGAGTAAAAATTAATGTCCCCTCACAATTCGCACACAATAGAAATTACAGGCACATGATAGGAATAAAACCGTTATTGTAATTTTGGAGTAATTAACGATTAAAGTTCCGATACTTAAAGTTATTGAGAGACTGTTATTTTTATATTTTGTTAAATGAAAAATTACTTGTATCCATAATAGAAATATGACATAATCATTTTTCAGTCAGGATCAAACCTGGTCATGTTCTAATTGGTGTTAGTTAATAGAACTGTCATTATGATGATATAGAAAACGTAAAATTTTACTTAAACAAAATTTAATTAATTGAATATAGGCCTGTCATTCAATAAAACTAATCGATGTGTTCAGATGTAAATGATAGAATAATTCTCCACTTAGTTAATAAAATAATATATGCAAATTAACGAAATATTGTTGCAATGATAAAATATGTAATTTATAGTCTTAACAGGAACAGATTCTTTCCAGTCTTTGTATGAATTTATTCAGTGTTATTCCATGTAATTTTCTATGTAATTTGAGAAGATGTATCTAAAAACTTTAATTGTTAAAAATGCAAAATTCAATATGTAACAATAATAGTAATTCTTTGAAATCATATAAATAGAGGCAATTTGTACGCTGCCATTGGGCAGTCTAAGGGCACTCTAAAGGCAGTCTGCAGATCAGTTTTACGCATGTAGTCAGACTTTATATGTTCGCAGTCGAACATCTAGTGTGCGAAATAAAATTCTTTCTGAACTAGTAGTACTGAAACTTATTCACACCAATACATAACTCGCATGTGGCGATGCAGTAACATCAAGATGAACCTACAGCAGCATCAACAAGCAGCACCCCGGATTATGCAAGATATGCATTATTTATTTGTTGGAGGATATCCATAATAAGATTTGGCATATTGTGTTAAGCAACGATTCACATTCCAAAATTTAACTACAAAAACATTTTCGCCACGTCATGTTAAAAGTTCGAACTGTATGAGAAATGCTATCTGACTGGTAATCACAGAATGACCATTCTGAAAATACTCATCCACAACAAAAGTACAACACTCACATAGCCAATCCATTGATCCTATTGAAAACGGCAGGATATCGCTATCGATGGATAGCACCTCCAAATCAGTACCCCCACCACAGCTCACACAGCAGTCTCTCCAAATACAGGAGGTCTTTTGCTGGCTCTTGTACAAAAAGGAAAAGGAATTTAACACGGCATTAATTATCCTATGCAGAATATTACACATCAGACTATGTGCAAAAGTCACTCTGCAGAAATAATGTTACTTGGCGTCTTTGTAAATTAATGTGCTATCAAAGACCAATCGCATATTAAAATGTAAATTGATGAAATAACTATTAAAAAAACTGTTACATAGAAATGTTGCGAAAATATTTAACCAGAAATTAATTTAATGGCAGTGAAATAATGAAACATAGTTTACTCAGTAATAAAGACAAACTCTGTTACAAGCCAGTTTGTTCTAAAGCCGTCCTCAAGCTCATGGTTGTTTAAGAAAGTAAATTGATGAGAATGACATGTAGTGCAGAAATTTTAGTCCAAAACCTGCCACCCGCATATTGACAAGCTATTTTGCGTCTTCGTACTAGAGAGGTTACTTGCATCAACTGCTGCTCAAAATACTAATATTTTCGTTTACACAATGAATAAAACACTTGCACTTATTTTTTATGTGTAGCAGTGCTGGAATATGGCAATCAAAAACAGTGGAAACCAGGCGCAAAAGACAGTGTAACTTAAATGTGAAGGATACTGAAAATGAAGCATATAAATATTGAACAATTACTGTAAAACTGTCTAATTAAACAACTCTCCAGCTTAATCATTTTCAAGAATACAACCCATTTAGTGACTCATCCTTTGATTGTTGGATTAAAAATGTAAAAGTTGATTTTGGCTCTCTGATGAACAGTTTTTATCGTTGCAGATCAACGAAGGGTCACCTCAAGATAATTTTTTAGTTCTCTTTTCCTTCCTTCCTCCAAAACTCATTTTCACAGAATGTGTTCTTTTCCTCTCATATGATCATTTGATACGCTTTTTTTTCTTTTCCTTTTCGCCCCTTGAAAACCTTTGAAATACCGTACTTACTCTGAATATGTCTATTGACTAAGGTGTACTGTCCAGTCTGCATTTCTTTAATTCCCTTTTCGTCTTGCTTCCCCACCAATTTTCCTTGTTTTTCTAGTTAGAAAAAATGTGAGAATCTTCTTTGATATTCTGTCTTCCCTTATTGTTTCTAGATGTCTGAAGAATGTAACACATCTTTTCCTCATCTCGTGTGTTATTTTAGGGCAGAATAATTATATTTCCTTATCTGTTCGCATAATCCAGTTACCTTTGTTCTTGACTGGACCTAATATTATGCGCAGGATTCTTTTTTTGTCTTCTCCAAATCTTCTAATTCTCTTCACCACTTGGATAAAAGAGAACACGTTAGTATAATGTACTAAGCCAACAGACACATCTGCTGTGTTTTTCAGCTCCAGGTGGAGTAAACGTAGCTAAGAAAAGGAGATGGGATCGCGAATTTCGTTAATCTGGAATGGTGCTGTAAACATTGGTTGACATAGGAGCTCTATGCCCTTGGTTGGTTATAAACAGTGCCGTTGGTTCAAAAACGCGCCTCCTACACAGGCCGCACATTTGTAACAATGGACTACACCCACATTGGTAAACATCAATCGGGGCACATCCAGGACCACACTTGCGTGGTGACCATTCAAAAAGATTTGTCATTTCTTATTTGGTTAGTATCTAAAATTAAATTCGCCGAAAAAGCAGCGATTTATTTTCGTCTGTTTTGTTAACCATTTGTAACTTTCAGAGAAGAGTCACTAATGGGGAATTTTGAGCAAAACCTACACATTTCTCTTGTTGCCATGTAAAAATTTGCTTCTTTTCTCAAAACTGAGTGGAGTTTACAGTCTCACTTCACTAACATGTTGTGCAGACCAATTGAGAGACAATTCTAAAACAACGTTTATTAAGTGACGAACTGAGGAAAAGTAAGGTCAGTATCTTATGAAAAAGAATATCCTCGGTACAAAATAAACGTGTGATGATTTCATTAATGTTGTTCCAAACCCATAGCATTTCTGGTTTCACCAGCTATCGATGGCCCTTAAAATTACATTCTTTCATCGGAAATTAACATGGTAGATAATGAAGTTTTGCATAATAACCATACAGGAAAGTACTCTCCTCCTTGTGAGATATCATTTGCCAGAATCTAATTTCGATATCTGAAACTGTTTATGAAATGTGAGGAATATTGTGGATATTTCACTCTGGTTTTATTGCTGGCGCGGTGCAATCACAAGCGACTGCGCTACTTCAGATCAATTTTCTCGAAATGGTGAAAGATAGAGCTCCAACAAAGTCTAAAGAAAAATCCAATATGTTAGCTAAATTTCATACGTAGCAACATATTACGTAATGTGCTGAAGACGAGCAATCATAGCGAACCCTATTTTTCATTGCAAACATTTCGAATTTCGCCAAGTTTCTTTCTTCCACGCAACTATCCCAATAACTATGGGGCACATCATAATGAATTTGACATATAAAGCTGCAACTAGAACAAAAATGATTTTTTTTCCCGAATAGCTTCTGTAAAGTCGTTTGAAAAGGATTGCAGGGCGTGCGCATCGATTCTGCCATCGCTGACCGGCAACTGGCCACTACGCATCGTCCACCGTATCCTGCGCGATTTATGCAGCGTGTATCAAAAAGAATCATTCGATTTGGCACGTCTATATTTCGGAAACTAATAAACATATATAATGAATTTTGTTTCTTGATGAACGAGAAACTAAGTTTTTTTCCCATACCTTTCCACAGCTGTTCAATATGCCCCCTTGAGATGCACGGCATATGTCAATGGGGTATTCAAATTGTCCCCACGCTGTAGCGCGCTTGTCTTGAGTTACAGCTTCCACAGCTACTGTTATGCGATGTCTCAGTCCATTCATTGCTGTTGGTTAACGCAGGCATATAAGACGAGTCTTTTATAAATCCCGACAAGAAATAATCACATACAGTCATGTCCGGTGACCTTGATGCTAGTAATGTAGGGCAGAATCATTTGTTCCAGTGCGACCGATCCAGCGTTCGGTAACCCTTTAATTTAAAAGTTTTCGCACTTCCAGATGCCATTCTGGTGGTGCCGCATCCTGTTGGTAAATAAAGTCGTTCGAATCAATCTCCAACTGTGGGCATATCGAGACGTGCGCTTCGTGTAACAGTGTTCTCAGCAAAGAAAAATGGACCATACACCTTTTCCTGTGAAACTGCACGAAAAACATTAAATTTTGGAGAATTCCTCTCACGTTGCACAACTTAATGTGGTTGTTCTCTACCCTATATTCTCATCTCATGACGGTTCACCTTTCCATGTAACTGCAATGTTGCCTCGACACTAAACACTAAGCGTGGAAGAAAACCTTCGTCCTCCACCTTTCCAAGAACGATATTACAGACCTCCACACGTTGTTGTTTGTCACTTTCACGAAGAGCTTGCAGTAGCTGAATTTTGTATGGTTTCAAGTGTAAACGTCAGTGCAACACACGCCAGACGGACATCAGGGACATGTTGAGCTGTCGAGCTGCACTGCGAACGGATTACTGCGGACTCCTTGTGAAACTGTGGCGTTTCGTTCGACGTCTGTGTCAGACACCAGGGGCGGCCCGGCGATTTGCCTTTACATAAACAACCTGTTTCTCGGAAATGTCCAGGCCATCGTCTAATGATCTGTGCTGAAGGAGAAACCACACCAGAATTAATACGAAAGTCACTCTGAACAGTTACTGACCGGCACTGCGCAAAACTTAGAACACAAAAGGCTTTGTGTTGTCCCGACACCTTTTTTTACTAGAACTGAAGTGGTCGCACATTGCTGCTACCTAGCGCTAACCATGTAAAACTAGAGTGATTGTTCACGCAAATATGTCAAATAAAATAATAGTTACGATTTTTTTAAATCGGCTGATTCTCTTTGATACACACTGTATATAAGATGGTGAGCGATGAAATATTTTAGACGACCCAAGCCACTGAAGTTACTCTGCACTGTGTGCAGTCGTCATTGAACAATCGGCAATCAGCCGATATTGCTGACGTACATGTAAATGAAAACGGTCACTTTCATGCTGTAAACATTTTTGTGAAAGCGCCGCTGCGACTGACAATTGTAAACACGGCATCGGAGTCCTCTGATGATATTGCGAACAGTCAATGGCTTTGGCAGTTAAATGCGACGGTCAACTAACTGCTAACAGCAGCAAATGTCATCATCCAAACACTAAATGCAACTTGTGCTTACGTCTGCGAACTACGCCGACCCTCACGAGTCCAGTTTATTTCAGGATAAGAGAAGTGTTGTGCAGTCCTTATATCTCTGTCTCCTGACGAAAATGTGAAATTATAATGCTGTTCCCCTATTCAGGACGATGTTATTTAAGCATTATGTTTGGTGTTGTGCAAATGTTCCACGTACTATACCATCTGATGTGCTGGGTGGCGATTATTCAAAATATATCCATGTCGATCCCGATGGTCCTGATTTGACCAAACACCAACAAGCTGATGCCTCAGAGACAGCATATATATATATATATATATATATATATATATATATATATATATATATATATATATATATATATATATATATAATGCGTCTCTCTTATCCAAAAAAGGGTCCTAATTCGTATTTTAACAAACGAACTGACTAAATAACCCATTGTGTTGTTGTAATAACCAAAAACTTTTTGTATGTCCAGCCCTGTGATTGATGGTCTGCGGGATTTCCACCGTTGAAATGAAATACCTACAGCCGTCGTTTTGATGTTATTTTACCATATTGCAACCAGTTCCGATAACTTAACACTTTATGTTCTGATCTTAACTGACGATAAGGGAGAGAACCCCTGTCGTATAAACGATCCCATCAGTGGCCAACATGTATGAGCTGTCTTCCGTAGAATACTGCAAAAGAAAAGCTGTGTCTGCAACCAGCAGCCGATGTAGTGTACGTATTTGGGGCTTCTGTGATCGATTTACAACTGCAGGTGCACGAGATTTAACTTTTAAGTGTTCATATCATTATTTCAACAAATTATAAACGTGTATAGTATATGGAACAGCATGTGAATTCCCACCTCCACATGTAACTGGCTGGGTCTGAGCACTATGGGACTTAACTTCTGAGGTCATAACTCCCCTAGAACTTAGAATTGCTTAAACCTAACTAACCTAAGTTCTAATAGGTATTCATTGGACCTCTAGAGCTTTGTGTAACTCTAGCAATTTCAGCTGGTTCTCGAGGCCACTGAAACCAGGAAAGGAGGTCTCCGAATTAAGAAAATATTGTTAGATATTTGTTATGATTGATTGCAATTTCGTGTTGTAATGCAGATTGTTTAAAAGTCAGATGTTGTTGGCTCACGACGTGGCGCTCTTGCACACACAAAAATTATTAAGCATCTGATGGGGAAGAATATTACAAGGGGGGAATACAAGTAGTATTTTAACGTCGGCCTCGACTGATCCGTACACACAATGGCACGTCGGACACGGTTGGCTCTGTAAAGAAAACTTAGCACGTAGAAAGTAAATGATTAAGGTTGTCCAAATACCAAAGCAAACACAAATTTAGATTAAAGGACACTATAATTACTAGCTTGAATTTAAAACACATATAACTCGTTAACACTTACGTCAATAACAATGACAGAGATTGCCTGAGTGGTTTGTTATGTCCATTAAAGTTGATAGATCACGTAGAAATGTCCATTCATTAACCATTCTGTGCTTTTCACACATACTAGTCTCACATGCAACAAAATAACAGTATTTCCCAATAAATTTGAACAAATTACAAATCTTAGAATGACGGCTATGTAATGGTGCGTCCGCATTATATAGAAGATAAAAAGAGAGTGATATCGTCCGGCAGTGGACGATGGGTTGCGCGCTTGTTTTTTGTAATATTCAAATGTCTTCAGAGGCTGTCTTTAATATCGATGTTTTCATATGTTTCATAGTTAAATATTATACATTGGCAAATAAATGGCTCTTGGCCTCTTTCATTACTCAAATCAGTGTTTTATATGACGAGATGTGGCGGTGGGAAACTACAACATTTCATCGTTCGTCTGTTAATGGACAGGCGGTGACATTCATTCCCTGAAAAATATTTGTACTAGCTTTAATATTCTCAGATTTAACAAATTCAGTCATGCTGAAAAGAGAGCAACTTATAGTCTAACACGGAAATCAAAAGTAGATTGCTTATATACCCATCATTATCTGTACATTTGTACGTCGTTATAGTTAGTTCAGGAGTTTTGTCTCTTTTGTAGTTTTCTTATGTGTGAATTGCAAGGCATTTGCTTATCGGTTAAATATACACTACTGACCATTAAAATTGACAACACCAAGAAGATGACGTGCTACAGACGCGAAATTTAACCGACAGGAAGAAGATGCTGTGATATGCAAATGATTATCTTTCCAGAGCATTCACAGAAGGCTGGCGCCGGTGGTGACACCTACAACGTGCTGACGTGAGGAAAGTTTCCAACCGATTTCTCATACACAAACAGCAGTTAACCGGCGTTGCCTGGTGGAAAGTTGTGATGCCTCGTGTAAGAAGGAGAAATGCGTACCATCACGTTTCCGACTTTGATAAAGGTCGGATTGTAGCCTTTCGCGAATGCGTTTTATCGTATCGCTACATTGTTGCTCGCGTTGGTCGAGATCTAATGACTGTTAGCAGAATATAGAATTGGTGGGTTCAGGAGGGTAATACGGAACGCCGTGCTGGATCCCAACGGCCTCGTGTCACTAGCAGTTGAGATGACAGGCATTTTATCCGCATGGCTGTAACGGATCGTGTAGCCACGTCTCGATTCCTGAGTCAACAGATGGAGACGTTTGCAAGACAACAACCACCTGCACGAACAGTGCGACGACGTCTACAGCAGCATGGACGATCAGCTTGGATACCATGGCTTCGGTTACCATTGATGCTGCATTAGAGACGGGAGCGCCTATGATGGTGTACTCATCGACGAACCTGGGTGCACGAATAGCAAAACGTCATTTTTTCGGACGAATCCAGGTTCTGTTTACAGCATCATGATGGTCGCATCCTTGTTGGGCGACATCGCGGTGAATGGAAGCGTGTATTCGTCATCGCCATACTGGCGTATCACCCGGCGTGATTGTATGGGGTGCCATTGGTTACACGTCTCGGTCACCTCTTGTTCGCATTGACGGCACTTTGAACAGTGGACGTTACATTTCAGATATGTTAAGACCCGTGGCTGTACCCTTCATTCGATCCCTGCGAAACGCAACATTTCAGCAGGATGATGCACGACCACATGTTGCAGGTCCTGTATCTGCCTTTCTGGATACAGAAAATGTTCGACTGCTGCCCTGGCCAGCACATTATCCAGATCTCTCACCAATTGAAAACGACTGGTCAATGGTGGCCGAGCAACTGGCTCGTCACAATACGTCAGTCACTACTCTTGATGATCTGTGGTATCGGGTTGAAGCTGCATGGGCAGGTGTACCTGTACACGCCATCCAAGCTCGGTTTGACTCAATGCCCAGGCGCATCAAGGCCGTTATTACTTCCAGAGGTGGTTGTTCTGGGTACTGATTTCTCAGGATCTATGCACCCAAACTGCGTGAAAATGTAATGACATGTCAGTTCTAGTATAATATGTTTATCCAATGAATACCCGTTTATCTTCTGCATTTCTTCTTGGTGTAGCAATTTTAATGACCAGTAGTGTACACTAATAACCTATCATGTTGCACACGAACACAAAACACTTCGACATTCTTCGCTATGGGTTATCGATGGTAATTTGTGGTCTTGTCTCACCGCATCTTGACATGATTTGGTGGTCAAGACAAGGATGTTGCGAAGCTGGAGTCTCATCATGTTAAATGTTCGTCCATGTAGATAAATGTCCATGACGTGTGTTCGTCTTGATGCATATTTTTCATCATGAAACAATAAAGAAAACCGGAGTTAAGTTCTGCTTAACACTAAGCTTACATTACTAATCGGGTAAGGGATAAGCATGTGAACATCAGATTTACGAAGCTAGCGTGAGTACTCGCTCACTTCATTTATACACTGTCCAGTAACATCTTATTTTCGCACCGAAATGACCATACCACTGTTCGTTTTTAGTGTACACTCGGTACATAAGTTATTTTCGCTCCAAAATGACCTTACCACTGTTCGTGTTTAGTGTACACTCGGTACATAAGTTTGGATGCATTTATTTTTGTACAGGTCTCTGTACTCGGGGAAATGCCAATTTACACATTTTGAATTGCCGCTGGGCAGGTGGCCGTTAAAGTCAGTCAGCTAGCATTGTCAGAGGCGCCCCATTCCACTGTTGCCTTGCGTTGCCTAGCCTTTCACCGCGCAGTGCATGTTTGGTGGTTGTCGCTGGTACGCGCGGGTTAGCTAAGCTGCCTTCGAAATATTGTCTTTTCGCTGATAACTCGTTACTTGACTGCATCTTGAGTGTGTTCGACGCATCTGCAAAGCTCGTTACAGGGCGAACTTCACTTTGTGGTCCTTGGATAGTTGCTGTGGTTCGTAGTCTGCAAGCTGCAAGATTCGCCTGCAGGTGAGTACATGTAAAAGTTTCATCGTGCACGCTGGAGTGAAAATTGTAGCACTGGTTATAATTTTCACTGCCTAACATGTGACGTATTGTGTTAATCGGTGACTAGACACTTGAACTTAGTCACTTCCGATTCACATGAGTGAAACACAAATTTATAGTTTTGCCACTCGTTGGTTCACATGAGCATTGCAATTGCCCCTTTTTTCGTTTCAGTTTACGAAAAAAAAAAAATTGGTACTAGTCACAATGTTTGCAGAACCACTACTATGTACAGATTATTCACAAGTCAGTTCTTGTGCTGTCAGAGTAGGCCTAATTTTAATTTTGAATTCTGTCTCAAATATACTCTTTAAATATAATGGGGTTTTTACATATGTCTATTATTTTCTTGTTTATGATTTCTAAACGATTTACTTTCATTGATTGTGTATTAGAGAGAGTTGTGTGCCAACAGATAAACTGCCTACTTGCAACAACACGAACGTGACTTTATCCAACTGGAACTGTCTGTCACTGCATTCGGATTTTCAGTTTCATGTGTTCCAGTCGATAAAAATAATATAGAAGAAAAATGACCGGTCACGTCGAACGTTGCCTTGTTTTTCTTCGCGGTGAAACCCTATCACAAAATACGCGATCGCGGAACTACACTTGCTCACTTTGAATGGGAATAGGGTAGGTAGGAATACACGGGTATATACATACATACATAAATACATAGTGAGAAGAAAATGTTAAAGTTCCTTGAAATCCTCAAGAGAAAAAAAATTCGGTGACACTTCTGCCACATCAAAAGCCTAATACTATTCTCTATCTATTTACATTTTATTTACAGTGGCTATGTCAGGTTAGGTTCCTCGTGGATGGTGGTGTTTACACTTGGCTTCTAAGAAGGTAGAACAGTACAGATTAAAATTAGTAGACTCACGATCACTCCTTTGTATTGGTTCCACACTTCTTGATAAGTCACAAAAGATTTTGGTCTTCGTTCTTGTAACGCTTCAATATTCTAGTAGCTTGATCATATCTTTAATTGTGCAATCTTTCTTTTTGAATAGGCGTGGTCGCATTTTTCCGTCTCCCTGCGCTGTGTAATATTCGCTTCACGCGGCCATCCGTAAATATTTAAGTGGGACGTGTCAAGGGACAAATGACTGATAAATTCTGTTCATGTTTGCCACAGAGTCACGTCGTACGTTGCCTTGTTTTTCTTCTTACTGCTCAGTCCACGTGGTTTATTATCTCAGTCGCCGTTGGAGCTTCTTTCATCATCCGCGTCTGTATCTGTAGTTACATGCGGAGGTTACGAATAATTATTCTCTCTCCATCGTGTCGCGCCGTCTGTTACTCGGATAAAATTATCTTCGTCTTAATTCTAACAAAATTAATCATGAAGTCGGAAAACCGGCTACGACCTTACTTTGCATTCAAATAAAATCTCAATACAAATCGGCATCCATGTCCATCCGTCGCGTAGGACTTCATCTTCTTAATAACTAACTTAAAACTAATCCGATAATTTCTCCTGTAAAGCTGGTCGGCCACTTTGTTTAGTAATTTTTTCTTCTTTCCTCCTCTCTGTGCGGCAGTGTCTTGACTCGTGGATTCATTCTTTTTCTTGTCTTTCAGCGATCGTTTTGTAGATGCGACCGGCAAAATCTTCCTCGTTATTATTTCCTCGGTTCGAAGGATACTTCTTAATGTCCTGATGGTGGTGTAGATCCCTTATTCTTCCGGACACGGGATCGGCAATGAGATAGCAACCAATGTGTGGTAGACGGTACAGTAATGAAGGTTTTTAATGCGTCCTCACTAATACTTATTCATTAAGTTTGTAGTCTACCACTTTCCCGATCTTCTTATCGTGTGCTCCCTTTCTGATATTCGCATGAACAGGAAGTGAAATGATGGCTTGTCTGAGTTTTTCATCGAGTTTTTCTTCATCAGTCTAAATCGGATCGATCCACTCGTTGCGTTCCCTTTGATTCGACATTAGTTCTGCTGGAGTGTAACCAGTTGACATGTGAGGTTACAAATTCCACCCATTTTGTTTGGTGTGTCGGAATATATGTGCGGATGAATCGCATGAATTCCTTAAATACTCGTTCCGCCAAGTTTGACTGTGGTCTGAATTTCGAAATCAAAATCTGCTTGAAGTTGTTCCTTGCGAGAAAACCTCTCCATTGTTTGCCGATAAAGTTCGAGGCGTTGTCCGGTTTGCCGAAACGTGGCAACTAATCCTGCCCTGTTCTTCTTATAATCGGCGGCGCATTTGACGACTTCGTTGCGTACCAAAAATGAACGCTGCAGCGTCGGTTTATCGCCGGTAAAATAACGAAGAATGTGGAGCATCAATAAAACAAGACTTCCGCTTGGGGGCTGCTAACAATAGGTGCAAAGAAAGTGTAGGATTATAGATAGAGAGCTCCTGAATGAAATGGATTACCTGTCAAAAGTGCAATGTATAAAGCCTCCAATGACCACCGTAGCAACATCTTACCGAATGATCTCTAATTCTGGTCATACGTAAAGGAAGCCGCTAGCAGCAAAGTTGCTGTTCGGACACACATGGACGATAATAGAACTGAAATTAAGCTTAGCCAAGCAAAAGCAAGAATACTGAAGTCAGTTTGCAAATATCCCTTAAGAAAAGAGGTGTAATTCCCGTCAATTTTAATTGTTTTGGTTCCTACACTACTGCAAATACCAGAGACTTATGATACAGAATCTATCTTGCTTTCCACTGTACCAAATTTGGTTTTCATATTACCCTTTACCCAGTCGATTTCTGCTGTTACTGTAAACTGTATCCGAGTTTATCAATACCCGCTTTTAATTCGGCCTTCAAATTATTAGTCATTGAGTCAAGTTTAGTTTGTACATCTGCCTTTACCGAACTTACTTCTGCTTTTAAGTCTGCCTTCAAGTCAGTTCTTAAATCTGTCTTAAAGGTACGTGTCATAGAATCAAATGTAGCCTAGTTTCCATGTCCGATTTTAAATTGGAGAATAAGGCTTGTTTCTTGTCCCGCTTCTTCTCTTCGCGTTGCCTTTCCTTCTCATCACGTTCGCGTTTTGCTCTCTGCTTTTCTTCTTCCCGTTCGCGTTTCACATATCAAATTTATTCAGTTGACTCGTCTGCTATATTTGTCCGAGTCTTAGCTCTCGCTTCTCGTCATCAATATTTAACACGCCTTGCCAGGACTCCGAGCGATTAGAAATTTCACGCGAGCGAAGCCGGTATGTACCCGCGTTTGTTTCGGAAAGTTCATCTGCGGAATTTATCCACTCGCGCTTGTTCTCCGCCATGTTTGCAACCAAAAATTTCGCTATAGAACCACATGTAATATTTTTAGATGCACTGTTGTACTGCTCACACTGAGTGTCTATCTTTGAGTTACTAAACAGTCAACTGTCACCGGCGGCAATGAAGATTGAATAGCACAGCCGGCAGCTGTGAACGAGCGGTTCTAGGGGCTTCAGTCCGGAACCACGCTGTCGCTACGGTCGCAGGCTCCAATCCTGCCTCGGGCATAGATGTGTGTGATGCCCTTAGGTTAGTTGGGTATAAGTACTAAGTCTAGGGGACTGCTAACTTCAGACGTGCTTAGAGCCATTTCAGCCTTTGAATAGCACAACACGAAAGAGGCAACATGGATTCCACTGAATGTAAACAACTGAAGACAACGCAACTGTCCCTCACCAACGCTGTATTTCTACCGTCTTGGATTTGAATGACAACAAGAGAACATATCCAGACAATTACAGTAAAACAATAAAAAATTTGCACTTCTTTAACGAAATTGACTTTAAAAAAGAAACATTTCAGAGATAACTAATCTGAAAGAATTTATGAAATGAAGCAGGTTTGGTGGGAAAGCTGGATTTTAAATGAGCACTTGAATGTCAGAAAATGAACTACGGAAGCGTTTCGCAAACAGAAAGGATTCTACTCACTTTGCGTTGTCTTGAAACAGCAACTTTGAACTGCAATTACAGCCTCCAATTGTATTTTACCGTTCTGTTGGTAGTCACCAGAATATTTTCCACGTCCGTATTTTCCAGAAAATTTCCGTCTCCAGACCCACATAAAAATTAAAAACAAGAGCATTAGGTATGATTTTGATTCGAATCCCTGTTCGGGCGCCACATCTGATGTAAGAAAACATTATTAAATATTTGTTATTAAAATATGACAATTGATTGCAATTTGGTGTCGTAATGCAGATTGTTTAAAATTCAGATGTAGTTGGCTTACGACGTGGCGCTCTAGCACATACAACAATTGTTAAGCATCAGATTGGGAAGGGGAAGCCACATATACTTGCGTGGCTCCCTTTCCCGCTTAGAAAGTGCCGCTCACCATTGTGGAGCGATGTGCGATTTGAGAAGTGAAGTTTGCTAAGAAATTCCCGGACGTCACTCGCACTAAAAATGTACCTAAGAGCCAGCTAAAAACTGAGTTTGACGAATATTACAAGGGGGGAATACAAGTTGTATGTTGACGTCGGCCTCGACTGTTCTGTCCACACAATGACACGTCGGATACGGTTGGCTGTGTGAAGAAAACTTGGCACATAGAAAGTAAATGATTATGGTTGTCCAACTACCAAAGCAAACACAAATTTAGAGTAACTGACACTACAAATACTAGCTTGGATTGAAAACACACATAACTCGTTAACACTTACGTCAATAAAATGACAGGGTCTGAGTGGTTTGTTATGTCCATAAAAGTTTATAACTCACGTAGAAATGTCCATTCAGTAACCATTCTGTGTTTTTCACACATACTAGTCTCACATGAAACAAAATAACAGTATTTCTAAATAAATTAAAACAAATTCCAAATCTTAGAATGACGCCTATGGAATGATGCGTCCGTAATGTACAGAAGATAAAACGAGAGTGATATCGTCCAGCAATGTACGATGGGTTGCGCGCTTGTTTTTTTGTAATATTCAGATGTCTTCATATGCACGCTGAATTAGTCTATAATTTCTTTGGCGCGTCAGTGGCGCTGGATTCATTTCTCCTTGTAAATCGTAAACATACATCATTAAAGTGCATAGTTAAATATTACACATTGTTAAATCAGGGTGTATACGGCCCGGGAGATCCGGGAAAAACCCGGGAATTTTTTCATCCGGGACAAATCCGGGGAAAACCCGGAAATTTCTTAGAATTCCGGGATTTTTCATTGTTTTAGATTTCAGTTAAAGTTTTGTAGGTTTGATGTGTAAGATCTGATACTCTGACAAAGAACTACCGCTGAATAATACTGCAGCAATGAAACATAAATCAGGGAATAACTCCAAAATAAAAGTTTAGTTGCATGGAAAATGGGTAATTTACACAAAGCACAGACCAGTTTGCCAACACCGTAAAGTGTCAAAGGCTTTAGGTCGAAGATTATGCAGTACGTCCGTAACAACTAACTTGCATTCAATGTGCGTGACGTCACAATTGTTTACATTTCTAGCAAATCATCAGAAAATATTACGAATAGTGGCTTGGGATGCATTACTTTCAAAGGAAATTTCCACGCAAGATGATTTATGTTACGTGTGAGAATGTGCAGTGAATTTCTTAAATCACAGGACGTTATAACTCTCATTTAAAACGTAACACTTTGCAGGATCAGCCATTTGAAAAATGTCGGGCCCAGAAGATAAGCCATTTATGCTACTATCTAAAATTTTACCGGCACATTTGTATTTGATTTGACTTAACATGTAACATACGCTAAAAAAAGACCGACTTTCAAGTTAGTTTTCATATTTAATGTTTCTCGTACATAGATAAAAAATTATGGGATCGATGGCAAAAAATGTAATTGACCTACAAAAAATGTGCATAATGTGTTACTGAGTAATGTCACAAGTCTTTTCATGCCAGAACACCTCGACTTTTCTACGCAACTGATAATCATTTTGGCACGATTTTAATTGTCAAATTAGAGCCTGTTAGTAGGCCTACGGACTTCCTATCATTGTAGGACTTATAACAATGGATGCCAATAGACGATGCAATTCTCGTTCGTACATATACATCTACTTACGAGATAACCGGTGTAAAAACGCACTTAGCTGATTTGAGCGAACTCGGCCTACCTTCGTAACGGACGCGCGAAAATAAACTCTGTGCATGTTGTCTTGCATCAAACGTCTTTCCAAACGTTATTGTTTTTCCTGGATTTCGTTTTCTAAAGTGCTGGGACGTCCTCCGCCGCTATAAGACCTTTACGATTCAAAGGACTGATAGGTTTTACAGCTTCCAGGGAAAGTATACTGTTGCTTAACACGGATGTATTTTCACCCGCTTTATACGTAATTTCATTCGGGAGAAAACGTGTTTTTAATCTGGAAATCCGAGAAAAATCCGTAATTTTTTTTCTTGTCCAAGTAGACGCCCTGCAAATAAATGGCTCTTGGCCTCTTTCATTATTCAAATCAGTGTTGTATGTGACGACATGTGGCAGTGTGAAAATACAACGTCTCAGGTCTAAATATCAGTAGTGGTCTAAATATGGGCCAGGAGGCGTGGGGGTGTAGAATGTGCTGACACCTGGTTGTGGCGCACGTAAGTCTGTCCCCATCCACCTCTGGTTGTGTGAATACATATTGTTTGGCTGCAGTGAGATTTTGCCCGTGAAAACGTCGATTTTGTGGACTGCATTCTGTCGGCAAGTATGTGTTTAACCATTTTCTTTACAATTTGACTTATCTCTGCATCCGATTACTGATACGCTAAATGACCTGTTCCCCAGTTTTCATTGTTGTGTCCGTATTTCTTGACGACTGTTAGGGCCATTTTGCAGGAGGCACAGTGTGGTCCAAATATGGGCTACCATGAAAGGTCAAATTATGGGTTAGCCCACACTTGTACCAGTTTATATTCCTATCATTTTTGTTGAAAACTACTCAAGATTTGTTTTTCAGGATGCCACGCAACAAGCGACACCAAGCCGAAGAGCCGGCCTTTGTGACCGAGCGGTTCTAGGTGCTTTAGTCTGGAACCGCGCGACCTCTAGGGTTGCAGGTTCGAATCCTGCCTCGAGCATGGATGTGTGATGTCCTTAGGTTAATTGGTTTTAAGTACTAAGTTATAGGGGACTGATGACCCCAGAAGTTCAGTCCCATAGTGCTCACAGCCACCAAGCCGAAGGCAAAAGGAATACTTGGAACCCTTCGAAGAGGTATGAAGCCATCATTGTGGTGAGGGTGAAGAAATTTGGAACTCTAATGGCTGCGAAATTATGTGTTGTCCCTCGGTCTACTCTACGACTTAAAGTATGAAAACAGATCTTACTCCAACTGCTGCTGCCAGTGCTGAGCAGAGAGTTTTAGAAGAGAGGAATGGCATTAACGCGCGTTTCACCACTAACGCAGTTGGTGGGTTTTCGAGATATCTTTTCCTTAAAGGCCATTCATCTCGCCTATCGATCGACCCTCAGCCAGGATCGTCTCATAAGCAGAACACAGAACCTGTAATGGTAAACCCAGCAACAAATCCAGGTTATTCTATTCTCAGCCAGGAAAGGTTTCTGAATTTCCTCTTTTCATTGCTTTCTCATCACATGCACACCCAGAAACTTCGACCCCTGTTAGACCTTTTCAGATTTCCACAAACTCTAAAACTGCAAAGAAAAGAAGCGATAGAGACCGTAAATCGGCAAAGATTTCCTCGATTATAGTATCATCCTATAAGGAAGCGCTCACACTCCTAGGTCAGGTCACTTAAGAGGAAGAGACATCCAACTTTTCCTGATCAAAAATTGAAGCAGATTCAAAAATCAAATAAGGAAGGCAAGAAACACAAAAAAATGTACGGAAGAAAATGAAAGTAGACCTGTCTTCGTCTGACGAACTATCTGATGATGATGATGATGATGATCCTATCGTAGACGACGAGGATAGTGATTTCGAGCTTCCTGAAGACCGCACGTCTTTTGGGCCTGGCCGCGCGGGGTAGCCGTGCGGTCTTGGGGGCCTTGTCACGGTTCGCGAGCTCCCCCCCCCCCCCCCCTCCCCCCCGTCGGAGGTCCGAATCCTCCCTCGGGCATGCGTGTGTGTGCGTTGTCCTTAGCGGAAGTTAGTTTAAGTTCGATTAAGTAGTGAGTAGGCCTAGGGACCGATGACTTCAGCAGTTTGGTCACATAGCCCTTACCACAAATTTCTTCTGGGACAGATGTATTGTGCATATTCTGCGACAGCCGATTTTTAGCCGATGCCGCAGAAATTTGGATTCAGTGTATCCAGCGCCGTTTGTGAGCCATACTGAATGTATATGGATGGTCACTGGAGTTTACGTTTGTGATTATTGCAAATAAACTTGCCATTCAGACTTCTTAAATATTTTTCCTCCTTGTTAAAGGTAGCCCATATTTGGAAGCAAGGAAAAAACTGGCGCATCTGCATGTTAAGTCCCATAGTGCTCAGAGCCATTTGAACCATTTTTTTTGAAGCTGGTATTGCCATGCGTATGCAAATACAGAAATATGTAAACAGGCAGAATATGGCACTGCGGTCAGCAACGCGTATGTATGACAAGTTCAAAAAATGGTTCAAATAGCTCTGAGCAGTATGGGACTTAACTACTGAGGTCATCAGTCCCCTAGAACTTAGAACTACTTAAACCTAACTAACCTAAGGACATCACACATATGTATGCCCGATGCAGGATTCGAACCTGCGACCGTAGAGGTAACGCGGTTCCAGACTGAAGCGCTTAGAACCGCTCGGCCATACCCGCCGGCTGGAAGACAAGTGTCTTGTGCAGTTGTTAGATCGGTTACTGCTACTACAATGGCACGTTATCAAGATTTAAGTAACTTTGAATGGGGTGTTATAGTCAGCTCACGATCGATAGGACACAGCATATCCGAGGTAACGGTGAAGTGGGAATTTTCCTGTACGACAATTTCACGAGTGTACCGTGAATATCAGACATCGGGTAAAACATCAAATCTCGGACATCACTGCGGCCGAAAAAAGATCCTACAAGAAAGGGACCAACGACAACTAAAGGACATCGTTCAGCGTACAGAAGTGCAACCCTTACGATGCACACTGCTGCAGATTTCAGTGCTGGGCCATCAACAAGTGTCAGCGTGCGAACCATTTACCGAAACATCATCCACTCGTGTACCCTTGATGACTGCACCACACAATGCTTTACGTGTCATCTGGGCCCGTCAACTCCGTCATTGGTCTGTTGATGACTGGAAACATGTTGCCTCGTCGGACGAATCTCGTTTCAAATTGTTTCGAGCGGATGAACGTGTACAGGTATGGAGACAACCTCATGAATCTATGGACTCTGGATGTCAAAAGGGGACTGTTCAAGCTGGTGAAGACCCTGTAATGATGTGGGGGCGTGAGCAGTTTGAGTGATACGTCTAGATACGACTCTGACAGGTGACACGTACGTAAGCATCCTCTCTGATCACGTGCATCCATTCATGTCCATTGTGCTTTCCCGCAGAACAGTGCTCCACCCAACACGTCCAGAATTGCTAGTGAGCGGACCCAGGAACACAGTTCGAGTTTAAACACTCCCGCTGGCCACCAAACTCTCCAGACATGAACATTATTGAGCATATATGCGATGACTTGCCACGTGCTGTTCAGAAGCTATCTCCACCCCCTCCTACTCTTACGGATTTATAGATAGCCCTTCAGGATTCCTGGCACTACTTCAGATATTACTTGAGTCCATGCCACGTCGTGCTGCGGCACTTCTGCGTGCTCACAGGGGCCCTACGCGATATTAGGCAGCTGCGCAAGTTTCTTTGGCTCTTCATTGCGTAAGCCGACTTCCAAATTTTCCTTTCGGTGAGACCATATTGATTCGAAATTCCAGAAGATGAGATGGAAGAGGCTTTACAGTTGTTAGATATTGTTTGCAATTCAATTATTTTAAGTTTGGAGATTCTGCATCTATTTGCAATGGGTTCCCCTCTGCCTTATCGTCTTACTATCGTCTACATTACACACTTCAAGCAGCAATATGTTGACCAATACCCAGAACACAATGATAGGATTATTATGTCATTGCGACATGTAGAAGATGTATTTCTGCTATACAGAGGTTATTGTTTAAACCTCTGAGTGTAACGAGTTTGTACACTCTTTACTCTGTGCAGGATGAAATTCTATTGTAAATCGAACATAGTTTTTGTACATATTATGAACTCTTTGCAGTCGAACAGTGGTTAACTCCTTGTTATACTGTATCTGGATGCACGTGTGACTACAGAAGGCGCTGCTTTCTTTCCTGGTGTTTTTCGGAAGCCTACTACTACCACTGCAACTATGCGTTAGTCCTCTACTCGCCGATTGGTCTACACTTACTGGAAACTAGCTTCGGGCCTTGAAACCTCTCCCCAGGGCTTGGACGACCTCTTCACGCCCTTCTCAGCAGGAGGAGGTCGTTTTGGCCCTGTTACGGATTGGACACTGCCGTTTCAGCCACCGCCATCTGCTGACGGCTGCGCCGGCGCCGTTCTGCACATGTGGGCACTTGCTGACGGTACGCCACATTTTAACGTCCCGACGAACCTGTCTAAGGACATTTGATTCTGCTGTTTTCTTTTAATCCCTTGCCTGTTAATGTGCCTTTTACAGTGTTGTCCTTCTTAGTTGCTGTTTTAACATTGTGCCTCGCAGTGCATTCATAATTTAGTCTGGGCGCTAATGACCCCTGTAGTTGTGCGCCCTAAAACCACAAAAAAAAAATCATCCCATGAAGTACAAAAAGGCACCTTAAAGGGCACTGTTACATCATTTACACAGCATACTGCTTAGAAAAAGGACGCCTTCGACGAGAATACCGCACTGTTTAGTACATAGCGACATCGAATCGTTACGATATCGACTTTGTGCAGATCAATCAAGCATTCCTCAGTAAGAGAAGGTCCGCTCGCTCTGTCCTATTCGACGAACACTCTTGGTTCGGCCACCTGATCAAAATAGCCTCAGGCCAAGTTATCACAGAGTACCGTATTTCTGTTGTGTATCGGAATATGTTGGCAGAAAAAAAATATCCGTCCAGCATTCTCTATTCCAAGGAATGTTGGTAGTAGACAAAGGCATAATGAAAAAGTCGAATGGAATAAATAGAAGGGCTCTGGGGTTCATGAGATTGTTTGCAATGACTGCCCCAAGAAAGATGTAGGTCACACTTGATGCAATTTTAACATACATGTTAAAGAACACCCAAATCTCGTCAGTCCCAAATAAGCTATCCCAGATTATCTAAAAGTAACGGTTCACTCTATTTCCAATATTGAAAAGAATTTGCGTAATATATTTAAGGAAACGGAAGAAAATATTTTAATTGTTTTGGAATAAAAACATATCATGTAGGCATTAAAGCGAGCCCACAGTTCACTGTTGAATGATCGGTCTGAACTGACACACTACAGTATCCTATCGAATTTTTACTGTCTGAAAATTGTCGCCGGTAGCTACTAAGATGATTTTCACGTTACAGTAGCAAAGCATAACACTCCAATGCTACACCTTCGGTAATTTGATAATAGTGAGGTACTGATGTAAAGCAAATGTAATGTGGTTCCCAGCCTTCGGTTGTTTTCCTACTTATGGTTTCCTCCTGGTAGCTGTTTGTGAGTTTACTTTGTTTTCCTCTTTGGCACCGTAGCCTTCAGCCTTCCAGTATATCGCTAACGTCCTCAGGCTGCTTATACCACGTTGGCCTGTTAGCAATACGGCGGTTGTATGCACATTACACAGGATTTTCACTTTTATTTCGTTGGTTTTATACAGCTGGCGTCTACTGGATCTTACAATATAACCTACGTTGAGTTGGTCGGCCGGTAAGCCATTTTTCAGATTTCTTTCTCGACGTTTCAGTTCCATACTAGAGTATTATTTTTTGGATGATATTTCTCATGTAAGCCCAGTTTACAGTACTTTCCCTTGACTGTAGTTAGTTTTTACGCATTTTATCCCCGTTCACAGTAGTGTACCGATTTATTTTTACCTAGGACCTGGCTCGTTCAGCAGTTACGCTTTGTACTTTTTGACAAGCATCTTTTGGGTGTGCTCAATTTTATTGTGACAACCGACAAACGTGGTTTGACTTAACTTTAATAACTTCCCAAAAGCTGGGACACCGTAATTGTCCATCTATGTTATGAAAATATAACCGTTGTAAATACTTGCATTGTTTTTTTGTTGAATAAAAAAAACATGTTACTAGAATGGAGGCAACAAGATGGCCCAAAATCACAATGGACTGGATCCCGTCAGGCAGCAGAACAGTGGGAAGACCTAGGAAGAGGTGGATCGATGGAGTGAGAGAAGACCTGTTGCAGCTGGGAGTCACGGAAAACTGGAGACAGATAGCAGAAGACAGGGACGGATGGAGAGCTCTGTGGTGGCGCGCGGTCCTCTGGGCCTGATCGCGTGAATGAATGAATGAATGAATGAAGTTTTTTTTGCTGAATGCAAATACTACGATTTCAAAAACTTCACGCATTGACTTATATACTTGACAGGTAAACCTGAAGATTCGATGTGAAACCGGTAGTTGCGAATAGAGCACCTTCATACAGCTATGCGGGTATAGGAATCGTCTCATCATCTTGAGTTTTTTATTGTTATAATTTTTACGACAATCTGAAAGGTTATTTAGTACTGAGTGTTGTTACGTTATTTACAGTCTGTCAGTTGTTCATATTAATCTACTTTACAACATTCTAAAGAAACAGGACGAAATTTGTTGAATCCAAAATTTCAACTGAAAAAATAAGTTGGTATTGCAAAAATTATTCTATTTCAGCTCAGCACATTTCTGTGTAATGAGGTCGCTTCCTGTGTGCGAATGTCGCTCTCAGCAAGAAATGTATAAAAAAAATATACATCAGCAATTTAAAGTTTGCAACAGTATTTTCAGCAGGGTGAGAACAATGAGAATAGGAATAAACGTATTAAAATAGTTTCCGGTACCGGGAATCGAACCCGGGCCTGCTGGGTGAGAGCCAGCTATCCTAACCACTAGACCATACCGGATGTTGACGGCCGTCTTTCGTACACTTCCTACACCACAATGCGCCGATGGCAACGGAGGAGCCACCTCCTTACTTGGAGCTCGTGTACTTGGTCACCGCCTTCGTGCCCTCGCTCACGGTGTGCTTGGCCAGCTCGCCAGGCAGCATGAGCCGCACAGCGGTCTGGATCTCGCGGGACGTGATGGTCGAGCGCTTGTTGTAGTGCGCCATGCGAGAAGCCTCGGCCGCAATGCGCTCGAAAATGTCGTTCACGAAGCTGTTCATGATGCTCATCGCCTTCGACGAGATGCCCGTGTCAGGGTGCACCTGCTTCAGCACCTTGTAGATGTAGATGGCATAGCTCTCCTTCCATTTGCGCTTCTTCTTCTTGTCGCCCTTCGAAATGTTCTTCTGCGCCTTGCCGGCCTTCTCGCTAGTGTTGGGCGGCATCTCGGCCGTACAACAGCGCCGGCAGCAACAACAGCAAGCGCTCCGTTCTAGTCACCGTCTCCCCACACAGAACAATGAGAATAGGAATAAACGTATTAAAACAATTTCCGGAACCAGGAATCTTACGCGGCCCTGCTGGGTGAGAGCCAGTTATCCCAACCACATTTTTTTTTTATTTATTCACCAAAAACAGTAACAAAAATAGCTACAATGAAATGACATAAATAAGGTGACAGATAATTGCAGTCATAAATTACAGCATTCAAAAAATGAGTCTGCGGTAGTAGCACAATTTAGCAGCTTTACTTTTACCTTCAACTGGTGGCAGTTCAGCAGCACATTTTCTTCTTCTGCAGCCAGTCCCTCATCATCATTTCCCAGACCCAAATTAATCATTCACTAAATCCTTGATGTGTGTCCCTTCCAGGGTAAATTACGTGGACAGAAGAGCAGTCCTGAACAGCGACATTGCTAAATACTTCACTGCCTTGTTATTTTTGTCAGTTCCAGCCTTCTAAACGCATCTATGGGGGGGTTCAAGATCTTCCTTTATGTCAGACACCAGATGTTTCTCGGCATACTGACTTATTTTTCATGTGTGACTTGCAAGTGAGGTTAGGGTTGGGAACGTGACCCAATCTATTCTCTCTCTACTAAGAAGCCAGTTCCTAACCTATACCCATTCGGTTGAAGACAATTCGGAGCATGTTACCAGATTTCTTATTGTGATTCTGATATTTGATTATTTTCTCGACTTCATTTTCCATATACATCTTGTATTCAAATGTTCATTGCTCCCAATATTGTTAAAAACATAACTTGTATATTTGCCGATTAACCAAATCACTGCGTTATTTTTTGCCTGAGGGTAGTAACTTTCCTCTGGTCTGAAGAAAATGTTTGTCGGTACATTGTTTGCTTAAGTTTTTGTTATTTGAGCAACTTTCTCCCAGGTCCACCTCCAGTTGATAATCCGACCTTCACAAGTGTAGCAATGACGCACACTATCAACGAGGTTGCATTTGCTGCAGAGGTTTGTGTCACTTACACCGATGGCAAAGAAACACTCATTAGTGCTGATGATGTTATTGACTACTTTGTACCACGCTGTTCTCACGTCAGACGAAAGAATATCACTACTGAGGAGATTTGTGCAGTTACACCCATTGCCATGTTCTTGATGATGTCGATGGTTTTTGGCAGGAAGTCCATTTGGCGCATTATCTCTATCAGGTATTTGATCAAATGCTTATGGAAGTCTATGAAAAGCAGTCCACATTTTATGTTACTTGCCTGTGCTAGAGCAACGACATCGCGATACAAAGCCACAGTTTGTAAAATCGTTCTTGTAAAAGCACAAGTATGCTGTTGAACTATGATGTCAGCAGTGCATGGTGTAAAGCGCTTGTTAATTACTCGAGCTATAATTTTATAATCTGAATTTAACAGGGAAATCGTCTGTAAGTTGTTTATTTTTTTGCAGCGTCTGTTCTTTGGGATCAACACGATTTTGCATTGTTTGAACTCTGCAGGCACTAGCTTTCCTTGTAAGACTTCATTGACAATTTCGGTGAACTTTTCTCCTATTAGGGTCCAAAATCGTTTATGGAGTTCAATGGGCAGTCCGTCAGGTTCCGGAGATTTTCTTGCAGGGGAGCTGCACACGATTTCTAATACATCTTCCTTGGTGATGTCCGAAGAAATGTTCTCATCATCACCTCGCGATGTTCGTGGAAGATATGTACCAAAGAGCTCATCGTATTCTTCTTCGTTTGTTTCCCCTGATGCATAAATACGTTCATAGTACGCTGAGATCTCTTTAATTATTTCCTTCTGGGTGGTGATTATGGTACCATCATCTATTTGAAGTTCATCCATGAAACTACTACTTCTTTTCTTGGCGTGTCTGACAAGGTGGTGCAACGCAGCAGTCTCATCTTCAGTGACTGACTTTTCTTTGGATTTTGTTTTAAGTCCCTCCAGTTCCTTACGTTTCAGACTTATTATCTTTGCTTTTATTTTCTTGATGTCTTTTGATCGTGTAGGAATTGCATCTGCCTGATCGTAGAGGTCCTTGAGCACTCTGTAGTAGAATACTACAGTCTGTTTCTATTCTCTGGCCATATCTATACTAAAAGATATTGAAACTTTCCTTAGCTTCGGTTTCGCTCGTTGGGTCCACCATTCTATCACACTTGGAAAGTTGTTCAGTGGACGGAGACACATTTCCCAAGCTCTGGTTAGGGCATCTTTTGAGTCTTCTTCTGATAATAACGATATATTTAGATTCCACTGGCTTCTTACTCTTTGGGTAGGTTGTGGTGTTAAATTTACGCAGGTCAACAACGCACTGTGATCGGAAAAACTAACGGGAACAGTTACTGTTTTCAGTACTTTATCTGCTAAATTTTGTGATGCGTAAATTCTGTCAATTCTACTACACGAGTTCGTAACAATATGAGTGAAGTTCACCGTTGTTGGGTATTTTACACCCCACGCATCTTTTAACTTTAAATCAACAACAAGACGTCTCAAGTCAGTTGAGTAATTGAAGTTGGGGATTTGATCCTTTCGACTCAATACACAATTAAAATCTTCCCCTATAATAAGTTGGAGGAGGTTTTTCCTCAGTAAATATAGTACGCTTTCATTAAAGAATGTGGCTCTTGCAGCTCTATTACTGCTGCCAGAAGGAGCATATAAATTGGCTATAGTAACTCCTGCTACATTTATTCCAATACCTTGCCCCGATTTTAATTTATCAGCGTCATGTACGGGGATGCCTTCTCTAACTAAAATGGCAGTGCCAACATTCGTTTGAATGGAAATATTGTAAAAATCAACGTAACTGGAAAAATTTTATTGTGGGAATATTACTTCCTGTAGGAGAGCAATATCCGTCGCTGACTCATACAGAAACTGTTTCAGAGCAGTTATTTTAACATCCGACTGTATCCTATTAATGTTTAATGTGGTAATCGTATATGACTGTAACATAGGGGAGTGACCTTTTTCCCACTAGCCTATCATTACATGCCACTCCATGTCGGATACTTCCTGAGAATCTGACTGGAGACCATCGTCACGGTTTGCATTAGAACCTTTCTTTTTACTTTTCTTGCGGTTTGCATTGACACTGGCCTTCACCGAATGTCTGCTCCCCCACCCCCTGAGCAGTTTTCCACCGTGAGCGGTGTCGGTGGATCTGACGGGCAGTCGTGTGCCACCATCTCGTCTGGCAAAGGCGGCGCAGAAGCAGTTTGCAAACATTCTTCCAATGCCCCATCACTTCTATGAACACTTTCGTTTACTTTTTGTGTGTTATTGATGTAAAACTCCGCTTCTTCGTCTTGGGATTTGGGCTGTGACGTCGTCTGTTGTTGACAATCACTCGGTATCTCGTCATGTTTGCTTTCAGTTGCATCCGTGAGTGAATCTGTCTCCATTGATTGACGTACGGGTACTGCAGCGCGGGGTTGTGGCGTCACCAAGAGCAGCGCATTGCCATCTACTGGCGCGTCCAGCGCTACAGAATGGGTCTCTAATGTCACTTCGACCTGTTCAGGGGATGGTGGCGTATTCGATTTGTCTACTGATGTACTTGACTCAGAGTTCGGATCTATGCTGACAATATTGTCTGAAACAGTTTCCATTACCGTTTTCTGAATGTCACCTACAGCCTTCAGCCACAGGTTAGTATCTTCTTCATCTGTGCTACTGCCGTCACAAGATCGACGTCTCTTGTTTGTGGCTATACTACTTTTTTCAGCCAGATTGTCCACAGTGTCTTTCCTGAGTAAAGGTGAAAATGCTTCAAGAGTATTTTGTGGCCTGTCGTCTACATTCCCCGAAATGCTGGAAATGTCACCATCCGTCATCTGATTTTCAGTCACAAGATCAACCAATGTTAACCTTTTGCGCTGTTGTAAATTATTCTGCAATACAAACACATTTTTTCAATACAAACACCTTTTTTGGACAGTTTTGCCGGAGATGCCCACTTTCATTACAAATATGACAAGTCAAAGTCTGTCCATTGTGTATAACGTGCGCTTTGTAACCACAAACCAGAATATGAGATGGAATGTTTTGTTTGACATGCATATCGACAGGACGAACACCACTAAAGCATTGCTATCTATGCTGGCTTGACCATGGTTCATTACAAATTTGCCTGATGTCACCGTATTTAGATAACGCGTCTTTTAAGTAGCAGTTTTCTACCCCAGGCGGCAAATTAAATATTCTGATTTGTTTATAATCAACATCAGCATTTGAAATGGTAACTGTACTCACCGAATTATCGCGATGACGGAATTCAGCTTTTCCTTCAAATTTGTGCAAAATCCGTTCCAGCACCAACGGGGAAAGCAGCTTCACAAAAATGCAGTACTGCTCCAAGTCGTAATAAGCCGTGTGCGTCTGTTCCGAAGTAATGCGAATAACGTCAACGATCCAGTCATGAATTTCTAGTGAACTTGGCTGAACATTACGGGTTGCCTTGTCAAGTCCAAATCTTAGGGTAAACTTTCTGGGAAACATTGTTGCCATGTCAGCAGTTAACAGCTCGTGAAAACAAGGAAACTAAAATGCTGCATCACCACAATCACAATTTCACACAACACTGTTACGCAGAGTCATAAAATCCAAAGCGCGTCCGCTCAGGACGGCCGGAAAAGTCGATATTCTGGTCCCAGAGAAACGAAACTTTTTGTGTAATTGCTTGGCAGAAGGCTATGAACGATAATGGACACCGCTCAAAGTATAACTGTCTGTAAAACAACTATATTTTTAAACTATTTCACAATGCGTACCAAACTGCGATCTCTGTTTACGTTGCTAAGCAGAGATACTGAAAATATTAAGTATATTCATTTTGACAAGCATATTTTGGGTGTGCTCAATTTTATTGTGACAACCCACGAACGTGGTTTGACTGAACTTTAATAATTTCCCAAAAGCTGGGACACTGTAAATGTCCATCATATGTTATGAAAATATAACAGTTGTAAATACTTGCATTGTTTTTTGTTGAATGCCAATACTACGATTTCAAAAATTTCACACAGTGACTTATATACTTGACAGGTAAACCTGGAGATCCGATTTGAAACCGGTAGTTGTGAATACAGCACCTTCATACATCTATGCGGGTTTAGGAATCGTCTCATCATCTTGAGTTTTTTATTGTTATAATTTTTACAACAATCTGAATGGTTATTGAGTACTGAGTGTTGTTACGTTATTGACAGTCTGTCAGGTGTTCATATTAATCTACTTTACAACATTCTAAAGAAACAGGACGAAATTTGTTGAATCTAAAATTTCAACTGAAAAAGTAAGTTGGTATAGCAAAAATTATTCTATTTCATAAAAAAATATACATCAGCAATTTAAAGTTTGCAACAGTATTTTCAGCAGCGTGAGAACAATGAGAATAGGAATAAACGTATTAAAATAATTTCCGGTACCGGGAATCGAACCCGGGCCTGCTGGGTGAGAGCCAGCTATCCTAACCACTAGACCATACCGGATGTTCGCCATTTCTGTTTCTACACGCTGACACCCCAATGCTACGGCGGCAACGAAGAAGCCACCTCCTTACTAGGTCGCCCCCTTCGTGCCCTCGCTCACGGTGTGCTTGGCCAGCTCGCCGGGCAGCAAGAGCCGCACAGCGGTCTGGATCTCGCGGGACGTGATGGTAGAGCGTTTGTTGTAGAGCGCCATGCGAGAAGCCTCGGCCGCAATGCGCTCGAAAATGTCGTTTACGAAGCTGTTCATGGTGCTCATCCCCTTCGACGAGATGCTCCTGTCAGGATGCAACGGCTTCAGCACCTTGTAGATGTAGATGACATAGCTCTCCTTCCACTTGCGCTTCTTCTTCTTGTCGCCCTTCGAAATGTTCTTCTGCGCCTTGCCGGCCTTCTCGCTAGTGTTGGCGGCATCTCGGCCGTACAACAGCGCCGGCAGCAACACCAGCAAGCGCTCCGTTCCAGTCAGCGTCTCCCCACACAGAACAATGAGAAGAGGAATAAACATATTAAAATAATTTCCGGTACCGGGAATCAAACCTGGGCCTGCTGGGTCAGAGCCAGCTATTCTGTTGTTGTTGTTGTCTTCAGTCCTGAGACTGGTATGATGCAGCTTGAAGCAAAGCAAGCGCTGTATCATGTATAAGATACAGAGGCGAGCGAGTGCACGGGACTTACCCTAGTTCACTGCTAGTAGCGTCACGTCATCGTAACGCGCCTGCATATAGTATTGCACCACATTTAACATAAAAGTAAAAATTAAGATTTGTGTGTAAAACTTTGTTAAAGTATAGTTCTATGTAATAATGTTTCAGGTAACAAATCTTAATGTTATAAAATTAGTAGTTTACGTAAAATTCACGTTTTGAAAGAAAAATAGGAGGCGCTAAATAATGACGCTAGGAAGCCAAAATTTGGTGAGAAGGTGCAGTAAGAAGTCATTAATGAGTGGTGCTGGTTTCCAAAACCATAAAACTAAAATTGACTCCAGAATCCGCGTTTTTCGGAAAAATCAGAGGCGCGAAATAATAGAGCTACAATATTGAAAATTGGTAGGATGCTTCAGGTCACCCTAATATTAATAATGGAAATACCACAATCAGTTACCTCTTCTAGTTTTTTAGTAATTTAGTAAAAACTACTTTTGTGAGTAAAATGTACATAAGCATTATAGATTAAGTACTTTAAATTTTAATGATAAAACAAATTCTTTAAGACCAATGATCAGATAGGACAATTAACAAAGCTACACCAAGTTTTAGTCTTGTAGCATAATTAACAGCTGATACAAGTCTTGATAAAGCTATGGTTCAGAGGTAACAATCCACCGTTAGTTCCATTGTAAAAATTCTAGAGAGTAAAGTTTTAATTTTAGCGGGCTGAGATTTTCTACGTGCTTCTGTACTGCTCAGATGTATGTATACAAAAATTGAGAAGTTTGTAAAGCTATTATTAAATGTGATATTTAAGATTATGTGCCTGAGATAGCGATCATTTGGAGGCTGCAGGCATCTGCATAGGAATGGAAAGAACAGATGCTCTCTTGGCGGTACGCGCCGGAGCTATATAAAAAGAGCGGCAGAGGCAGTAGTAAGCTCACTCCGCATTAGACCAACGCCTAGTCCACGCGAGCTTAACGTCCGATCGCGCCTCGCCTCGGGTGACGTCATAGCGGGCTGTGACATGCGCGTACTTAGCAATGTAAACGGACATTGAAAATCGCGAGGACTGTACACCGTCCTGGATCGTTTAGACTTCGGTAACAAACTGTTATTGTGCCGTCCGTGTGAAGTATAATTCCGCGTGGCAAGTGGTGACTAACTCCACTTTTAAGGCGAGCATTAATCTTTTTTTCTAACATTATTGCGAACTATTAATAGAGCACCGTTAGTTAGAGTAATGAACTATTCGGGAGGAACTTGCTGTAGAAGTCGCCTCTGAACTATTAAACGATTGGCTGAATTAACAATATTTAATGTCTTTAGCATTTTCAGAAGTTTCGAGTAATTTGTGTGAGCCTTTAAGATAATAAAATCTTGTTTGGAACTTTAAATTTTATTGAAGCAGCCCTAATCCCGTGAAGAACTATGGATATTTTTCGTTTAGCTGGGCTGTACAGGAATGTGGCCGTGCAGACTGGGAACTAAGGTCAGTAAGTTTCCCTTCGCTTTCTGACTGGCCACCAAATTAGTTGCCAGGCTCGCGTGATTTAAGGTGGCAATGTTCAACTTTCATTCAACATTAAACAACGACTTCTTCGCCGTCCCACATATGTTGCATCGGCAATAGTCTGTTACGTGAAATGAACATTCAAACAACTCATTCGAAAACTTCTTCGCCGCCCCACATATGGTGCTTATCGGCCGGGAAAACAGAATTACAAGCAAATAAAAGTGCTCGATGTGTGAAAGCGATTGGTATAAATTAACGAACTCGGTAGGCAATAACAGGACACTGAATTGAACTAGTGTGGGAACAGTGTTACCAGTAAAGGCGGGTGTAGTGTATAACAATAAGTGTCTACCGTTGTACGTTGGTTAGTGACGATGGTGAGGAAGGCGACGATGCTGGATCGCGGCTGCCGACGGCGCTGAGACTAAAGGAAGACGGTGCGTCATCGCGGAGCTGCGCTGATCTGCGAGACAGCTGCCGGCTGCGCCGAGCGGTCAACGGTGCCTTGCTGCCCCCCCCCCCCCCCCCCCCCTGGAGCTATTGCAGTAGGCGATTCCTGTGGCGGTACTCGACGCTACAGCTGCTGCTGCTGCCTTCAATACGTCGCGACGCGTCGCATCACGATTGCTGGTACACCGCGACGACATCATTCGTCGAAATCAAGCATTTAAGTTAAGTCAAAGACTTTTAAAATATTTATTAACTGCTGCTAACAAACTAAAAGATATGGAAAGTAGTGTACATTTCAGAAGGGAACCGGTCTCTGACCAAGAATCCTCAGGATCAGGAATTGAGTTTAATGAGGATGGTTCCATTAATCCCTCAAATATTGAACTAGAACGTAATTTGTCACCAGTAAATTATGACTTTAATTTAAATGAGAGTGCAGGGATGCAATCAATAAGTGAAATAGAAGTCAAAAGGGAGCCAGTAGAGTTGCTAACTTTGTCAGGTAGTGAAACTGAGCTCAATATATCTCCAGCTCAGTCAAGTCAAGAGATACAAAGTATCAAGGTAGAAGCTCCGGATTGGATGCAAATACTGTTTGCCAAACTCGAATCAAACCAAAATAAAATTGAGGCTAAAATTGAAAATAGTAATAAAAAGTTGGAGAATAAAATTGAGGTTAGTAATAAAGAACTAAAAGAAGAACTGCAATCAAAATGGAATAGTTTGAATTATAAGATAGATGCTATTCATCATGACATTCAAGTAAAAGTAGGGCAACAGTTAACTAAAATGCATAGTACTTTCAAATGTGAAATAGATCAAATTCAAAAAAATTATCAAGAGGCAGATGAACTTTTGGAAGTGAGGTTGTCCGAAAGATTGAGCAACGAGTCCAAACTTTGCTCTGACAAAGTTAAAGAGGTACAAATTAAAGTAGATACTTGTCAGAAAAACATTGAGAAAGTAAAAGAAACCTGTACCGAAATTCGTGGTGCAGTGGAACAAAGATGTTCTGCCAGGATAGAAGCAGTAGAGTCACAAGTAGAGGAATTAAATACTAACATTGCTAACCTAGAAAATAGAGTAACCTCTGTTAATTCTAGTCATTCTACTGTACAGCATGTGACTTCAGTTGACGCCGCTTTTATAGGGTGTCGACAGTTTTTGCGCTTTGATCCTGATAAGTACATTCACCCTCTTGAATTTTGGAATGACTTTGAGGATGTTCTCCCCAACACTTGGTCAGAAAGAGAAAAAATTTCATTTATAAGAAGTCATTTGTCAGGTGATGCTTTGCGATGGTCAGCGGATGTAATGATCAAATGTAAAACTTTATCTGAATTTAAGTCTGCATTTCTTAACGAATACTGGTCACATAACAAACAAAATGATGTGTTAAGGGAATTCTGGAGTGGTAAGAAGTTTTTCCCAGGGCGTGAATCAGTAAAGGATTTCGCTAGGAAGTGGGTTTCAAGACTGTCACATTTGACAGAAAAGATGAAGCCAGATATGATCATTATGGGTTTAGAAGGTAAGCTGCCGTGGTACTGGCAGAAGAGGATCATTTCCGCCCCTAGAGATAATATAGACAAATTTATTGAATATCTGGAAAGAGTGGAAAGAGTAGCTGCTGCTGAGGAGCAGGTGCAGCAGAATAACAAATCTTCTAACAATCACGTACAAAATAATGGAAACGTGAACGTTAGAAATATGGAAGTTAGGCACACCAAAACAAACTATCGAAACCAAAGCCGTGGCAGAGGAAGAGGGGGTAGATACTCACCACGCTTTCGTAACAACTACTATGACGAAAGTGGAGAAGTAAATACTAGGCCATTAAGACAAGAAGGGAGTCATGATGCTACTATATCTAGTGGTGTCACAAATGAACACAACAGGCCGCGTGTGGGAAACTAAATCCCGTCTATGAGGAAACTGGCGCTCACCAGGCGGTAACAGTAACACAGCCAGTAACGGAAACACAGACAATCAGCCAACATACACAGACAGACAACATGGATGACGAAATAAATACAGATAATACCAGTGATGTGTTAAGCCACTCTCACAAAATAGTGGATAGTATTTTGGATACACTAGAAAAATGGGTCAAGGAAGAACAGGAACTCAAGGTAGATAATGGGGAAGAAATAGATAATGGGTTTGAGTCTGATGGGAATAATGATGAAGTAAAAGCTTACATCTTCGATGAAAATGGCAATCTGAAAGCTGAAGTAGAAGTAGCAGAAGTAGAATCAGTACTGCAAAACTTTAGAGAGGAGGAAATGATGAATGAAGGGGGTAGAAATAGTAACGAGGTGAAAGAATCTAGTAGCTGTGTAAACGTGCCACAAATGGTTGAAGGTGACGACATTCTTATGAACAGCAATATTGCGCAGGGACGCAGTTGCTCAGAGGTAGAGGATAGTTTCGCTGATGTGCAGCAAACAAAAGTAGAAAAAGTCGTCAGATGCTTCGATTTAAAGTTAGTGGACAGATTAGAGAAAGCAGCTAGGATTATAGAGCATGATGAGCCCCAGGATGTAAATGTAAATGTAATTGCAACTGATCAGAATTACTTTAGCTGGAAGAACATAGAACGAGATTTATTAGACGAGGTGTGTGAGCAACCTGTTCAATGTAAAATAACTCACCCTGTTATCAAAGTAAACATATCAGGAGTCACTGTGCGTTGTCTGCTTGACAGTGGCAGTGAAGCAAGTGCTTTATCACAAACATTTTTTGACACCATACCCAATAAAGAGAAGTTAACAGTTATGAAAGTAAGTGGCTTAAAGATTATAGGTGCTACTGGAAAAGTCTCTAGACCAGTTCAACACGAAGCTTTGATACCCATTGGTATAAATGACGTAGTAATAGATCATCCTTGTTTGATTGTGCTAGGCTTAAGTGTTGATATGTTGATTGGTACTGATTTCTTATCAAAGTACCAGGGAAAGATCAATTTTGATCAGAACAACTTAATTTTAACTTTACCTGACTCTAAAGTGATAAGAGAGTCTTTTATAGGAAGTCATATAGGCGGTAGTAATGAAACTTGGGAACTGCCTATTAGAGTAATAAAGAATAAAGGATACTTGCAGGAAAATTTGGTTTTCAGTGAGAATGAGGAAAGTGCTAAGGTTGAAGAGAGACACATCCTAAAGGAATTTAAAATTAACAGTAATTAATTACTGTAGGGAGTCTGCCACTCTTTGGCGGATACACGGTTTGGCGTACCGTGCAGTCCCAGCTGGGTGAAACTTTATTTCCTTTTCAAGTTTCATTCCCTTCTTCTGGTCTATCATAACAGGTAAGAATCACATATGTCTTCATGTTGTATATATGCTATTAGGTTTTAAGTATTCTTAGTAAGGATCTACCTAGTGAATGGCAAAACAAAAGTCTGAGTACCAATAAGAGGCAAACATGGCTAAAATAAATAAATTAAAATATTTCATGTAATTGTAAAGGGTTAGAAACTACAACTAAGAGAGACACTTTGCAGTATACGAAGTACGGTATGAATATGAATAATCCATGAGATTATGCAGAAGGTAGTATGTTGCTAGAAATAAGGTTGTCTGAAGGAAAACAGCGTAAGAAGGTAATGCTCATAGAGGCAAGCAATGGCGTTTTAGAATTAAATAAATGGAGATGTGTGGAAGTGGTGTGAGGATCGCACCAAATATATAGAAACAGGACGTCAATAGGCTGACAAAAGGAAAAGGGAGAAAGAAGTGGAGAAATGAAGTATTTTGAATCTGGAAAAAAAGGGAGAAAATGAATGAGGTGAAGAAGTGAAGTAAGTAAATTGAAGTAAATGATGTAGGATTAAAGAATAATTCCCTCACGTCTCGTGAAATGGTGAAAAACGCTAAATCTTGCTTGAGGCAAATAAATAGTTAAACAGACAACAGAAACACACAAATATTGGAAAATGCAGAAATTTGGAATCGGTATACTGAAAATAACTAATTTCTTTAGTAATTCATACAATAAAGCAAAGTGCTGGTCAGCAAATGACTTCTCTGATGAACTAATCCATACGATAATTAAGCCAGAGTACATTAAAACTAAAAGGTTACTCAATTTTCTAAGTTGAAGCAAGATCTTAATATATTAATTTGCTAAAAGAATTTTCACTATTTAGGAACCTAAAAGATTATTTATGAAAGAAGAAAGTAGGAGCTATTGTATCAGATACGACTTGGTGCTAAATGTCTTTCTGACAACTTCACAATTAGTAAAATAGTGCCAGAATATAAACTATAAAATGTACTTTGTCCTACCTTAGATATAAGTTGAAAACAGAAACTTAGACTGTATTGTCTGTTTCTCAGGGACATGCAGGCTGCATGAATGACTGACAACAAGCGGTAGGGAGATTGGAAGTAGAGACGCAAACCACAGTGAATACAATTTCCTCCCACAATTTTGTCAATCAGTGAAATTAAATGAGTGTTACAATAGGACACCCACCACAGTGCCGAGTATTATAGTAAAAGAAAAATGTGAGTGCGTTGCAGTGATAAAAGTCGTGTGTATTTTCTTTTTCAGGAAGAGACTGATTTAAAAAAAAAAAAATAACTATTTTGTAACCATTGAAAAATTTATATTTCCATGTAAATGTATGTAAATAATTTGTGAATGTCTTCTGTACTAGGTTTTCTATGTGTATATGAGTATGGTTATTTTGTGTATGTAGTAATAAGGAATTTCCTAAGAAGAAGCAACTTAAGTTGAAAGAGGTATACTAAAGTAATCCATCGCTTGTTTGTTCTTTTAGAAATTTAATTTTGTTCAAAAATAGATTTTCACGAAAATTAAAAAGGGGGTGATGAAGCAAAGCAAGCGCTGTATCATGTATAAGATACAGAGGCGAGCGAGTGCACGGGACTTACCCTAGTTCACTGCTAGTAGCGTCACGTCATCGTAACGCGCCTGCATATAGTATTGCACCACATTTAACATAAAAGTAAAAATTAAGATTTGTGTGTAAAACTTTGTTAAAGTATAGTTCTATGTAATAATGTTTCAGGTAACAAATCTTAATGTTATAAAATTAGTAGTTTACGTAAAATTCATGTTTTGAAAGAAAAATAGGAGGCGCTAAATAATGACGCTAGGAAGCCAAAATTTGGTGAGAAGGTGCAGTAAGAAGTCATTAATGAGTGGTGCTGGTTTCCAAAACCATAAAACTAAAATTGACTCCAGAATCCGCGTTTTTCGGAAAAATCAGAGGCGCGAAATAATAGAGCTACAATATTGAAAATTGGTAGGATGCTTCAGGTCACCCTAATAATAATAATAGAAATACCACAATCAGTTACGTCTTCTAGTTTTTTAGCAATTTAGTAAAAACTACTTTTGTGAGTAAAATGTACATAAGCATTATAGATTAAGTACTTTAAATTTTAATGATAAAACAAATTCTTTAAGACCAATGATCAGATAGGACAATTAACAAAGCTACACCAAGTTTTAGTCTTGTAGCATAATTAACAGCTGATATAAGTCTTGATAAAGCTATGGTTCAGAGGTAACAATCTACCGTTAGTTCCATTGTAAAAATTCTAGAGAGTAAAGTTTTAATTTTAGCGGGCTGAGATTTTCTACGTGCTTCTGTACTGCTCAGATGTATGTATACAAAAATTGAGAAGTTTGTAAAGCTATTATTAAATGTGATATTTAAGATTATGTGCCTGAGATAGCGATCATTTGGAGGCTGCAGGCATCTGCATGGGAATGGAAAGAACAGATGCTCTCTTGGCGGTACGCGCCGGAGCTATATAAAAAGAGCGGCAGAGGCAGTAGTAAGCTCACTCCGCATTAGACCAACGCCTAGTCCACGCGAGCTTAACGTCCGATCGCGCCTCGCCTCGGGTGACGTCATAGCGGGCTGTGACATGCGCGTACTTAGCAATGTAAACGGACATTGAAAATCGCGAGGACTGTACACCGTCCTGGATCGTTTAGACTTCGGTAACAAACTGTTATTGTGCCGTCCGTGTGAAGTATAATTCCGCGTGGCAAGTGGTGACTAACTCCACTTTTAAGGCGAGCATTAATCTTTTTTTTTTTAACATTATTGCGAACTATTAATAGAGCACCGTTAGTTAGAGTAATGAACTATTCGGGAGGAACTTGCTGTAGAAGTCGCCTCTGAACTATTAAACGATTGGCTGAATTAACAATATTTAATGTCTTTAGCATTTTCAGAAGTTTCGAGTAATTTGTGTGAGCCTTTAAGATAATAAAATCTTGTTTGGAACTTTAAATTTTATTGAAGCAGCCCTAATCCCGTGAAGAACTATGGATATTTTTCGTTTAGCTGGGCTGTACAGGAATGTGGCCGTGCAGACTGGGAACTAAGGTCAGTAAGTTTCCCTTCGCTTTCTGACTGGCCACCAAATTAGTTGCCAGGCTCGCGTGATTTAAGGTGGCAATGTTCAACTTTCATTCAACGTTAAACAACGACTTCTTCGCCGTCCCACATATGTTGCATCGGCAATAGTCTGTTACGTGAAATGAACATTCAAACAACTCATTCGAAAGCTTCTTCGCCGCCCCACAAGCTCTCCATGCTACTCTGTCCTGTGCAAGGTTCTTCATCTCCCAGTACCTACCACAACCTACATCCTTCTGAATCTGCTTAGTGTATTCATCTCTTGGTCTCCCTCTACAATTTTTACCCTCCACACTGCCCTCCAATACTAAATTGGTGATCCCTTGATGCCTCAGAACATGTCCTACCAACCGATCCGTTCTTCTAGTCAAGTTGTGCCACAAACTTCTCTTCTCCCCAATCCTATTCAGTACTTCCTCATTAGTTATGTGATCTACCCATCTTATCTTCAGCATTCCTCTGTAGCACCACATTTCAAAAGCTTCTATTCTCTTCTTGTCCAAACTATTTATCGTCCATGTTTCACTTCCATACATGGCCACACTCCATTCAAATACTTTCAGAAATGATTTCTGACACTTAAACCTATACTCGATGTCAACAAATTTCTCTTCTTCAGAGACGCTTTTATTGCCATTGCCAGTCTACATTTTATATCCTCTCTACTTCGACCATCATCACTTATTTTGCTCCCCAAATAGCAAAATTCATTTACTACTTTAAGTGTCTCATTTCCTAATCTAATTCTTTCAGCATCACCGGACTTAATTCGACTACATTCCATTATCCTCATTTTGCTTTTGTTGATGTTCATCTTATATCCTCCTTTCAAGACACTGTCCATTCTGTTCAACTGCTCTTCCAAGTCCTTTGCCGTCTCTGACAGAATTACAATGTCATCAGCGAACCTCAAAGTTTTTACTTCTTCTCCATGAATTTTAATACCTACTCCAAATTTTTCTATTGTTTCCTTTACTGCTTGCTCAATATACAGATTGAATAACATCGGGGAGAGGCTACAACCCTGTCTCACTCCTTTCCCAACCACTGCTTCCCTGTCATGCCTCTCGAGGCTTATGACTGCCATCTGGCTTCTGTACAAATTGTAAATAGCCTTTCGCTCTCTTGTATTTTACGTCTGCCACCTTTAGAATTTGAAAAAGTGTATTCCAGTCAACATTGTCAAAAGCTTTCTCTAAGTCTACAAATGCTAGAAACGTAGGTTTACCTTTTCTTAATCTTTCTTCTAAGATAAGCCGTAGGGTCAGTATTGCCTCACGTGTTCCAACATTTCTATGGAATCCAAACAGATCGTCCCCGAGGTCCGCATCTACCAGTTTTTCCATTTGTCTGTAAAGAATTCGCGTTAGAATTTTGCAGCCGTGGCTTATTAAACTGATAGTTCGGTAATTTTCACATCTGTCAACACCTGCTTTTTTTTTTTGATTGGAATTATATTCTTCTTGAAGTCTGAGGGTATTTCGCCTGTCTCGTACATCTTGCTCACCAGACGGTAGAGTTTTGTCAGGACTGGCTCTCCCAAGGCCGTCAGTAGTTCTAACGGGATGTTGTCTACTCCTGGGGCCTTGTTTCGACTCAGGTTTTTCAGTGCTCTGTCAAACTCTTCACGCAGTATCTTACCTCCCATTTCGTCTTCATCTACATCCTCTTCCATTTCCATAATATAATCCTCAAGTACATCGCCCTTGTATAAACCTTCTATATACTCCTTCCACCTTTTCTGCCTTCCCTTCTTTGCTTAGAACAGGGTTGCCATCTGAGCTCTTGATATGCATACGTGTGGTTCTCTTCTCTCCAAAGCTCTCTTTAATTTTCCTGTAGGCATTATCTATCTTACCCCTAGTGAGATAAGCTTCTACATCCTTACATTTGTCCTCTAGCCATCCCTGCTTAGCCATTTTGCACTTCCTGTCGATCTCATTTTTGAGACGTTTGTATTCCTTTTTGCCTGCTTCATTTACTGCATTTTTATATTTTCTCCTTTCATCAATTAATTTCAATATTTCTTCTGTTACCCAAGGATTTCTAGCAGCCCTCATCTTTTTACCTACTTTATCCTCTGCTGCCTTCACTACTTCATCCCTCAGAGCTACCCATTCTTCTTCTACTGTATTTCTTTCCCCTATTCCTGTCAATTGTTCCATTATGCTCTCCCTGAAACTCTGTACAACCTCTGGTTCTTTTAGTTTATCCAGGTCATATCTCCTTAATTTCCCACATTTTTGCAGTTTCTTCAGTTTTAATCTACAGGTCATAACCAATAGATTGTAGTCAGAGTCCACATCTGCCCCTGGAAATGTCTTACAACTTAAAACCTGGTTCCTAAATCTCTGTCTTACCATTTTATAATCTATCTGATACATTTTAGTATCGCCAGGGTTCTTCCATGTATACAACCTTCTTTCATGATTCTTAAACCAAGTGTTAGCTATGATTAAGTTGTGCTTTGTGCAAAATTCTACCAGGCGGCTTCCTCTTTCATTTCTTTGCCTCAGTCCATATTCATCTATTATGTTTCCTTCTCTCCCTTTTCCTACACACGAATTCCAGTCACCCATTACTATTAAATTTTCGTCTCCCTTCACTATCTGAATAACTTCTTTTATTTCATCGTTCATTTCTTCAATTTCTTCTTCATCTGCAGAGCTAGTTGGAATATAAACTTGTACTACTGTAGTAGGTGTGGGCTTCGTATCTATCTTGGCCACAATAATGCGTTCACTGTGCTGTTTGTAGTAGCTTACCCACATTCCCATTTTCCTATTTATTATTAAACCTACTCCTGCATTACCCCTATTTGATTTTGTGTTTATAACCCTGTAGTCAGCTGACCAGAAATCTTGTTCCTCCTGCCACCGAACTTCACTAATTCCCACTATATCTAACTTTAACCTATCCATTTCCCTTTTTAAATTTTCTAACCGATCTGCCCGATTAAGGGATCTGACATTCCTCGCTCCGATCCGTAGAATGCCAGTTTTCTTTCTCCTGATAACGACATCCTCTTGAGTAGTCCCCGCCCAGAGATCCGAATGGGGGACTATTTTACCTCCGGAAAGAAGGTTGTATACATGGAAGAACCCTGGAGATCCTAAAAGGTGTCAGATAGATTATATAATGGTAAGACAGAGATTCAGGAACCAGGTTTTAAGTTTTAAGACATTTCCAGGGGCAGATGTGGACTCTGACCACAATCTATTGGTTATGACCTGTAGATTAAAACTGAAGAAACTACAAAAATGTGGGAAATTAAGGAGATGGGACCTGGATAAACTAAAAGAACAAGAGGTTGTACAGAGTTTCAGGGAGAGCATAATGGAACAATTGACAGGAATAGGGGAAAGAAATACAGTAGAAGAAGAATGGGTAGCTCTGAGGGATGAAGTAGTGAAGGCAGCAGAGGATAAAGTAGGTAAAAAGACGAGGGCTGCTAGAAATCCTTGGGTAACAGAAGAAATATTGAATTTAATTGATGAAAGGAGAAAATATAAAAATGCAGTAAATGAAGCAGGCATCATTTTATAATACAGTAAAGCTGCATGTCCTCGGGAAAAATTACGGCTGTAGTTTCCCCTTGCTTTCAGCCGTTCGCAGTACCAGCACAGCAAGGCCGTTTTGGTTAATGTTGCAAGGCCAGATCAGACAATCATCCAGACTGTTGCCCCTGCAACTACTGAGAAGGCTGCTGCCCCTCTTCAGGAACCACACGTTTGTTTGGCCTCTCAACAGATACCCCTCTGTTGTGGTTGCACCTACGGTATGGCCATCTGTATCGCTGAGGCACGCAAGCCTCGCCACCAACGGCAAGGCCCATGGTTCATGGGGGCGCCAGCTATCCTAACCACTTTTTATTTGTTTTTGTTGGTCGATGTGTTTGGTCGTTGTGGACGTCATATGACATCCGGTCAAGTTCGGTTTGTTGATCCTTCCGCTCAGTTTTTTATTACAGAGACCAACCAGCTCCCTTTTTCTTTTTTCTTTTTAAATCTCATTTTGGTCGCTTTTGTTCGTTGCATGTGCTCGGGGCAGACGTCGTAAGACATCCATTTATGTTCGTTGTTGATCGATTGACTGGTAACCCTCTGACCGAACACTCTGAGCTACCGTGCTGGGCTAACTGAACACGCTGAACTACCGTGCCGGCTGTTCGCTTTTGTTCCTTGCAGCTGCTCGGGGCGGACGTCGTAATACAACCGTATAAGTCGTGGTTGATCGATTAACTCAGTTTTTTTTATTACAAAGGTCTGCTAACCCTCTGACCGAACACGCTAAGCTACCATGCAACCAATCGCATTTTGGTCGCTTTTGTTCGTCGTATCTGCTCGGGGCGGGCGTCGTAAGATATCGGATGAAGTTCGTTTGTGATCGATTAACTCAGTTTTTTTTATTACAGAGGGTACCTAACCCTCCGACCGAACACGCTGAGCTACCGTGCCGGCAACACAGAACAATGAGAAGAGGAATAAACATATTAAAATAATTTCCGGTACCGGGAATCCAACCCGGGCCTGCTGGGTGAGAGCCAGCTATCCTAACCACCTTTTTTTAACCGCTTTTTCTTGTTTTTTTTGTTTTTTGTTTATTTTTTCCTTTTTATTTATTTTTTTATCTTTTATATTTCCCTTAAAAAGCCCCTTAGGAAAATGGAACTAAAAATAACCCTAAGTGCCACCGCCACTTTTCATCCTATAACAAAAAATCTGATCCACTTCAGGCGTTGCCTCCTGAGTAAACCCACCCCAGAGAGCTGCCTATATATCAGGGGAAATATGGGAAATCAAGGTTAGGGCTATCCTTTGACACTTTTTTTTTGTTACATGATTACATTTAGGGAATGTGTACAAATGAGAATTCTAGTAACTAAGTGTTACAACAACAAAGGTGGCATAAAAGAGTAATCCAGAAATAAAAACATAAATCACTGATGTCATTCCAACTAAAAGTTTCTTCAGTAATGTAACTGGTTCCACTTGGAGCCCTGTCATCGTTATCTGATATCTCCAATTGCGCCTTTGAAGGGCATCTGCAACGGAGGCATTCAGCTTCGCTAGTGCCTCAAGGAAAACAGCATCCTTGCAGCAGCTTGTCTCTTCCTTCGCTCATGGCTGACAAGGCAGAACGTTCAGCCGTTTGTGTGATGCGGCACAGAACATTAACCGCAGCTCGGCACTCCCCAGCGGAGTGGGGGGTTAACGAAAACACTGCGTAAATAATTGGCGAAGAGTGTAGGTGTGCGTTCGAGGGCATTGTGAGCATTTTGCAGGAACCGCCAGTAATCAAGCTGCTCTTTCTCTCCGTCGCGAAAGATGTAGGCGATGGTAAGTCCTTTGAACCATGTAAGCGCATGATATTTTGCAGCCGGAAAGTACGATCGGGACAGAGGGTCAATCATATCAGGTGTGACCCGGAGGTAACAAGCCAATATCTTCTGTGTTAGTCGCCAAACTCCGTACGATAATGCGCAAGTAAAACGATGTTCATCAGTATCCAAAAGATGACAATCTGGGCAGTAAGGGGAGTCTGCCAGTCCAATAGTGTGAAGTCGCTGTAGTGTGGCATATTTTTTGTTGGCGATCTGATACCACTTCGAACGCACTGCGGAGGACAGAAAGTTATGGTGTTTTCCCACTCTTGGCCAGTGAACCGTAGGGTACTTGTTTTCCACCACGTTATGGGGAACAGCACGCAGAAGGTTGGTATAAAAATCTTTCGCCTTTGGTGGACGCGTGGCGGAGAGGTTCGAGCTGACATAGCTGTAATCAAGAATGAAGGTCGACACATGGGAGAGCTGTGGTGCGACGTGCGCAACCGACACCGGCGGGACGTTAGAGACTGGCATCAGAACCTGTAGTAAACGACTCGTGAGAGAGGTATATTGACTTTTCCATCGTTTCCTCATGTTGCTCATGTAAAGGCTAGCTGCTCTCGCCCTGACGTTGACCAATCCCAGCCCTCCTTTGTGCACTGGGAGGGTAAGAGTGTCGTATCGTACTTTAAAGATATGACCTGCGGAAACGTAGTAACTGAAGGCCGCTTGAAGCCGGCGAGCTATCTGCAGCGGTAGTGGGAGGACTTGTGCCACGTGGTTGAGTTTTGATGCCACGTAGAGGTTCAGGTACTCAACACGTCGTAGCTGGTCCCGGAGTAGGTTCTGTTGCAACATTGCGCGTATGATCTGTAATAACCGTCGGTAGTTTGCTGCAGCTGTTTTACGTACATCTTTCTTGAACGTGATTCCCAAATATCGCAGATCAGAAACTGGTGGGAGGGGAGCGAGGGCTTCCGGTCCGAGACCACGCCCAATATCCAACGCCGCCGACTTGTTGATGTTCAGAAGACTGCCTGCGGCCTGTCCGTATCGCTCAATCCAGGTTAGTACGCTTTGAACTTCGTCATTGGAACGAACCAGCAGTATCAGGTCGTCAGCGTATGTCCTATAGCGAAACGTGACGTCCCGCAGCGTGATGCCCACTAGGAGTGGCTCGAGTGCGATGGCATAAAGGTAGGTAGAAAGGGGACAACCCTGTCGTAGAGACCTCTTAATGGGTACTGAACCTACCGTCCTTCCATTGACCTGAACGTGTGAGCTGGCTGCGGTCCAAAGACGCCGTAGGGTGTCGATGAGGCCCGGGGGAAATCCCATACACTCCATCACTCGTAGGAGGAAGTTGTGGTGCACTCTATCAAAGGCGCGGTTGAAATCTACGGAGACGATCGCCGCTCTCAGACGGCACGCAGAAGCGATTGCTATTAAGTCCCTGCAGTCACCGGTGGCCATGTGTATGTTGGCTTCTCCCCCCTGCGACGTCTGTTCTGGAGCGAGGATCATCGGCAAAGTCGTCTTAATGCGGCTCGCCATAATCCTGGTGAAAATCTTGTAATCGGCGTTCAGCATTGTAAGCGACCGATAGTCGTTAATCGATAGCCCACCACCTGGCTTGTGTACCTGTATGAGAAGACCTTCTACAAACGCTGGCGGCACAACACAGTCTGGAGACATAAGTTCGCGGACCATTATAACCCAGCGAGGCATCATGATGTCACGGAAAGTCAGGTAGAATTCGATGGGAAATCCATCACCTTTGTCCACGGCGTCTTCGACTTCTTCGAGTGAGATTTCCTCTGTTAGTGCATTCACGGTAGCCTCGTCGATAGTACGTGTTACCTGCTGTAACACTTCAGTAGTGTCCTCGTCATCGACGATTCTTTCCTTGTAAAGATGACGAAAATGATCCTCCACCGCCTTTACTATGGTTGCTTGGGTCGTACATAAGCGACCGTCGTGTGTCCTGAGTTGTGTGATTAAATGTTGGCGTTGTCGGCGCTTATCCGCCACAACGTGGTGCATAGTGGGTTCCTCTGCAAACGTTCGGTCGTGCCGTCGCGAGCGGACGACTGCACCTTCTAGTCGGCTCTTCGTCAATGACAGTATGTGAGCCTTGATCCTGCTTTGATCATGTTGTCTCTCCGGGGAAGGGGGTAAGGCGTCGAGGTCCCTGAGTGCCGCGTAGTAAGTATCGAGGGTCTGTCGATGCCACGCAGTCACGTCCTTGCCATATTGCATAAGTGTCCTACGGATTGCTGGTTTGGCACAGAGGAGCCACCACTCCAGGGTCGAGGTGTATCGAGGGTGGCGGCGTTCACAGTCAGCCCACGTTGCTGCAACTTGCCGACGGCAATCCAGGTCCTGGAGATGAGTTATGTTGAGCTTCCAAAAGCCATTGCTGCGCCAGACTTGTTGGGGGCGTAGGTGTATAGTGCAGATATAGGCACTGTGATCAGAATAGGCTTGAGGCCATAGTTCGGCGTCCACCACACCTTGTGTGAGATCTTGTGACACATATATGCGGTCGAGTCGGCTGGCCGAATGACTGGTAAGATGAGTGTGGCCAGAGCGGTTACAGTGGACTTTTTCCCACGTGTCGCACAAGTGAAGTTCTTGGATCATCGCACCCAGTTCCGGACAAGGCATGTAATGTGGGATTTGGTCCTTGGGGTGCAGTACGCAATTAAAATCGCCGGCGAAGACGCTGTGGTCGTATCGTCCTAGGAAAAGGGGAGCGACATCTGTGGAGTAGAATCTGGCGCGGTCGTGACGTCTTGTGGTACCCGACGGCGCGTAAACATTAATGAATCGGGTGTTGAGTGCCGTAAATGCTATTCCTCGCGCGGAGGGAAGAAACGTGATGTCGGTAACTTCAATACCTTCACGCACTAATATTGCCACTCCGGTATCTGCAGGGCTACCGGGCGTCACATGTGTGGTGTACCCGTAAAAGTGCGGGAGTGCAGTCGTTTTCACTTCTTGTAGGAAAGCAAAGTCAACCCCCATGGCTCGTATGGTTTCTTTCAAAAGTTGGATCTTGACAGGAGAACTGATCATGTTGACATTCATTGTCGCCAGGCGGTAAGCCTGGCAACGAGTTGTTTGGGCGAGGTTATCCATGGTGAAGGTGGAGAGAAGCGAACATCGGAAGTGACGTCACCGCCCGCCGAACGCGGTCCTCCTTGTGCTGCTTATGCTGCATGATCCGGCGGCGCCTCAGCCGGCCGCGTGTCGGGATCTTGTGTCTCGACGTCCTCGGCCCACGAAGCGGGCGCGGATGTCTGTTCATGGTCCATAGCCTCGGAATCTACATCTACATGACTACTCTGCAATTCGCATTTAAGTGCTTGGCAGAGGGTTCATCGAACCACAATCATACTATCTCTCTACTATTCCACTCCCGAACAGCGAGCGGGAAAAACGAACACCTAAACCTTTCTGTTCGAGCTCTGATTTCTCTTATTTTATTTCGATGATCATTCCTACCTATGTAGGTTGGGCTCAACAAAATATTTTCGCATTCGGAAGAGAATGTTGGTGACTGAAATTTCGTAAAAAGGTCTCCCCGCGACGAAAAACGTCTATGCTTTAATGACTTCCATCCCAACTCGTGTATCATATCTGCCACATCTCACACTTTTCGTTATTTAGCGTCAACTGCCACCTGACACACCATACAGCAATCTTTTCTAAATCGCTTTGCAACTGATACTGGTCTTCGGATGACCTTACTAGACGGTAAATTACAGCATCATCTGCGAACAGTCTAAGAGAACTGCTCAGATTGTCACCCAGGTCATTTATATAGATCAGGAACAATAGAGGTCCCAGGACGCTTCCCTGGGGAACACCTGATATCACTTCAGTTTTACTCGATGATTTGGCGTCTATTACTATGAACTGCGACCTTCCTGACATGAAATCACGAATCCAGTCGCACAACTGAGATGATACCCCATAGCTCCGCAGCTTGATTAGAAGTCGTTTATGAGGAACGGTGTCAAAAGCTCTCCGGAAATCTAGAAATACGGAATCAACTTGAGATCCCCTGTCGATAGCGGCCATTACTTTGTGCGAATAAAGAGCTAGCTGCGTTGCACAACAGCGATGTTTTCTGAAGCCACGCTGATTACGTGTCAATAGATCGTTCCCTTCGAGGTGATTCATAATGTTTGAATACAGTATATGCTCCAAAACCCTACTGCAAACCGACGTCAATGATATAGGTCTGTAGTTAAATGGATTACTCCTACTACCCTTCTTGAACACTGGTGCGACCTGCGCAATTTTCCAATCTGTAGGTACAGATCTATCGGTGAGCGAGCGGTTGTATATGAGTGCTAAGTAGGGAGTTATAGTATCAGCGTAATCTGAAAGGAACCTAATCGGTATACAATCTGGACCTGAAGACTTGACTGTATCAAGCGATTTGAGTTGCTTCGCAACCCCTAAGGTATCTACTTCTAAGAAACTCATGCTAGCAGATGTTCGTGTTTCAAATTCTGGAATATTCCATTCGTCTTCCCTGGTGAAGGAATTTCGGAAAACTGCGTTCAATAACTCCGCTTTAGCGGCACAGTAGTCGATAACAGTACCATCGGCACTGCGCAGCGAAGGTATTGACTGCGTCTTGCCGCTTGTGTACTTTACATACGAGCAGAATTTCTTCGGATTTTCTACCAAATTTTGAGACAATGTTTCGTTGTGGAACCTATTAAATGTTTGACAGTAAGGGACCGAGCGACTTCGATGCCTGCACTGGTACCTTCCCGGTGCTCACTGTTTCTGTCAATGGGCTGGTGGTCGAAAGCTGCATGTTTTTCTGTCTGTTCTGCAAGGTTGGAGTCAGTGGAAACAGCTTCAGCTTCGCGGCTGGCTTCTTGAGTGGTCAGTCGTTCTTCCCCGGCTGAATGCGAACCGCTGTGTTCCGACACGGTCCGACGACGCCGCTTTCGGCGTTTCGGTGATCGCTGTTTACGTACGTGGCCTTCATTGTCAGAAGACGGCACTGACTCATGCTCCGCCGGAACAAACGCTTCGGTCGGTACAATAAGGGAATCAATTGCCATCTTACTGGCGTCAATGTCTGTCGCGTTCGGTAGCTCCAGAGTCGTAGTACTATTTTCCACCACTGGCCAGGTCGGCGGATCATCCAGGTCTTTGTCCGTGGAAAGTGATTCTTGTACCGCTGAAGCGGTCGGCCGTGTCTGTTGTGTAGAGAACATGCTTAAAATGACACAATATTTTTAGCGCAACGCAGTCTGACTTTCAATAATCCCTACAAAAGAATGGCCCTGACTAACATTAACGTTAACCTATACCTCTCACAAATCACTTACCTAATAAAAATCTTCGTTACTCGAACTACTGCACTACAGCGAGCGCCACTACTGCCAGCTAAATAAAAGATTCTAACTACTGAAGGCACTAACTGCTGACAGGCATAGTTAGCAAATGAAAGATTTTGATAGAGAACAAACAATGTATTTACCTTAATAGTGTTCAAAAGTCATGGTATATATATATATATATATATATATATATATATATATATATATATATATATATATATATATCAGTTCATGATATCCAATATTACAAATTTAGTCTTTCTGATGGACACATGTCCAGATCGTCCGCTCTCAAAATTCCGCCATCTCTCTCCCCACATCCACCACTGCTGGCGGCTCAACTCCAACTGCGCAACGCTACGCACTGTTAACAGCCAACTGCCCAACACTACAATAGCAAACAACAATGCAAACCAGCCACAGACTGCACACAGCACAGCCAGTGATTTTCATACAGAGCGCTACGTGGCGTTACCAATAAAAAAAAAAAAAAAAAACAAACCTTAACAGCCTACTTACAGTTCGTCCCACAGTTCACGAGTCAATACCAGTGAAGAGCTTTTGGATCGCGCAATGGAGAATGAGATGTTCCTTAAGAGAATCATAACTGGTGATGTGAGTCTATGGTTATGATGTTGAGAGCAACGCTCAAACTTCACATTGGGTTGGGTTGTTGGGGGAGGGGAACATACTGCGAGGTCATCGGTCTCATCGGATTAGGGAAGAACGGAGAAGGACGTCGGCCGTGCCCTTTCACAGGAACTATCCCGGCATTTGCCTGGAGCGATTTAGGGAAATCACGGAAAACCTAAATGAGGATGGCCGGACGCGGGATTGAACCGTCGTCCTCCTGAAAGCGAGTCCAGTGTGCTGGCCACTGCGCCACCTCACTCGGTTTCACATTGGGTACAGAAAGATTGTCCAAGACAAAAAAAAAACCTCCCACTTACTGGATTTTGATATAATTGACCATGATCGCGTACGCCTAAAGAAATGTGACAGTGAATAAGGCTACCGTTACCCAACGAAAATAATACCGGTTAGTAAGAGGAAATTGTACAACCTACGCTTCTGAAGGAAGACTCTGTTCTAAATAATAAATGAAACAACAAGTTTACTGTTTATTTCGACGACGCGTTTCAAACGTTTAAACCTCCATCATCGGGTGGGTTTACATTAGTTGGTATGACATTTGGCTCTGAGCACTATGGGACTTAACAGCTGAGGTCATCAGTCCCTTAGAACTACTTAAACCTAACCTACCTAAGGACATCACAAACATCCATGCCCGAGGCAGGATTCAAACCTGCGACTGTAGCAGTCGCGCGGTTCCAGACTGAACCGCGTGGAACCTCTCGACCACTTAGTATGACATTTGTGTGTGTCTTGTATTACGATTTTTTGGAGGAACTTGTGGTACTGCCTAGTGGAGAAACAAGACACTATTTCAGAACATCATTTTGGATTCATCTGACAAAAATTAAAATGACATGTAAATAAGTAAACTAGAGTACCTCCAGTGATCACAGGTTCCTTTCGCTGTCGTAACATATCACATGTACGAGGGTCAGTCAAAAAGTAATGCCTCCTTTTTTTTTTCTACGTTTAATTGTCAGGAAATTTAAATGCAATTACATAGGTTGAAAACCACAACATTGAGGATCGTTTTGTCATTTTTCAATGTAATCTCCGCCCATCTCTACAGTTTTGGTCCATCTTTGAACAAGGGCATGTATCCCAGCACGGTAAAAATCACAGCTCTGCTTCCTAAGCCATTGACGCACGGATGTTTTGACGGCCTCCTCATCTTCAAAATGAATCCCACAATGAGCTTCTTTTAGTGGCCCGAACAGATGGAAGTCTGATGGTGCCAGGTCAGGGCTGTATGGGGGATGAGGCAAAACTTCCCATCCAATTTTGACAATCTCGTCAGAGGTGTGACGACTGGTGTGTGGTCTTGCATTGTCATGCAAAAGAAGAACATTGATTTTGTTGGGCGAACTCGCTGAAGACGTGCTTTAAGTTTTTTGAGGGTTGTGACGTATTGAACAGAATTTATTGTGCATCCCTGCTCCAAAAAATCAACCATAATCACACCCTCTGTATCCCAGAAAACTGTTGCCATAACTTTCCCTGCCGATCGCACAGTTTTGAATTTTTTCTTCCTCGGCGAGCTTGTGTGACGCCACTCCATTGACTGCCTCTTTGATTCGGGTTAAAAAAAATGCACCCATGTTTCGTCCCCGGTCACAATTTTTTTCAGAAACTCATCTCCCTCCAAACGGAAGCGCTGCAAGTGTTGGGAGGCTATTGTTTTCCTTGCCTCTTTATTCTGATCGGTTAACATTCTTGGAACCCACTGTGCACAAACTTTTGAGTACCCCAATTGTTTAATAATCGTGATCACACTGCCTTTACTAAGAGAAATAATGCGACACACTTCATCTGCAGTCACCCGACGGTCACCACGAATGATGTCATCAACTTGCTGAATGTTGTGTGGAGTCACTGCACTCACCGGCCTGCCGCTCCGCTTTTCGTCAGTCAACGGTGTTTGCCCTTCAGCTTCCTTACAACGACGAACCCATCGTCTAACAGTGCTGACATCCACTGTCACAACACCATACACCTTCTTCAGTCTTTCATGAATGCGTATGGGCGTTTCACCTTCTGCATTCAAGAATTCAATCACACAACGCTGTCTCAAACGAACATTGATGTCGGCCATCTTACAAACTTCTGCTGTGCTGCCACCTGTTGACACAGAAAGTTACTACTGCAGTGGATCGCAGAAGAAGGTTTGAGGAATGGCGCCAAATTCAAATTTTTCACTTAACTTAATTTTTTTAAGTAGAAAAAAAATGGGAGGCATTACTTTTTGACTGACCCTCGTATAATGTCAGATCTGTAAACAAATGTGGCGTCTGGAATCTGCTGGTTGCAAGGTTCGTATAGCAGAAGAGAAGACATAATCGCAAAGTGCAAAGAATATACATTGTAACAACATTATTACAGAAATAATTGTTTAAAGCTTTTGGAGCTGTTTGTTTTGAGGTGTCGAATATAGGGCTTATGTGTGTGTACTTCAGGTGGCATATAAATCCAACGCTGACAAGTAAAAGCAGCTTAACATTCATACTCGTTTATACAATCAGGTGAAATGTTAAAATGGCTTAAACTTCATACTTTTTAATAACAATCAGGTGACATGATTCAGATCTGAAGTACAATAATCATATTGGCTACAGCAGTAAAATTATACACAGATGATACAATTTGATTGGGACTAATAGACACATGTGAGAGGGTGGAGGCAGAGGGAGAGGAAGAGAGAGAGAAAGAGTGTGTGTGTGTGCATTTTAAGAATGTAGGCAGTTGCTGAAAACAGAGATGATACTTCTGTAAATATTGTCATTTAAGATGGATTCCGGTTGTTTCGTTTGGTGTTTGTATAATTGGAGTACTTCGAGGATGACCAGTTTTCTGCCTTTTGGTTGGATGTGTAGGATGCTAATGCTTGTGTTGTTAACATGGTGTTTTGTTTCATGTAGGTGGGTAGCTATTGCTGATTTTTATTTTATTTTATTTTTTTAAAGTGCTGCCATATGTTTCTTGAATCTAATCTCAAATGATCTGCCTGTTTGGCCTATGTAGTAGCAGTCACAGCCCAAACATTCAATTTTGTACACACCTGTGTGATGAAGTGGGTTTCGTGTGCCGATGTTGTGGGGTAACTTCTGACCAAACTTTTTGTCTTTACAACACACAGAGATTTCATGTTATATCAAATATCCTTGACATTCACGGTACACTGATGAAATGGTCGTACGGGAAAATCCCCACTTCATCGCTACCTCGGCGCGCCAACTATAATGCCACGTTCAACTCACTTAAATCTTGATAACCTGCCATTGTAGCAGCAATAACCGATCTAACAATTGCACCATATACTTGTCTTATATATGCGTTGCCGACCGCAGTTCCGCTGTCTGCCTGTTTACATATCTCTGTATTTGAATACGCATGTTTATACCAGTTTCTTTGACGCTTCGGTGTGTTTCGATAATGTACTTGGTGCGCTAACAAACCAGCCAATTGTCGCTATTCTGATATTTTGCGTATATACTGGATATTATTGTACATATTGTAATATTTTCTCAACTTTTCTCCGTATTTATTCTTTTCGTCATACTTAGTCTTCACTATCTTGAAGCATTCGTCCTCGCTTTGGAAATGGAAAAAAGAACACATTGACACCGGTGTGTCAGACCCACCATACTTGCTCCGGACACTGCGAGAGGGCTGTACAAGCAATGATCACACGCACGGCACAGCGGACACACCAGGAACCGCGGTGTTGGCCGTCGAATGGCGCTAGCTGCGCAGCATTTGTGCACCGCCGCCGTCAGTGTCAGCCAGTTTGCCGTGGCATACGGAGCTCCATCGCAGTCTTTAACACTGGTAGCATGCCGCGACAGCGTGGACGTGAACCGTATGTGCAGTTGACGGACTTTGAGCGAGGGCGTATAGTGGGCATGCGGGAGGCCGGGTGGACGTACCGCCGAATTGCTCAATACGTGGGGCGTGAGGTCTCCACAGTACATCGATGTTGTCGCCAGTGGTCGGCGGAAGGTGCACGAGTCCGTCGACCTGTGACCGGACCGCAGCGACGCACGGATGCACGCCAAGACCGTAGGATCCTACGCAGTGCCCTAGGGGACCGCACCGCCAATTCCCAGCAAATTAGGGACACTATTTCTCCTGGGGTATCGGCGAGGACCATTCGCAACTGTCTCCATGAAGCTGGGCTACGGTCCCGCACACCGTTAGGCCGTCTTCCGCTCACGCCCCAACATTGTGCAGCCCGCCTCCAGTGGTGTCGCGACAGGCGAGAATGGAGAGACGAATGGAGACATGTCGTCTTCAGCGATGAGAGTCGCTTCTGCCTTGGTGCCAATGACGGTCGTATGCGTGTTTGGCGCCGTGCAGGTGAGCGCCACAATCAGGACTGCATACGACCGAGGCACACAGGGCCAACACCCGGCATCATGGTGTGGGGAACGATCTCCTACACTGGCCGTACACCTCTGGTGATCGTCGAGGGGACACTGAATAGTGCACGGTACATCCAAACCGTCATCGAACCCATCGTTCTACCATTCCCAGACCGGCAAGGGAACTTGCTGTTCCAACAGGAGAATGCACGTCCGCATGTATCTCGTGCCACCCAACGTGCTCTAGAAGGTGTAAGTCAAATACCCTGGCCAGCAAGATCTCCGGATCTGTCCCCCATTGAGCATGTTTGGGACTGGATGAAGCGTCGTCTCACGCGGTCTGCACGTCCAGCACGAACGCTGGTCCAACTGAGGCGCCAGGTGGAAATGGCATGGCAAGCCGTTCCAGAGGACTACATCCAGCATCTCTACGATCGTCTCCATGGGAGAATAGCAGCCTGCATTGCTGCGAAAGGTGGATATACACTGTACTAGTGCCGACATTGTGCATGCTCTGTTGCCTGTGTCTATGTGCCTATGGTTCTGTCAGTGTGATCATGTGATGTATCTGACCCCAGGAATGTGTCAATAAAGTTTCCCCTTCCTGGGACAATGAATTCACGGTGTTCTTATTTCAATTTCCAGGAGTGTACTTTCTATCTTATTTCCTGCTACTACGTCTTGAAAGTAGTAAAATTTCATCACATTTCCAGATTCGTCTTCCACTATTCGCTGAACGGTTTCAGGTAAATGCGGCCGCATCCGCTATGCAATTTTCTGTACCTTTTTACGTAATATGTGTCATAATTAAATCGCTGCAAATAGAGAGACCATCTGGTCAATCTGTCGTGTAGTAAATGACACTCTTTGAGATAAGCGAGCGCCTTATGGCCGATGTGAATTACCACTTTTCGGTCCCACAAGTATTATCGAAAGCCTTTGGTCACATCTGCACGTAAACGAAGTTTTGTTCCGTGTCCTGCCATCGGCAATTGTAAAATAAACAGGTAATACGTGAAATCTACTAAATGTGCTCCAACTTTTAATAAAAATCACATTATAGTCTTAAATTTTAAAACTCATATAAACGAATAAACAAACTCACCAGCCAGCAAAGTTTGCGTCTGGCTTTGACGGCACTAAACTCGTTGATAATATCCTCATAGTTCAGACGATTATCAGTTAGGAGGTCAACTTCGATGTGAAGAATGGACAAGGCGTTCAATCTCTCCTCAGATAACGTAGAACGTAGGTACGATTTCAGTCTTTTAACAGCCGAAAACGAGCGTTTTGCTGAACAATTTGTATGTGCAATACATATAAATATTCTAAGAGTAATGTCAACATTCGGAAACACGGACTGTAACCTCTCTTTTGCCGGCGGGGGTAGCCGAGCGGTTCTAGGCGCTACAGTATGGAACCGCGCGACCGCTACGGTCGCAGGTTCGAATCCTGCCATGGGCATGGATATGTGTGATGTCCTTAGGTTAGTTAGGTTTAAGTAGTTCTAAGTTCTAGGGGACTGATGACCTCAAAAGTTAAGCCCCATAGTGCTCAGAGCCATTTGAACCACTCATTTCGAAAAAATTTACTCATTTCGACTGGTATATCGCTGATCTTAGAAGATTTCAAAAGTTCCGCGAAATGTACACATTCACTAGGGAGAGAAGGCTGTAAACCTGTGTCATATGACGCTTGTAGTTTTCTGCACGTTCAGCAATATCGTCAGGTGAACTGTTGTTAAGGTTACTGAAAACTGTGGAGTCCAGCAGTGTTCTATAGCTTTCCTTCCTCCTCACTAATTCGGCATACAAGTTGTCGAGTACTGGGAGAAATGTTTCAACTCGAAATTTTTTCCTACTTATCAGAGAACCTTCTTCAGAGGCCGCTTCTTCGCCATCAAGAAGTTTGCGTTTTCGTGACCTTTTATAGGTGTATTCATAGTCTACGCCAGTCGCAATCTCCATGGATTTGTTTTCATAATAGTCCAACATGCCACGAATAGATGCAAAAAGTCCTACAAGTGATTCATATAATTCATGCACTATTTTAGTATCAATATTTACACTTTGGAATTTAAGTTAAAAATTATTCACAGTTATCACTAATGCCACATTGTAAGAGAATGTCGATCGTTGAATCATTGACACACAATTCTGCTGGATCATCACTAACGAGATTATTTCTTTTTGCAATGACAGACTCGACACTTGGTTTTTCAATTTGCTTTACTTCATTTTTAACTTTTGTTTCCCCTGTATTTACCTCTTTTACAGCAGCTACAGTGTCAGAAACATCATCCGTACTACTTGAAGTCGAACCAGCAGTATTTTTTGCGAAAAATTTTATCTACTTTGCCAAGCGTTTTTAGAAAATTGAATTCTCGTTCTCGCATTTCCTTCGATAATTTCCGAAATGCCGCCCCACTGAATTTAGCACATTATCTTTTTTCACTGCTATTGATGTTAAGGCACTTATAAAATTGCCAACCAACAGTCAAAACAAATGAACAAAATTGTAAAAGAAAGGAAAGAAAGACTGTATGGGAACGGCTTATGATTATCGGACGAATGCTGTAACTATCCCCATTAAATTCCACATAGAGATATATTTCGTAGTTACTCATAAAGGTGTACACAGCTTGGGATACAGAACAGAACGAAAAACTAACATGGAGTTTCGGCAGAGCAATCAGAATCCAAAGATGGTGTCAATCGTGGTCGGTTCGACCTACCGACGCCACAACTGTATCCAGTTCCAATACACGGCACACGAGCACAAAGATTTTTATTTTAAACACGGAGCTATGAACTGACCAACTCTGATTACTCGACGCAACTGTGCTATGAAAGAACAACAATGCACAATAATTTAATTTCAATGTCGCCTGTTTCCGTGTTGTCAGTGATCAGTAGAAGCACACTTCCCGGCTGGAATTCGCGTCCTAAAGAAAACGGGACAGTCCCTTTTTTGACTTCTGTTTCCTGCGTCACCGCAATTTTAGGTGGGACGCAAATATGTTCTGAATATTCTTGACACTGTCTTTCTAATTTAAAAAAACAAATAATTGTTGTAGTTTCTTGTACTGAGGTGTGCTGGATCGACTCGTTATCCCACTTATTCTTATAACATTTTAGCGGATTTTGTGGGCAGAAAAGACAGGCTGTAAAGTTTAAGTAGTCTTGTTGGCAGTTGATGTGGTGTGTTGTCATTTGTGTAAACACTGCTGTTATGTCTACATGCAAATGCATCTTCTGTTGCAACATAAAATAAAAATAACAATAACTTTTCCTCGAAGAAAAAAAGCTTAGTTAAGAAGTTTAATATAAAATTTGCAATGCCACATACTATTCAATTGCACGGAGTAGGAACTTTGATATCAAATGGTTCAAATGGCTCTGAGCACTATGGGACTCATCTGCTGTGGTCATCAGTCCCCTAGAACTTAGAACTACTTAAAGCTAACTAACCTAAGGACATCTCACACATCCATGCCCGAGGCAGATTCGAACCTGCCATCGTAGCAGTCGCACGGTTCCGAACTTCGCGCCTAGAACCGCGAGACCACCGCGGCCGGCGAACTTTGATATCGTGCAGGCTGCAGCACAATAAATGAGTCAAACGAAAGTTGGTTTCTTCTCTTTTTCGCCAAAAGAAAGCAAGTAAGTAAATAAATAATTAAAATTTTTAAACTGTTGTGAAGTGTATTTGACGCATTCTGATTATGTTCTTTTCGTATAATCATCTACATATCTACATGCATGTGATTACTCTGCTATTCACAATAAAGTGCCTGGCGGAGGGTTCAGTGAACCACCTTCAAGCTGCCTCTCTGCCGTTCCATTCTCAAACGGCACGCGGGAAAAGCGAGCACTTAAATTTTTCTGTGCTAGCTCTGATTTCGCTAATTTTATCGTAGTGTTCATTTCTCTCTATGTAGGTGGGTGCCAACAGAATGTTTTCGTAATCGGGGGAGAAAACTGGTGATTGAAATTTCATGAGAAGATCCCGTCGCAACGAAAAACGCCTTTGTTTTAATGATTGCCACTGCAATTCACGTATCATTTCTGTGACACTATCTCCCATGTGATTCTTGAGTTTCTCCCGGCGTATTTGATAATCAAAATATCCACGGGTGTACTGCTGGTCTATAATGTCCAACGGGCACAATATTTCGGCGATGAAACATGTCGCCATCATCAGGTGAACTGACGGACTGAGCTCCTGTGAACGCGCCGGCACGGAGATCCTTACGCTATGGCTGTACATAGGGCGCGCACTATCTCTGACACAGAGAGTCTGCCTCAGGAATTGGAAATCTGAGAACTGTATTTCGAAAAAATGGGTACTCAGAGTGGCAGATCCAACGTGCTCTCCGCCCAACCACTGCATCACAACCTCTTGAGATGGATGAAGTCACGAGGGAGGAAGTAGGCACTGCATTTATTCCATACACAGGCGCACTCTCGGGGAAAATCGCCCGCATTCTGAAGAAACACCGGGTCGGAACTGTGTTTTGTCCTCCGAATAAAACTCGAGCACTGGTGGGGAGCGCCAAAGATGACCTCGGTTTGAGGAAGGCCGGCGTAGATTCCGTGTCAATGTGGCAAGTCGTATATTGGTCAGACGATGCGTACCGTCGAGGATCGATGCCGTGAACACCAGAGGCACACTCAACTGATGTATCCGAGCAAGTCGGCGGTCGCTGAACATTGTTTGTCGGGAAATCACGCTATGGAGTATGACCGCACGAGGATTCTGGTACAGACGTCGAGATACTGGTACAGCGTTTTATAGAGGCCATCGAAATTCGCACCAATGACGACCTCATAAACCGCGACTGTGGCTATAATCTTAGAAAGGCTAGGGAACCAGCGATTGGATTAATCAAGAGTAAATCGAGCAAACGCATAGTTGTGACGACCACGGCGGACAGAGCCATCACACCGACGTTATCTCAGCCGCCGTCGCAATCTGTTCCACCTATCGTGGAGCGGGGCGCGGACGGCGGAGAGAGCACGCCGCGGGCGGAGGGTATTTAAATCTGCCGCCGCCGCGACCGAACCCAGTTCCCCCTGAGCAGCCATAGCGTACAGATCTCCGTGCCGGCGCCTTCACAGGAGCTCAGTTCGTCAGTTCACCTGATGATGGCGACATGTTTGATCGCCGAAATATTGTGCCTGTTGGACACTATAGACCGGCAGTACACCCGTGGATATTTTGATTACTATCTCCCATATTTCGCGATAATACAAAACGAGCTGTCCTTCTTTGTACTTTTTCGATGTCATACGTCAGTCCCACCTGATGCAGATCCCACACCGCACAGCAATACTCAAAAATCGGGCGGACAACCGTGGTGTATGCAGTCTCTTTAGTAGACCTGTTGCACCTTCTAAGTGTTCTGCCAATGAATCACAATCTTTGGCTTGCTCGACTCACAATATTATCTATGTGATCGTCCCAATTTAGGTTATTTGTCATTGTAATCCCTAAGCATTTAGTTAAATTTACAGCCTTCTGATTTCTGACTTATGTCGTAATCGAAATTTAGCTGATTTCTTTTGTACTCGTGTGAATA